>NC_088393.1:15996166-16301833 GCF_037993035.2 Macaca fascicularis
CAGCGCTGCTGCACCCAGGACGTGGTACTCCCGGATGGCCGGGTCATCCCCAAAGGTGCCCACAGTTGGGCAGGCGGGGAGGGGTTTGGGCAGGGTGGAGGTCCCATCGTGTGGTGGGGATCCTTGTCCTGACTGCATCTCCTCCCCAACAGGAAACACTTGCACCGTCAGCATCTTTGGGATCCATCACAACCCTTCAGTCTGGCCGGACCCTGAGGTGCTACCCCTTCCCCCTTCTCCATCCCTGGGGCTTGGTCGGGGGAGAGATCTTGTCCGGGGGAAGCAGATACTCCCTCTCTACTCCACCCACATCTGTGTTTTGTTTTGTTTTTTTTTTGAGAGGAAGTTTCGCTCTTGTCGCCTAGGCTGGAGTGCAATGGAGAGATCTCGGCTCACTGCAACCTCCGCCTCCCGGGTTCAAGCGATTCTCCTGCCTCAGCCTCCTGAGTAGCTGGGATTGCAGGCGCCCGCCACCAAGCCCAGCTAATTTTGTATTTCTAGCAGAGACGGGGTTTCTCCATGTTGGTTAGGTTCATCTCGAACTCCCAACCTCATGAGATTCGCCCCTCAGCCTCCCAAAGTGCTGGGATTACAGGCGTGAGTCACCGCGCCCGGCTTCACATCTGTCTTATATGGGGGTGGCTGGGTGTCCTGAGAGGCCCCCACCCAACAGCTCTAACTCGCCCACTCCCCAGGTCTATGACCCCTTTCGCTTCGACCCAGAAAATCTCCAGAAGAGATCACCTCTGGCTTTTATTCCCTTCTCGGCAGGGCCCAGGTGAGGCTCAGGGGATTCTGAGGTGGGCATGGGGTGAGGGTGCCACAGGTGGAGACAAGGTCTGACTTGTGGGGCCACGTGTTTCAGGGAGTCTAGGGTTTGAATAAGATCCCAGGAAAAGGGAGTGTGTGTTCTCAGACTTCCTCACTCCTACGTCTGCTGGTCTGTGTTGGGGGCCGGAGTCTAGGCCAAGCTCGGCGGATATGCAAGCCCACATGGGGGTCCCAGGCACGGGGTCCCTCTCTCTGCCCCTCAACCGGATCTGGGTGGGGTTGGGAGTCCCAGGCTAGGTTCCCGGCGCGATGGGGCCGGGATGGGTGTCCTGGGCACAGTCAGAGTCCCCACCTCCTCCCCCAGGAACTGCATCGGCCAGACATTCGCCATGGCTGAGATGAAGGTTGTCCTGGCGCTCACGCTGCTGCGCTTCCGCATCCTGCCGGACCTCGCGGAGCCCCGCAGGAAGTCGGAGGTGATCCTGCGCGCGGAGGACGGACTTTGGCTACGGATGGAGCCCCTGAGCGCGAACCCGCAGTGACCCACCACTCTCAGGTCTCAGAGCCCCCGCACCCTCAGGCCTCTTTTGCAGATTCCCGGGACTCAATCTGTGCCTGAGTCCCACAGCCAGCCAGCAGGGGGCGCTGGAGGACTGCAGGGATCCAGGGCCTGGCTGGGAGGGGGCGGAGTGTCTCTGAGCCAAGAGACACTTAACCCAAGTGTCTCTGAGCCAAAAGACACTTAACCCAAGGCTTGGTCTCTGACCCAAGCCTCTCTGGGTGAGCGCAGTGACCCGTGCTGAGGGCTGGTTCTCCCAGAGCCCAGGTCGGGACTGTATCCTGTGGGCGATAGGGAGCCATGGTGGGTGTTTGAGCAGGAGAGGGACCAGGGTTGAGGAGGCACCTATGGGGCAGGTTTGAGGCTCTGAGTCACTGAGGAAAACCAGAGCGGTGCTACATCCGCACTTGGCGATCTCAATTCTCATCTCCTAATCCAGTTATTGTTTTTCTGCTCACCTTAGGGTTCTTCACTGTTTTCATTGTTCTTAAATGACTGTCCTTATTAAACAATAATAAGCCTGGTTGGT
This sequence comes from Macaca fascicularis, assembly GCF_037993035.2. Lineage (NCBI taxonomy): Eukaryota > Metazoa > Chordata > Mammalia > Primates > Cercopithecidae > Macaca > Macaca fascicularis. The sequence goes on from NC_088393.1 coordinate 15,998,026, forward strand.
TTACAGTGTGTCTGATCATTGAAAGTATCTGTATCGATTACAATGACTGTCATTTTTGTCATGGGGTCAGTGTTTTGGTCATCTTTGCCTGGTATTGGCTGCCATATTTGCATATTTGAAATAATATTCGTAGGATTTAAAGAAGGCAGCCTTCTCTCTCTCTCTCTCTCTCTCTCTTTTAGACAGAGTCTTGCTCTGTCGCCCAGGTTGGAGTGCAGTGGCACGATCTCGGTTCACTGCAGCCTCCGCTCCTGGGTTCAAGCGATTCTCCTGCCTCAGCCTCCCAAGTAGCTGGGATTACAGGTGACTGCCACCACCCCCGGCTAATTTTTGTATTTTTATTTTATTTTTTTTTGGAGATGGAGTCTCACTCTGTCACCCTCGCTGGAGTGCAGTGGTGTGATCTCAGCTCACTGCGAGTTCTGCCTCCCGGGTTCACGTCATTTTCCTGCCTCAGCCTCCCGAGTAGCTGGGACTACAGGCGCCCACCACCACACCCGGATATTTTTTTGTATTTTTGAGAGACGGGATTTCGCCATGTTGGCCAGACTGGCCTCGAACTCCTGACCTCGAGTGATCCACCTGCCTTGGCCTGTTAAAGTGCTGGGATTAACAGACGTGAGCCACTGCGCCCAGCCACAAGATGGCAGCTTTCTCTAGGGAGCAGTCTTTGGATGACAGCTGGTTGAGGTTCATGTTCAATGACGCTCTAGGCTTGTGGTGACCAAGGTCACCCAAGTAATTTAAATATAAGCTGAAATCACACTTACACGCTGTTTTGCTTTATTTTTTTCTCACCCTGAGAGATGTAGCCCTTTGAGGGCTCCACATAGGCAAGGAGGGGCTTTTTATCATTTTCCCTCCTTTTTTTTTTTTTTCCTGCAATCACAAAACCGTTGAAACAGAGTTTCAAATTTTCCTGATTTGAGAAATGCCTTCAGAGAGAAGGTATAGTTTATGCTCGTTTTATCTCTAGGTTTCTGTTTTTATTTGAATCCTGTTTTGTGATTTTTCACTGTCTTTTCTTTTTTAAAAAAATTTATTTTATTTTAAGTTCTGGGATACATGTGCAGGACGTGCAGGTTTGTTACGTAGGTAAATGTGTGCCATGGTGATTTGCTGCAATGTGATTGCAGCGATGTGATTTGCTGCATGGTGATACCTACCCATCACCTAGGTATTCAACCCCACATCCATTAGCTATTTATTCTGATGCTCTCCCTCCTCCTGCCCCCACCACAGGCCCCAGTGTGTGTTGTTTCCCTTCCTGTGCCCATGTGTTCTCATTGTTGAGCTCTCACTTATGAGTGAGAACATGCGGTGTTTGGTTTTCTGTTCCTGCGTTAGTTTTCTGAGGATAATGGTTTCTAGCTCCATCCATGTCCCTGCAAAGGACGTGGTCTCGCTCCTTTTTATGACTGCGTAATACTCCATGGTGTATATGTACCACATTTTGTTTAACAATCTATCACTGATAGGCATTTGGGTTGATTCCATGTCTTTGCTATTGTTTCACTGTCTTTTCATGTCCCTTATTCATGTGAAGAATTGAAGAAGCATCCAGTTTTGTTTTGTTTTTTTTTTTTTTTTTTTGAGACAGAGTCTCACTCTTTTGCCTAGGCTGGAGTGCAGTGGCGTGATCTCGGTTCACTGTAACCTCCACCTCCTGGATTCAAGCGATTCTCCTGCCTCAGCCTCCTGAGTAGCTGGGATTATAGGCTCCTGCAATCACGCGTGGCTAATTTTTGTATTTTTAGTAGAGACAGGGTTTCGCCATGTTGGCCAGGCTAGTCTCGAACTCCTGACTTGAAGTGATCCACCCGCTTCGGCCTCCCAAATTATTGGGACTACACGCATGAGCCACCACGCCCGGCTGCATCCAGCTTTTTAAAAATGCTGGAATTTAGTTCAAATAACTTCACTTGCTGTTAATGGAAGCAACAAGTCCAACACGGGATGTTAAATTTTCATGATCCAGTGATTACTCCACTCTGGGATGCAGTAGAAGTGATAATTGCCATTGAGTTTATAGATTTCCACACCACACCAGCCCACATCAAAATGTGAAGCAGAGTACTGCACATCAAGGCCGGGCGCAGTGGCTCACGCCTGTAATCCCAGCACTTTAGGAGGCCAAGATGGGTGGATCACTTCATGTCAGGAGTTTGGGACTAGCCTGGTCAACATACGGAAACCCCATCTCTACTAAAATTGTGAAAATTAGTTGGGCATGGTGGCGCATGCCTGTTGTTCCAGCTACTTGGGAGGCTGAGGCAGTAGAATTGCTTGAACCTGGGAGGTGGAGTTTAGAGTAAGCTGAGATTATGCCACTGCACTCCAGCATGGGCAACAGAGTGAGACTCCATCTCAAAAAAAAAAGTAGGTAGTTGGAATCATTTTAAAACAAAACAAGGAGGGCTGAGAAAGATGGCTGAATAGGAACAGCTCCAGTCTCCAGCTCCCAGCGCGAGCGACACAGAAGATGGGTGATTTCTGCATTTTCAACTAAGGTACAGGGTTCATCTCAGCAGGGAGTGCCGGACAATCAGTGCTGGTCAGCTGCTGCAGCCTGACCAGCGAGAGCTGAAGTGCAAGGGGGAAGGGAATCCCTTTTCCCAGCCAGGGGAATTGAGACACACAACACCTGGAAAATCGGGTAACTCCCACCCCAATACTGCACCTTACCAAGGGTCTTAGCTCCCACCCCAATACTGCACCTTACCAAGGGTCTTAGCAAAGGGCACACCAGGAGATTATATCCCACACCTGGCCGGGAGGGTCCCATGCCCACGGAGCCTCCTTCATTGCTAGCACAGCAGTCTGCCATCTAACTGCAAGGCAGCAGCGAGGCTGGGGGAGGGGCGCCCGCCATTGCTGAGGCTTAAGTAAGTAAACAAAGCCGCTGGGAAGCTCGAACTGGGTGGAGCCCACAACAGCTCAAGGAGGCCTGCCTGTCTCTGTAGACACCACCTCTGGGGACAGGGCACAGCTAAACAAAAAGCAGCAGAAACCTCTGCAGATGCAAAGAACCCTGTCTGACAGCTTTGAAGAGAGCAGTGGATCTCCCAACAAGGAGGTTGAGATCTGAGAACAGACAGACTGCCTGCTCAAGTGGGTCCCTGACCCCTGAGTAGCCTAACTGGGAGACATCCCCCACTAGGTGCAGACCGACACCCCACACCTCACAGGGCAGGATACACCCCTGAGACGAAGCTTCCAAAGCAAGAATCAGACAGCAACACTCGCTGTTCAGCAATATTCTATCTTCTGTAGCCTCTGCTGCTGATACCCAGGCAAACAGGGTCTGGAGTGGACCTCAAGCAATCTCCAACAGACCTACAGCTGAGGGTCCTGACTGTTAGAAGGAAAACTAACAAACAGGAAGGACACCCACACCAAAACCCCATCAGTACGTCACCATCATCAAAGACCAAAGGAAGATAAAACCACAAAGATGGGGAAAAAGCAGGGCAGAAAAGCTGGAAATTCAAAAAATAAGAGCACATCTCCCTCTCCAAAGGAACACAGCTCATTGCTAGCAACGGATCAAAGCTGGACGGAGAATGACTTTGACGAGTTGAGAGAAGAAGGCTTCAGTCCATCAAACTTCTCAGAGCTAAAGGAGGAATTACGTACCCAGTGCAAAGAAACAAAATCTTGAAAAAAGAATGGAAGAATGGATAACCAGAATAATCAATGCAGAGAAGGCCATAAACGAACTGACAGAGATAAAAACCATGACATGAGAAATACGTGACAAATACACAAGCTTCAGTTAACTGACTTGATCAACTGGAAGAAAGAGTATCAGTGATTGAGGATCAAATTAATGAAATAAAGCGAGAAGAGAAGTCTAAAGAAAAAAGAGGAAAAAGAAATGAACAAAGCCTTCAAGAAGTATGGGATTATGTGAAAAGACCAAATCTACGTCTGATTGGGGTGCCTGAAAGTGAGGGGGAAAATGGAACCAAGTTGGAAAACACTCTTCAGGATATCATCCAGGAGAACTTCCCCAACCTAGTAAGGCAAGCCAACATTCAAATTCAGGAAATACAGAGAACGCCACAAAGATACTCCTCGAGAAGAGCAACTCCAAGGCACATAATTGTCAGATTCACCAAAGTTGAAATGAAGGGAAAAATGTTAAGGGCAGCCAGAGAGAAAGGTCGGGTTACCAACAAAGGGAAGCCCATCAGACTAACAGCAGATCTCTCGGCAGAAACTCTACAAGCCAGAAGAGAGTGGGGGCCAATATTCAACATTCTTTTTTTTTTTTTTTTTTTTTTTTTTTGAGACGGAGTCTCGCTCTGTCGCCCAGGCTGGAGTGCAGTGGGGCAATCTCGGCTCACTGCAAGCTCCGCCTCCCGGGTTCATGCCATTCTCCTGCCTCAGCCTCCTGAGTAGCTGGGACTACAGGCGCCCGCCACTGCGCCCGGCTAATTTTTTGTATTTTTAGTAGAGACGGGGTTTCACCGTGGTCTCGATCTCCTGACCTTGTGATCCGCCCGCCTCGGCCTCCCAAAGTACTGGGATTACAGGCGTGAGCCACCGCGCCCGGCCTCAACATTCTTAAAGAAAAGAATTTTCAACCCAGAATTTCATATCCAGCCAAACTAAATTTCATAAGTGAAGGAGAAATAAAATCCTTTACAGACAAGCAAATGCTTAGAGATTTTTGTCACTACCAGGCCTGCCCTACAAGAGACCCTGAAGGAAGCACTAAACATGGAAAGGAACAACCGGTACCAGCCATTGCAAAAACATGCCAAAATGGAAAGACCATCGATGTTAGGAAGAAACTGCATCAACTAACAAGCAAAATAACCAGCTAATATCATAATGACAGGATCAAGTTCACACATAACAATATTAACCTTAAATGTAAAGAGACTAAATGGTCCAATTAAAAGACACAGACTGGCAAATTGGATAAAGAGTCAAGACCCATCAGTTTGCTGTATTCAGGAGACCCATCTCACATGCAGAGACACACATAGGCTCAAAATAAAGGGATGGAGGAAGATCTACCAAGCAAATGGAGAATAAAAAAAAGCAGAAGTTGCAATCCTAGTCTCTGATAAAACAGACTTTAAACCATCAAAGATGAAAAGAGACAAAGAAGGCCATTACATAATGGTAAAGGGATCAATTCAACAGGAAGAGCTAACTATCCTAAATATATATGCACCCAATACAGGAGCACCCAGATTCATAAAGCAAGTCCTTAGAGACTTACAAAGAGACTTAGACTCCCATACAATAATAATGGGAGACTTCAACACCCCACTGTCAACATTAGACAGATCAACGAGACAGAAAGTTAACAAGGATATCCAGGAATTGAACTCAACTCTGCACCAAGCAGACCTAATAGACATCTACAGAACTCTCCACCCCAAATCAACAGAATATACATTCTTCTCAGCACCACATCGCACTTATTCCAAAATTGACCACAGAATTGGAAGTAAAGCACTCCTCAGCAAATGTACAAGAACAGAAATTATAACAAACTGTCTCTCAGACCACAGTGCAATCAAACTAGAACTCAGGACTAAGAAACTCAATCAAAACTGCTCAACTACATGGAAACCGAACAATCTGCTCCTGAATGACTACTGAGTACATGACAAAATGAAGGCAGAAATAAAGATGTTCTTTGAAACCAATGAGAACAAAGATAAAACATACCAGAATCTCTGGGACACATTTAAAGCAGTGTGTAGAGGGAAATTTATAGCACTAAATGCCCACAAGAGAAAGCTGGAAAGATCTAAAATTGACACTCTAACATCACAATTAAAAGAACTAGAGAAGCAAGAGCAAACACATTCAAAAGCTAGCAGAAGGCAAGAAATAACTAAGATCAGAGCAGAACTGAAGGAGATAGAGACACACAAAACTCTCCAAAAAATCAATGAATCCAGGAGTTGGTTTTTTGAAAAGATCAACAAAATTGATAGACTGCTAGCAAGACTAATAAAGAAGAAAAGAGAGAAGAATCAAATCGACGCAATTAAAAATGATAAAGGGGATATCACCACCGACCCCACAGAAATACAAACTACCATCAGAGAATACTATAAACACCTCTATGCAAATAAACTAGAAAACCTAGAAGAAATGGATAATTTCCTGGACACTTACACTCTCCCAAGACTAAACCAGAAAGAAGTTGAATCCCTGAATAGACCAATAGCAGGCTCTGAAATGGAGGCAATAATTAATAGCCTACCAACCAAAAAAATTCCAGGACCAGATGGATTCACAGCTGAATTCTACCAGAGGCACAAGAAGGAGCTGGTACCATTCCTTCTGAAACTATTCCAATCAATAGAAAAAGAGGGAATCCTCCCTAACTCATTTTATGAGGCCAACATCATCCTGATACCAAAGCCTGGCAGAGACACAACAAAAAAAAGAGAATTTTAGACCAATATCCCTGATGAACATTGATGCAAAAATCCTCAATAAAATACTGGCAAACCGAATCCAGCAGCACATCAAAAAGCTTATCCACCATGATCAAGTGGGCTTCATCCCTGGGATGCAAGGCTGATTCAACATATGCAAATCAATAAATGTAATACAGCATATAAACAGAACCAAAGACAAAAACCACATGATTATCTCAATAGATGCAGAAAAGGCCTTTGACAAAATTCAACAGCCCTTCATGCTAAAAACTCTCAATAAACTAGGTATTGATGGAACGTATCTCAAAATAATAAGAGCTGTTTATGACAAACCCACAGCCAATATCATACTGAATGGACAAAAATTGGAAGCATTCCCTTTGAAAACTGGCACAAGACAGGGATGCCCTCTCTCACCACTCCTATTCAACATAGTGTTGGAAGTTCTGGCTAGTACAATCAGGCAAGAGAAAGAAATAAAGGGTATTCAGTTAGGAAAAGAAGTCAAATTGTCCCTGTTTGCAGATGACATGATTGTATATTTAGAAAACCCCATCATCTCAGCCCAAAATCTCCTTAAGCTGATAAGCAACTTCAGCAAGGTCTCAGGATACAAAATTAATGTGCAAAAATCACAAGCATTCTTATACACCAGTAACAGACAAACAGAGAGCCAAATCAGGAATGAACTTCCATTCACAATTGCTTCAAAGAGAATAAAATACCTAGGAGTCCAACTTACAAGGGATGTAAAGGACCTCTTCAAGGAGAACTACAAACCACTGCTCAGTGAAATAAAAGAGGACACAAACAAATGGAAGAACATGCCATGCTCATGGATAAGAAGAATCAATATTGTGAAAATGGCCATATTGCCCAAGGTAATCTATAGATTCAATGCCATCCCCATCAAGCTACCAATGAGTTTCTTCACAGAATTGGAAAAAACTGCTTTAAAGTTCATACGGAACCAAAAAAGAGCCCGCATTGCCAAGACAATCCTAAGTCAAAAGAACAAAGCTGGAGGCATCACGCTACCTGACTTCAAACTATACTACAAGGCTACAGTAACCAAAACAGCATGGTACTGGTACCAAAACAGAGATATAGATCAATGGAACAGAACAGAGTCCTCAGAAATAATACCACACATCTACAGCCATCTGATCTTTGACAAACCTGAGAAAAACAAGAAATGGGGAAAGGATTCCCTATTTAATAAATGGTGCTGGGAAAATTGGCTAGCCATAAGTAGAAAGCTGAAACTGGATCCTTTCCTTACTCCTTATATGCAAATTAATTCAAGATGGATTAGAGACTTAAATGTTAGACCTAATACCATAAAAATCCTAGAAGAAAACCTAGGTAATACCATTCAGGACATAGGCATGGGCAAGGACTTCATGTCTAAAACACCAAAAGCAATGGCAACAAAAGCCAAAATTGACAAATGGGATCTAATTAAACTCAAGAGTTTCTGCACAGCAAAAGAAACTACCATCAGAGTGAACAGGCAAACTACAGAATGGGAGAAAATTTTTGCAATCTACTCATCTGACAAAGGGCTAATATCCAGAACCTACAAAGAACTCAAACAAATTTACAAGAAAAAAAATGCCATCAAAAAGTGGGCAAAAGATATGAACAGTCATTTCTCAAAAGAAGACATGCATACAGCCAACAGACACATGAAAAAATGCTCATCATCACTGGCCATCAGAGAAATGTAAATCAAAACCACAATGAGATACCATCTCATACCAGTTAGAATAGCAATCACTAAAAAGTCAGGAAACAACAGGTGCTGGAGAGGATGTGGAGAAATAGGAACACTTTTACACTGTTGGTGGGATTGTAAACTAGTTCAACCATTATGGAAAACAGTATGGTGATTCCTCAAGGATCTAGAACTAGAAGTACCATATGACCCAGCCATCCCATTACTGGGTATATACCCAAAGGATGATAAATCATGCTGCTATAAAGACACATGCACACGTATGTTCATTGCGACACTATTCACAATAGCAAAGACTTGGAATCAACCCAAATGTCCATCAGTGACAGACTGTATTAAGAAAATGTGGCACATATACACCATGGAATACTATGCAGCCATAAAAAAGGATGAGTTCGTGTCCTTTGTAGGGACATGGATGCAGCTGAAAACCATCATTCTCAGTAAACTATCGCAAGAACAGAAAACGAAACACCGCATGTTCTCACTCATAGGTGGGAACTGAACAACGTGATCACTTGGACTTGGGAAGGGGAACATCACACACTGGGGCCTATTGTGGGGAGGGGGGATGGGAGAGGGATGGCATTGGGAGTTATACCTGATGTAAATGATGAGTTGATGGGTGCTGATGAGTTGATGGGTGCAGCACACCAACATGGCACAAGTGTACATATGTAACAAACCTGCACGTTATGCACATGTACCCTAGAACTTAAAGTATAATAAAAAAAAAAAGTAAAAAAAAAATAATAATAGTAAAAGAAGACTGTGTATCACCCAGAAATCCTGGACTTTGAGCTGGCTGGAGGGAGCAGATGGAATTTGGATTTGATTCGGCCTCTTGACTGATCTCTGCTTTCAGAACAGACCCCATGGTCACATTCCAGCTCCTGTCACTCTGCTAATGTCTTGCATACTGTCACCATCTGACTTGCACTTATGCAACCCAACTCCTCCCCTTCTGGAGCCACCTTCCTCTTGCTCCCTTTCACTAAGATGTCCCAATGGGCCATGTTGCCCAACCCGGATAAAAGGTGGCCACTCACTTCCCCTTTCAGAAGCCGCCCCCTGTCCGTTTCTCTCCACCAGACCTTGCCCTCTGACTTAGACCTGCTCTTCCCTTTGGGGGATGTGGCCTCAGTGTGTTCATTTGTCAATGGCAAGATTGATGGGCATGTGCACAAGGGCAGTGGGACGGTGCACAGGACACACTGGTACAGAGTCTGGTGCAGAAGCTGCTCCCAGGTGGGAGCCACCATCCTGATGGACAGTTAGGGTCACCTCTGTCCCTCTGTGGGCTGCTGAGAAGGGAAGGTTCCTATGTGCAGACCCTCTTCCATGAGAGGAACTGAAGTCCGGGTGGCCCAGCCAGAACATGAAGGGATCTGGGGACCAGCCCTAGCGCATGTCCTGAGGCCACACTGCTGCCCACAATCTACCCTTGTGGAGCCCACTCCATATGACTCTCCCTGGGCTGGAACCACCTCAGGACTAGAATACATTTTCTCTCAAGTCAAAACGGACCTCTCTGTTGCCAGACAGTGTGTCTTCTTCCTTTGCCCTGGAATGCACCCTTGGGGCTTGGAGATGTCCCTGATATAGAAGGAACAGGAGGAAGCAGAGCTTCCCTTTATCCATGCAGAATCGAGACACTGTTTACTGCGGAGGCTGCATTACCTCCAGAGGCTGCAGGCCGACCTGATTCTCCTTAGTATCAGAATCAATAGAATATATCTCTATCTATATTCATATCTATTTATCTATCTAGAAAGGGAGGTAGAGTGAATAGGGAATTTATTACGGGGATCACCTCACGTGATTAGGGAGGCTGAGAAGTTCTACAAGACACACTCTGTAAGTTGGAGAACTAGGGATGCCTGGTGGGGTAGTTGCATCTGAGTACAAAGGCTTGAGAACCTGGAGTTCTCAAGTCCAAGGGCAGGAGAAGGTGGATGTCCCAGCTCCAGAACAGAGAGCAAATTCACCCTCTGCCTTTAGTTCTATCCATGGAGTTGCAGCAAACTCCTTCAAAGAGTGACTTATACTTGCAGAGTCAAAGGTTTCTTTTCCCACCCCACGTAGGCTTTCCGATTCCTCTACGGGGCGTGATGCTTTATGAACGAGTGGGTGAGTGGGGAGTCAGGACCCGTGGGCCTCTAGGGCTCTGCTACACCTGTGTATGTAATTCTAAAAGCATACTCAGGGCTGTGCGCAGTGACTCACGCCTGTAATCCCAGCACTTTGGAAGGCCAAGGCAGGCGGATCATGAGGTCGAGAGTTTGAGACCAGCCTGGCCAGTATGGTGAAACCCCATCTCTACTAAAAAATACAAAAATTAGCCAGGCGTGGTGGCGCGCGTCTGTAGTCCCAGCTACTTGGGAGGCTGAAGCAGGAGAATCGCTTGAACCTGGGTGGCAGAGGTTGCAGTGAGCCGAAATCTTGTCACTGCACTCCAGGCTGGCAACAGAGTGAAACTCCGTCTAAAAAAAATAAAAATAAAAATAAATAAACAAAAAAAACCACAACAAAGCACATTCAGGCCTGGTCTTTTCATTGGTTGCTGTGGGGCCTCCTTCCTCTCTTGAATATGAAAGAGGCTCCACTGGACAGTTTGGGGAGAACAGACTCCAAGGCGTCTGAATTATTAGTTTGTCTCTGTGTTTGTGTGTGTGTGTGTGTGTGTGTGTGTGTGTGTGTGTGTGTATGACAGAGAGAGAGGATGTGTGTGGGTGTGTGATTGTAGGTGTGTGTTTGTGTGCATCTGTGGGACTGCATTCACAGCACGTGCAAGTGTGTTTGTGAGTGTATGCAATTGTGTGCATGGGTGGCTGTGATCATGTGTGCATATATGTCTGTATTACACCCTGTGTTGGCGACTGAGTGTCTGAGTGTGGTGTCCATATGTGAGTGTGTGTATGTTGTTGTCACTGAGCCACTGTAGCTGTCTACACCAGACTGTGTTCCTATTCATGGCTGGAGCCACTATCAGAGCCAATATTCTTGTCCCCAGGCCTGACCCTTGCAGTGCAGGCAGCAGATTCTCATGCCCTTGACCCTAGGTCTGGCCCTTGCAGTGCAGGCAGCACGTTCTCATGCCCTTGATCCCATTTCTCACCCTTGCAGTACAGGAAGCACATTCTCAAGCCCTTGATCCCATTTCTCACCCTTGCAGTACAGGAAGCACATTCTCATGCCCTTGATCCCATTTCTCACCCTTGCAGTGCAGGAAGCACATTCTCATGCCCTTGATCCCATTTCTCACCCTTGCAGTGCAGGCAGCACATTCTCATGCCCTTGGAAGCAGCCGTCAATAATGGGTGGTGAGTATCGGTGGGTAGGTGCCCCAGCTCCTTTACCCTGAGTGGGATGACTCTGAGGTGCATGTTCTATGCTGTCTCCCAGAGGTGCCATGCAAGGCTGAGCCTTGGCTGCCCATGGTGGAAACTATTTTAAATAAGTTCCTTTTAATTGCTACATTTCCTTTCCTGTCTCAGGTTTCAGCTGTCCCACTGATGTTTCCTGGACTTACCTCCCAAACAAACAACTGGCAGTTGAAATTTGGCCGCCTCTAAATAAATTATTTGCACTTCAATCCTCGCATCAGGGTCTACTTCCAGGAAACCCAAACTAAGACATGCATGTCTGCTGGCTTCTCCAGTCTCGATAGGCTTATCATTGTGCTCTTTGTACTGAAGCGGAACATGAGGCTCAGAGAAGACAAGTCACTTGCCCAAAGTCACACAGCTGATTAGTGGCAGGCCCAGGTTTGACCATGGGTCTTCTAATCCTAAGCTTGGTGCTTGCTCTTCTCCTGAGAGACTCCACCCTACTAAAGGCCAGAGGAAACAACATAGGAAGTTCGAAGCCATCGAAGTCTCTGCTGCCTGTGCCAGAGGGAACCAAGGCTCCTAGCTGGAGTCTGTGTCCTTGTCCCGTCATTAGAGTGAAAATGGCATGCACATGCTTGCGGCTGATCATGTGCCAGGGAATGCTGTTGTAAGCACTTTACTCTTTTAAACTCACTTAATTTTTACAACAACCTTGCTATGACTTCAGGCAAGAAAACTGAGGCACAGAGAAGTAAAGAGACTGACCCAAATTCACACAGCTGGTTGAGAGTTGAACCAAGCAGCCTGTACCTGGAGTCCCTGTTCTTCACCGTGACACTATCTGGCTTCTCACAGGTCATATAGATGGAGTTCTACTACATGTCAGGCATGATGCTAAGCAATTTCTTTTCTTTGTTTGTTTTTGTTTTTGAGACAGTGTCTAGCTCTGTCACCTAGGCTGGAGTGCAGTGGTGCAATCTCGGCTTACTGCATCCTCCGCTTTCTGGGTTCAAGTGATTCTCCTGCCTCTGCCTCCAAAGTAGCAGTGATTACAGGCGTGCTCCACCACCCCTGGCGAATTTTTGTATTTTTAGTAGAGGTGGGGTTTCACCATGTTGGCCAGGCTGATCCCAAACTCCTGGCCTCAGGTGATCCATCTGCCTTGGCCTCCCAAAGTGCTGGGATTACAGGCGTGAGCCACCGTACCCGACCAGCAATTTCTTTTAAAATATAATTTGTAATTATGTATATTATATGATATATGATATAGAACATATAATATAAATTATATAATATATAATATATCATATATAATATGTATGTATCAAATATATGTATATATGTATATATTATATAGTATATATAATATATAATATGTATATGTGTTTATATTATATATGTATATAATATATAATATGTATATATGTTTATATTATATATGTATATAATATATAATATGTATATATTATATAGTATATTATATATATGTATATATTATATAGTATATATACTATTATATATACTATATAATGTATTATATGGTATATATATTATATATACACTATATAGTATATATAATAGTGTATATATACTATATGGTATATATATTATATAGTATATATACTATATAATAATTATATAATACATAATATGTATAATATATTATATACTATATATAAATTATATATAATATATTTTTATATATATTAGTAATTATAATTAAAATGCTGTGCAACCTTCATATAATAAAGGAAAACAATTGCTACGTGTAAGCACTGAGGACAAGACTTCTCCCTTCAACCCCCTGCTCCCATTCCAACAGCTGAGAGCATGCTTATGATATGCATGTGTAAACTTCAGCACCTACATAACTGGTGTGTTGAGGGGTCCTGTCTTTTTTGGGAATGTAGCACTTGGGTCCCGGCAGGGACCTCACAGGAGCTAAAGGAGTGGGTTTAAGAAGGGGCTGTTTGCAAAGGTGTGGGCAGGGCTAAGAGGAACCATGAGAGATGGTGCAGCACCTTGGGGGTTAGCATCCACCAAGAGCTGTCACCACTCCCAGGCTGGTGGTGCCAGGAAACAGCTGCTCCTGGAACCAAGATCTGTGGCTGAAAGAAGAGGGCAGAGGACAGACCTCATTCCCCTCTCCCCTCTGATCATCAGTGGATGCTCCCATTGACCAAACTGCCATCTGTTTATATGACTAGAGAGGCTGCAGACAGGTGTCCAAAGTCTCTTGTTGTGGTTCATTTCTGACAATGGGTCAATGCTGGTCCCTCCGATCCCACAGACTGAGGTCCACTCAGCTTCTCTATTTAGGGTGGCCCCTTGTTCACTGGCTAGGCAGACACTTGAATGAGGAACAATATTCTGTCTCTTCCTGTACTCTCCTCTTTTCCCTGTCACAGGGAGGGACTGTTGTTCACATCCTGAGTCTCTCCATCTAGGGCTGGGGGCTGGTGTTACAGGACCACCAGGTTCATATGTCTGCTGCGCAATAACAGAAAATACACTGAGACAGAAGTGTTTGCAGCAGAGAAAAAGTTTAATGATCACAGGGTGGCCGAGCTGGGAGATGGAAGGAACTCTCAAATCCATCTCCCCCAGGAGTTCTGGGCTGGAGTTTTTAAGGACTCCATGGAGGGTGAGGGATTAGAAAATGGGGGTCACTGATTGGTTGAAGAAAGGAGGATGAAATGATCAAGATGTGGAAACTGCCTTTGTTGGTGAGTGAGCCCCTCGTGGGGTCCTGCAGAATAACTGATGTCAGTAGTTTCCCTGATACGCAATACCTGAAAGAATATCTCAAATGGAGAATTCACATTTCACAATGCTTGAGACACTACCTCTAGGGCGGTTAAAGAGATCTGTAATTTTGTGACAGGGTTTATGTGATTCTAAGGCACGAGGCAGCAAACAGCTATGAGGAAGCAGTCAGAGAACAAACTGACATACGATTTTTTTTTTTTTTTTTTCTTGAGACGGAGTCTCGCTCCGTCACCTGGGCTGGGGTGCAGTGGTGCGATCTCCACTCACTGGAAGCTCTGTCTCCCGGGTTCACACCATTCTCCTGCCTCAGCCTCCCAAGTAGCTGGGACTACAGGCGCCCGCCACCACGCCCGGCTAATTTTTTGTATTTTTTAGTAGAGATGGGGTTTCACCGTGTTAGCCAGGATGGTCTCGATCTCCTGACCTCGTGATCCACCCGCCTCAGCCTCCCAAAGTGCTGGGACTGCAGGCGTGAGTCACCGCGCTCGGCTGACATAATGATTAATGCTGAATGTGCTGCAAACTTGGTGTGTTTTTTTTCCTCCTCCCTTCTTCCATGATTAATTTTATAAAGCATATAAGTGATACAGTTGGACTGTGTTCCCACCCAAATCTCCTCTTGAATTGTAGTTCCCACAACCCATACATGTCGTGGAAGGTACCTGGGAGGTAATTTAATCATGGGGGTGGTTACTCTTATGCTGTTCTCATGATAGTGAGGGAGTTCTCATGAGATCTGATGGTTTTATAAGGGGTTTTTCCCCCTTTTGCTTGACACTTCTCCTTGCTGCTGCCATAGGAAGAAGCACATGTTTGCTTCCCCTTCCCCCATGATTGTAAGTTTCCTGAGGCCTCCCCAGCCCTGTGGAACTGTGAGTCAATTAAACCTTTTTCCTTATTAAATTACCCTGTGTCTTTATTAGCAGCGTGAGAGCACACTAATACAATAGGAATGGGTCACTGGTGAGGGTGCTGGGGTTAGCTGTTCAGGACCAGCGCCACCCAATACATCCCACCCATGAGGGGTTGATGCCAACTCTTATGGGTCATCTGGACTTTTCTGAAGCTTTCCTGGGGCTGTTTTTCTCCAGCTCATCTGATCTCCTGTTGCCTCTGGCAAGAAGCTGGCAGCCCCAGCCAGTCAGTCTAGCTCTGGACATGCCTTGGGAGGCTGGCTATGATTCATGACCTTTACTGTGGTAAATGGCACTCAGTAAGCACTTTGGCTTGACTATCAGGCCAAATTTTATCAACGCCATGGGCGGGTCTGCAGGACAGCTGGTTCCTGTTTACCCCATGGACCCAAAGGGAAATTACTGAAGTCTCTCTTTATCTTGGTACAACTAAAGAAGGATGCAAGAATGGACCAACTTTTTGGGCCACTCATTTACTCCTCCTGGTGCTGGGTCTTTACACACCTGGCACGACTTTATGGGCTGGTTCTTATCCACAGGTCACTCTTCCATGTCACTCAGGTTTCTACTCAAAGGTCACCTCCTGGGGGCCCCCTGCCTGATTACCGTACCCAGAACAGCCTCCTTGGTCTCTTTCTATCTCATCTCACTCTTGTAAATTCTTTCGTCACCATCACCATTGGATTTGGTCTTATGATCTGTTGGCTTCTTCCATCAGACAGGAACACCAGGTTGGCAGTGTTGACTGAAATTAAGGCTTTGAGGCAGAAATAATTCGATAAAGGTTTATTGGAAGTCAAAAGTGAGGATCGATTGGGGAAGACACAGTAACGAATTTGAACATGCTTTAGTCTTTTATAAATTGGAATGTTTTTGTGAGAACGTTTAGGAGAAGGGAGGGGAACTCAAACAGGAGTTGTCTGTTTTTGTTTTTCTTTCTTTCTTCTTTTTTTTTTGAGACAGGGTCTCACTCTGTCACCCAGGCTGGAGTGCAATGGTGCGATCACAGCTCACTGAAGCCTTCATCTCCTGGGCTCAAGCGATTCTCTTGCCTCAGTCTCCCAAGTAACTAGGACCACAGGTGTGCACCCCAAGCCTGGTTAATTATTATTTTGTAGAGACAGGATCTCCTTTTGTTTCTCAGACCGGTCTTGAACTCCTGGGCTCAAGGAATCCTCCCTTCTCAGCCTCCCAAAATGCTGGGATTACAGGCATGAGTCACTGTGCCCAGTTGGAGTTATCTTTTTCATTGCAGGGTATAATATAGAGATTATAATTATTGGCTACAGATGACAACGTATAGGCTAAAACATTAATATACGTAAAACAATCAGTACAACTTTATGATTTAGAAACAAATTTGTGTCTTTTTCAATGTCAATAGGTTACATATTAAGTATGTCAGCAGTTTGAGGAACTCAGGGTAAGATTTGAGGTTGGCTATGATTCATGACCTTTATTGTGATAAATGGCACTCAGTGAGCACTTTGGCTTGACTATCAGGTCAGATTTTATCAGCACCACGGGCAGGTCTACAGGACGGCTGGTTCTGCGGTTCATGATTTTTCATTCAGGGACAGGAGGTAAGCCACGAATCATAAGATCTTTCTGGGATGATTAATTTGGAAGCCTGCCGAAGGTGACTTGTAGGTTATTAGTTCTTTGGATAATCTTTTCAAGGAAGCAGCAATGACCAATCTCTGCTCAAGTTAGAGTAATAGGGGTTATTTGTCTTTCGCCATTGGGAAGGCTCATTTTAAAGAGGTCATGTCTTTCCAGGCTGAGGAGATAAATAATTTCGTTATTGCAGGCAGGAGAAATTGTTAGCGACATGGGGCAGGTCATGACTTGAGGCTCTGTGTTTTCCTTTGAATTGTGAGTCATATCTAGTTGTTGGGCAACCACTATTTTGGTCTTAGCTGTTGATGAATAGTTTTAAAATTCTAGAGAATTTAGGTAGAGAGAAAGGTAAATGTTTTAATTTTGTTTATAAAATTGTGTTTTACCCACTTGTAAGACATACATAGTTTAAAAGAAAAAAATTTTTTTTTGATTTTGGAAAACAATATAAAAAGAATTAGCAATGTGTTAAATAGAAAGTCATGTAAATCATTTTAGTCTTTTATCAGTTCAGTCTCCTATAATTTTTGTTGTGTTTGATGTTGGGTTAATAATCCTTACGCGTAAGTTTTTATTGGAGTTTTGGACGTTTTTATTTAGTCTACAGATCATTAAATTATTAGGAATCTGTGCTGTAGAGTCTTTTATAAGAAAAGTAATTTTGGACCGGGTGCAGTGACTTATGCCTGTAATCCCAGCACTTTGGGAGGCCGAGGCGGGCAGATCATGAGGTCAGGAATTCGAGACCAGCCTGGCCAACATGGTGAAACCCCGTCTCTACTAAAAATATAAAAATTAGCCGGGCGCGGTGGTGGGCGCCTGTAATCCCCTCTCCTTGCTGCTGCCTTCGGAGGCTGAGGCAGGAGAATCACTTGAACCTGGGACGTGGAGGTTCCAGTGATCACACCACTGTACTCCAGCCTGGGAGAGAGAGAGAAAAAAAGTAATTTTGTACTAGAGTTGGTTGAAAATGTTTTCTGGGCCAGGCACGGTAGCTCACGCCTGTAATCCCGGCATTTTGGGAGGCCAGGGCGGATGGATCACCTGGGCAACATGGCTAAACCCCATCTCTACTAAAAATACAAAAATCGGCCGGGCGCGGTGGCTCACGCCTGTAATCCCAGTACTTTGGGAGGCCGAGGCGGGCGGATCATGAGGTCAGGAGATCAAGGCCATCTTGGCTAACACAGTGAAACGCCGTCTCTACTAAAAATACAAAAAATCAGCCGGGCGTGGCGGCGCCTGTAGTCCCAGCTACTCGGGAGGCTGAGGCAGGAGAATGGCGTGAACCCGGGAGGCGGAGCTTGCAGTGAGCCGAGATCGCGCCACTGCACTCCAGCCTGGGTGATAGAGTGAGACTCCATCTCAAGAAAAAAAAAAAAAAAAAAAAAAAAAATCAGCCGGGCATGATGGCAGGGACCTGTAATCCCAGCTACTTGGGAGGCTGAGGCAGGAGAATCGCCTGAACCTGGGAGGCGGAGGTTGCAGTGAGCTGAGATTTCACCACTGCACTCCAGCCTGGGCGCCTTTAGTCCCAGCTACTCGGGAGGCTGAGGCAGGAGAATGGCGGGAACTCCAAAAAAAAAAAAAAAAAAAAAAAGGATAATGACCAGAATTATCACTGGCAGCAGCATCAAGTCAAAATCTTCAGACTTTTATAAATGTTGCATAATCTTTAAGATATTTATATTTATAACATTTATATAAATCTAATTTTAGAAAGGTTTAACATAATTAAAATTATGACTGCAAATATATTCGATATTTATAAATGTAAATAATTATTGGAACATTTATATTAATAACATATTTATAAACATGACTGAAAGATCTAGTATTATTTATCTTGTGACAACTTTTTAATATAATTTTTCAAATAAATCTAATTTTTTTAATCTACAAAGACGTTTTTTAGGATTTTGATCTTGGAGAAACCTGTAAAAGATATAAAAAGATCTAAACACCTGATCAAATTAGAATTATAGGCCAGGCACGGTGGCTCTCATCTGTAATCCCAGCACTTTAGGAGGCCAAGGCGGGCGGATCGCTTGAGCTCAGGAGTTTGAGACCAGCCTGGGCAACATGGTGAAGCACCGTCTTTACAAAAAATACAAAAATTAGCCGGGTATGGTAGTGCACACCAGTAGTCTCAGCTACTCAGGAGGCTGAGGTGGGAGGATTGCTTGAGCCCAGGAGGTCAAGGTTGCAGGGAGCCAAGATCGTGCCACTGAACTCCAGCCTGGGCAACAGAGTGAGACCCTGTGTCAAAAACACCAAAAAAAAAAAAAGAAAAAGGAAGAGAAAAAGAAAACAAATTAAAATCACAGGTCATTGTAAAATAATATTTATTTAACTAGAGTGATAATCAAAAAACTTCACAAGCATTAGAGAAAATTGTATGGATGTGAAAATCTTAACTCTTTTATTTTATTTAATTAATCTATTTATTTTTGAGACAGGGTTTTGTTCTGTCACCCAGACTGCAGTGCAGTGGTGTGAACATAGCTCACTGCAGCCTTGACCTCCTGGACTCAATCTATTGCTTCAGCTTCCCGAGTAGCTGAGACTACAGGTTTACGTCCCCACACCCAGCTTTTTTTTTTTTTTTTGTAGATACGGGGTTTCCCTATGTTGCCCAGGCTAATCTTGAACTCCTGAGCTCAAGCAATCCACCCTCCTCGGCCTCCCAGGGTGCTAGGATTATAGGCATGAGCCACCAGTCCTGGGCTAACTCTTTTGCAGCTTAGTCTTTGTAAGTAATTAAAAACCTGATGAAGATAACACATAAATTATTGCAATAATATGTAAACTTTTTGTTTTTAAGGCCAATGACCAAAATGTAAAGACAAACCTCTTGTAGTGTGATTGTGTTTTTTTTTTTTTTTTTTTTTTGAGACAGAGTTTTGCACTGTCACCCAGGCTGGAGTGCAGTGGCACGATCATGGCTCGCTGCAACCTCTGCCTCCCCGGTTCAAGTGATTCTCCTGCCTCAGCCTCCCTGGTAGCTGGGATTACAGGTAGGTGCCACCACATCTGGCTAATTTTTTGTTTGTTTGTTTGTTTTTTTGTATTTTTAGTAGAGATGGGGTTTCACCATGTTGGTCAGGCTAGTCTGGAACTCCTGACCTCAGATGATCCGCCCACTTTGGCCTCCCAAAGTGCCGGAATTACAGGTGTGAGACACTGTGCTTGGTCTGAATTTTTATTTTTAATACCCTTAAATTTTAGTGGAAACTTAGGAAGTAAGATCTTGAGTTGTCTGTCACAAATTAGTATGTTAAAGAGGTAAGCTACTTTATAATTTTTAGAAACTTTTTTTTATAACATAATTTTTTCTTTTCTTTAACTTTTTTTTTTTTTTTTTTTTTTTTGAGACAGAGTCTCGCTCTGTTGCCCAGGCTGGAGTGCAGTGGCCAGATCTCAGCTCACTGCAAGCTCCGCCTCCCGGGTTCCCGCCATTCTCCTGCCTCAGCCTCCCGAGTAGCTGGGACTACAGGCGCCCGCCACCTCGCCTGGCTAGTTTTTTGTATTTTTTAGTAGAGACGGGGTTTCACCGTGTTAGCCAGAATGGTCTCGATCTCCTGACCTCGTGATCCGCCCATCTCGGCCTCCCAAAGTGCTGGGATTACAGGCTTGAGCCACCGCGCCCGGCTTCTTTAACTTTTATTTTAGGTTCTGGCACACATGTGCAGGTTTGTTATAGGTAAATTGCATGTTGCAGGAGTTTGGTGTACAGATTATTTGATCACTAAGGTAATACGCATAGTACCCAATTGTTAGTTTTTTGGTCCTCACCTTCCTTCCCACCCTCCACCCTCAAGTAGGCCTCAGTGTCTGTTGTTCCCTTCTTTGTGTCCAAATGTCCTCAATGTTTAGCTCCTATTAAACATTTCTGCATGTGAGAACACATGTTCTGCATGTGAGAACATGCAGTATTTGCTTTTCTGTTCCTGTGTTAGTTTGTTTAGGATAATGGACTCCAGCTTCATCCATGTTGTTTCAAAGGACATGGTCTCATTCTTTTTTTCATGGCTGCATAGTATTCCATGGTGTATATGTACCACATGTTCTTCATCCAGTTGATAGATATTTAGGTTGATTCTATGTATTTGGTATTGTGACTAGTGCTGCGATGAACATACATGTGCATGTGTCTCTATGGTAGAACAATTTCTATTCCTTTGGGTATATACCCAATAAGGGGATTGCTGGGTCAAATGGTAATTCTGTTTTAAGTCCTTTGAGAAATTGCCAAACTGCTTCCCACAATGCCTGAACTAATTTACATCCCCACAAGCAGTGTATAAGCATTTCCTTTTCTCCATACCCTCTCCAGCATGTTATTACTATGTATATAATTTTTACTTTTTTTTTTGTCGTTGTTGAGACGGAGTCTCGCTCTGTCGCCCAGGCTGGAGTGCAGTGGCCGCATCTCAGCTCACTGCAAGCTTCGCCTCCTGGGTTTACGCCATTCTCCTGCCTCAGCCTCCCAAGTAGCTGGGACTACAGGCGCCCACCACCTCGCCCGGCTAGTTTTTGTATTTTTTTAGTAGAGACGGGGTTTCACTGTGTTAGCCAGGATGGTCTCGATCTCCTGACCTCGTGATCCTCCCATCTTGGCCTCCCAAAGTGCTGGGATTACAGGCTTGAGCCACCGAGCCCGGCCTAATTTTTACTTTTTAATCATAGTCGTTCTGACTGGTGTGAGATGGTATTTCACTGTGGTTTTGATTTGCATTTCTCTAATGATGAGTGATGTTGAGCATTTTGTCATATGCTTTTTGGCTACATGTATGTCTTCTTTTGAAAACTGTCTGTTCATATCTTTTGCCTACTTTTTAATGAGGTTGCTTGTTTTTTTCTTGTAAATTTAAGTTCCTTATAGATTCTAGGTATTAGACCTTTGTTAGATGCATAGTTTGCAAATATTTTCTCCCATTCTGTAGGTTGTCTGTTTACTTCATTGATGGTTTATTTGCTGTGCAGAAGCTCTTTAGTTTAATTAAGTCTCATTTGTTGATTTTTGTTTTTGCTTTGTTACAATCGCTTTTGGCATCTTCATCATGAAATCTTTGCCTGTCCTATACTCAGAATGGCATATCCTAGGTTTTCCTTCAGGACTTTTATAGTTTTTGGTTTTACGTTTAAGTCTTTAATCAATCTTGTGTTAATTTTTGTGTATGGTATAAGCAAGGGGTCCAGTTTCAGTCTTCTGCATATGGCTAGCCAGTTATCTCAACACCACTTATTGAATAGAGGGCCCTTTTTCCATTGCTTGTTTTGTCAACTTTATCAAAGATTAGATGGTTGTAGGTGTGTGACCTTGTTTCTTGGCTCTCTATTCTGTTCCATTGGTCTATATGTTTGTATTTGTACCAGTGCCATGCTGTTTTGGTTACTGTAGCTCTGTAGTATAGTTTGAAGTTGGGTAATGTGATGCTTCCAGCTTTGTTCTTTTTGCTCAGGATTGCCTTGGCTGCTTAGGCTCTTTTTTGGTTCCATATGAATTTTAAAATAGTTTTTTCTAATTCTGTGAACAATGTCATTGGTAGTTTGATAGGAATAGCATTGAACTGGTAAATTGCTTTGAACAGTATGGCCATTTTAACAATATTGATTCTTCATATTCATGAGCATGGAATGTTTTTCCATTTGTTTGTGTCATTTCTGATTTCTTTGAGCAGTGTTTTATGACTCTCGTTGTAGAGGTCTTTCGCCTCCTTGGTTAACAGTATTCTTAGTTATTTTATTCTTTTGTAGCTATTGTGAATGGGATTACATTCTTGATTTGGTTCTCAGCTTGGACACAATTTTTTCTTAATTAGAAATGACCCAGATGTTTAATGAGTATCTATTATTTAATTTAACCATAACGTTAAGATTTTGAATTACACAAGAATGTTTTAATAAGCATTTATCTCATTTATGCTTACCCAGTTTATTTATTTTTAATAGGTTGACTAGACTATTTGTGAGAACTTAGATATTAGACAAAGTCATTATTTAAAGTTATGTATGGTTATGTTAAACATTTTTATAGCTTGTGATTATCAGGTGTTCACCCAAGTGAGAAACTTAAATTAAAGTATGGGTATTTTGTCAACGACTCAGAAGATTTAGCTGTTTTTATTAAGCTAACAATATTAAATATCTGATTTGTTAAAATTATACAAAGATCATTTGGTTTTGACCAGATTTACAGTGTGATAACCCTTGTGTCAAACCCAAACACCTTAAAACATCTAGTGGAGAGAAATACAAAACTTTCTGACCAGTAAACTCAGGCAAAAATGTACATTGACAATTTTAAAGACATTTAAATTTTTATCTTATGAATAATTTGAATGCCAACTTATTTATTAAAGACTTCCTTAAGTCATACAAACTTGGAACAAATGTGTTTGGGCTTAGTAATTTATGAGCACTCACCTATTTGTAAGTCAGTTTTGTAGCATATAGATACAACATATAACAATATATGTGCATATATTTAAACACATCTAAACAAGCATATACACACACATAAAGACTTTATAGTTTTTATTTTAGAATTTTAGTCATGAGAGAGCACTGTAAACTTACTAGTTTATAAAAGACTGTTGGATCCATATTACATCTGACAAAATTGGAACTTGTTTACTTGGCTAAACTTTATTTGTCTCAACAGACAACCTAATGAAGGCTGTGGATCAAAATGTTGGGTAAAGCAGTTCTTATGGCAGTTTGATTTTAAAAACATCTTTTGCCCCTTTTTTCTTTAGTTCTAAATGAGCTTACAGTTAAAATTTTAATGTTTATATTTTAGTTAGAACTGGCTGAATTGTTAAAACACACACACACACACACACACACAAAATCTCTAAGTAATCTTACATTAGCAATACCATAAACAGTGAGCTTTATCTCAATACCAGTAGAAAAGTTAGCAGATTTAAAATGGGCAGAAAAAACCAGAGAATTTAGAAGGCTCTGTGTGCTAACTCTATAGTTATAAGTTGACCATCTGAGCTCTGAATTCCTTTTCTTTTCTTTCTTTTTTTCTTTCAGAAGGAGTCTTGCTCTGTCACCCAGGCTAAAGTGCAGTGGCACGATCTCGGCTTACTGCAACCTCTGCCTCCTGGGTTCAAGTGATTCTCCTGTCTCGGCTTCTCAAGTAGCTGGGATTACAGGTGCCCACCACCACACCCAGCTAATTTTTGTATTTTTAGTAGAGATGGAGTTTCGCCATGTTGGCCAGGCCGGTTTCAAAATCCTGACCTCAAGTGATCCGCCTGCCTTGTTCTCCCAAAGTCCTGAGATTACAGGCTTCAGCCACCTCGCCCGGCCCTGAATTGTAATGTAATTTGTCCATCAATTTAAAATGTACACAAGAATCAGTCATGATACATAGCCAGCTGTGGTCTCAAAAAACCTGGCATATATTAATGTTTGAGAATTTCATTTTGTTTCTTAATCTCCCAGTTTAGAAAAAAATTATTGGATCTGAATTTTTTAATCTCAATGGTTACATTTTCTTTTTGTAGTTGTTCCATTTGTTCTTTTCATTTTACATTCATATATATTTTCCCCTTTTGAGGGAAGGAAATGTGTGCATTGTGAACTCCTAAAAATCTCTGCCTGAGGGATGTATGGGAGTTGAGTGAACAAGCAAAAAGGGATGAACTCATATTGTTTCCGGAACCAAGCCAGGTCTCGCTGCGTTTCCTTGAGGCCCTATAAGGAGAAGCAGACAGACTAGGAAAGAAAGGAATTTATTACTGTAACCAGACATAGGGAGAATGCCTGAGATAATTCAGACAGACCAACTCAAAGTGTTACAATTTTCTTAGTGCTTATATAGGTTGGGATTATGTGCCTATGTGCTGTATATCATTCGCCTAAGTCTACTGGTAACTAATTTTGTTTCAACTATAAGGTCAGAGGAAAAAATGCTGGCTAAGTCTGATTAAAAGGTCCTAGTACCTTCAAGGCCTGTCTACTGTGGTACTGGAGTGATTATTTCTTTTTCTCTTTTTCTTTCTTTCTTTTCTTTTCTTTTTTGTTTTTTGCTTTTTGTTTTTTGAGATGGAGTCTTGCTCTGTCACCCAGGCTGGAGTGCAGTAGCATAATCTCTGCTCACTGCAACCTCTGCCTCTTGGGTTGCAGTGATTCTCCTGCCTCAGCCTCCTGGGTAGCTGGGATTACAGGTGTCCACCACCATGCCTGGCTAATTTTGTATTTTTAGTAGAGATGGGAATTTCACCATGGTGGCCAGGCTGCTCTTGAACTCCTGACTTCAGGAGATCCGCCTGCCTCGGCTTCCCAAAATGCTGGGATTACAGGCGTGAGTCACCGCGCCTGGCCTGGAGTGATTATTTCAATCTTATCTCCTTTACAGCTTGATCCAGAGAGCTTCCTCGACTCTCCAGTGAATCTATTCAAACAGCTGCCTCTGTTACCTTGACTTGTCTCAGATTCTGTTACCCAAGATGGGTCCTGGCACTAGGAATATAAGACTGCCTCTATTATTTTGACTTGTTCCAGGTTAGGGAGAAGACTGTGCAAGGCTCCTACTGACCGTATGTTTCATTTCTAATTTTGATGTCTGAGCACCTATTTCCCTAGTTTGGACTCTTTGCTCAATTTTAAGGCAGCTCTGTGGAAATGTGTCTGTGTAACAGGAGTGCTATGCAGACCTGTCTGTGTGACTGTCATGCAGGCCTGGTTGTGTGATTGTCAGCGAGAACTCTCCTGCCACAATAGCACAGCGGGTAAGAGGAGGGGGAACAGTTGGAGGTTTAGAAGCTTCTAAGTCCTATTGAAAGTTAGTCTCTCATTTAATTTTTCTGGTCCTAAGACTAGCATCTTTTTAAATTGCCCACACAAATAAATCACTTTAGGCATTTCAAAAAGATCTCCATTTCAGCCATTGTTGCTTATGACCATCCTGGGTTAGGCAGGACCACTTATCTCAGCACTTGTAAATATAAAGACTTTTAAAAATAACTTTTCATGGTTGGGTGCGGTGGCTCACACCTGTAATTCCAGCACTTTGGGAAGCCGAGGGAGGCGGATCACCTGAGGTCAGGAGTTCGTGACCAGCCTGGCCAACATGGTGAAACCCCGTCTCTACTAAAAAAAAAAAAAAATTGGCTGAGTGTGGTGGCAGGCATCTGTAGTCTCAGGTACTCTGGAGGCTGGGATGCTGAGGCTGGAGAATCTCTTGAACCCAGGAGGTAGAGGTTGCAGTGAGCCGAGATTGCATCACTCCAGCCTGGGTGACTAGAGAGAAACTCCGTCTCAAAACAAACAAAAACAAAAAAATTTTCCCGTAACTTTTATGCATAAACCCTAACTGAGGTACAGTCAGTCTTAACAGGACCCATTTCCCATCTTGGTAGTTTTGAGTGAGATAAGCTATGTTGTGGAACAAGAATACCCTCAAGTGATCAAGATAAGATAAAACCAAGGAAAGTTTATCTCTCCTCAACCCCCGAGAGAAACCATTCACCTGCCCTAGGATTCACCCTGCCCTAGAATTCAACGAAAACCCTTACCTTAAATTTGCAGCAGTAGCTCTTATTCTGAGAGCATCGCTGCACCTCCTAGACAAGGGAGAAAGCAGCTTCAATAAGGCAGAACTTTGCCTAAAACAGGAAGTTGGTTGATTTCAGGAGAAACTTATCTGTTGCACCCAGCAGGGGCATCCAAGTTGGGGGAACATGATAGATTCCTTGCATGAAGGTTGAAACCTGCTCAGATTGGTCCAGGGTGACCAGGGAGGTCACTCTGAAACACTGATGACTAGAGGCAGAAATACTTGGATAAAGGTTTATTGGAAGCCAAAGGTGAGGATCAACCCAGGAAGACGCACCAACACATTTGCATGTGTACCAGAGTCTTTTACAAGTTGGAATATTTTTATAACAAAGTTTAGGAGAAGGGAAGGGAACTCCTCATATCAGAATTGTCTGTTTTTATTGGAGGGTATAATACAGAGGTCGTAATGATTGGATACAGATTATAACATACAGGCTAAAACATTTTGTATGTAAAACCATCAGTGAAACTTTCTAAGACTGGGCACGGTGGTTTATGCCTGTAATCCCAGCACTTTGGGAGGCTGAGACGGGCAGATCACTTGAGGAGAAACTCATCACTCCTGAGGTCAGTAGTTTGAGATCAGCCTGGCCAACATGGTGAAAACCCGTCTCTACTAAAAATACAAAAATTAACTGGGCATGGTGGCACATTCCTGTGATCCCAGCTACTCAGGAGGCTGAGGCAGGAAGATTGTTTGAACTTAGGAGATGGAGGTTGCAATAAGCTGAGATTGTGCCACTGCACTCCAGTCTGGGTGATAGAGTAAGACTCTGTCTCAAAAAAAAAAAAAAAAAAAAAGAAAAGAAAAAAGAAAAACTTTATGATTTATAAATATATCAGCACCACTTCATGGTTTAGAAACAAAGGATTGTGCTTTTCCATATCAGTGGAAAATCAGAGAACACAACAGTTAGAAGAACTCATAAGATCTGAGTAATTAAAGATAAGATTTGAGAACCTCACAAGATTCTTTACTCAGGAACAGGATGTAACCCATGCATCAAGAAATCTTTCCTGGGGGTTAATTGGGAAGCCTGCCAGATGTGACCAGTAGGTTATCAGCGGAGACCTCAGACCTCGCCTGTCTTGTTCAACCTGTGTCCCAGGTCTTAGCACCATGCCTGCTACCGTTTAAGTGCTTATGTGAAGTTTGTTGTTGAGAAACTAATTACCTAAAAGTTAGAACTTGACCTCTTCCTTTTACCTAGGAGGCTGTGAGACTTAGAGGGTTACACAGCCAGCGAGTGGCAAAGCCTGGACTTGAACTCAGTTCTGCAGAAGGCAGAATGTGTTCCTTCTTGAACATTCAAGGAAAGGGGAGGTGAAACTCCAGCTAGCGGGCTGCCCGTGTGCTTGTTCTAGGGACACCCCAGGCCGATTCCTGGGAGCTGGGCCTTCATGGTGACACAGTAAGAAAAACTCACCTAGGCCGGGCGCGGTGGCTCAAGCCTGTAATCCCAGCACTTTGGGAGGCTGAGACGGGCGGATCCCGAGGTCAGGAGATCGAGACCATCCTGGCTAACATGGTGAAACCCCGTCTCTACTAAAAAATACAAAAACCTAGCCAGGCGAGGTGGCGGGCGCCTATAGTCCCAGCTACTCGGGAGGCTGAGGCAGGAGAATGGCGTGAACCCGGGAGGCAGAGCTTGCAGTGAGCTGAGATCCGGCCACTGCACTCCAGCCTGGGTGACAGAGCAAGACTCTGTCTCAAAAAAAAAAAAAAAAACCAACTGAATGCTATTCCATTTTCTGGTTAGATAGACCACATTTTATCCATTCATCAATGGAGGCTGGTGGATCACCTGAGGTCAGGAGTTCGAGATCAGCCTGGCCAACATGGTGAAACCCCGTCTCTACTAAAAACACAAAAATTACCTGGGTGTGGTGGCTCATGCCTGTAATCCCAGCTACTCAGGAGGCTGAAGCAGGATAATCGCTTGAACCTGGTGGGGCAGAGGTTGCAGTGAGCCGAGATCGCAGCATTGCACTCCAGCCTGGGCGACAAAGTGAGACTCTGTCTCAAAAAACAAAACAAAACAAAACAAAAGAACTACTTACCTATATTGTGGATCAACTCTGTGTCCCCACTGTACCAAATCCTTATTTATTAAAAAAAAAAATTTGTTTTAATTATTACATTTATAGCAGCCCAGCTTGAAAAATGAAGCAACAGAGACATGTAGAAAGTTAAAAGATCTCTACTTCAGTTGTAATGTCTCAAGTTCCATCATGGTATGTATATTCTTCTGGATTTTTTTCAATGTGTATACACGTGTACATACAGCCACACACACATACACTTGTATGTTTTCTATATCGATGGGACCATTACTCACATCTTTAATTTGAAACTTATTCTCTGCTCTCTCTGCCTGTGTCTGATAGAATGCTGGCAATGCTTTGTGATGCTTTAGGAGACACATTTGTCAGGTGTGAAGACTCAGGCTTAGGAATTGTTGGGTGGTGACTGAGGCTGGTCATTCTGTGGTCTGACGTACTTTCCTACTGCCCCACTCTGGGTAGGGGTGGAACGGCCCCTGCAGAGAAGCACCAGCTTCTGTTTCCCCATGAGTGACTCCCCTCCCTCCAATACTTACTAGGGGACATTCCATAAGCCAGGCTGTGTGATTTGGCCCCTGACATGTTCCTGGTTGGATGAGAAATCTTGGGGAGACTCCAGATTTCTCAGGCACAAAACTCCCAGAGCAGAGAGCTCCCTCTGGACTATCCCTCCCTCCCTCAATTTCCTGTTCTGCTGCCTGGTCCAGGAATCAGGACCTTAGTGATAAACTTTGGCTTCTCCCAGGCTGCAGAGTCCTACTGGGGTGTGAGTCCTTGCTCATGGCTCATGAAAGTTCAACATCTGCTTATGGCTTCAATATTGGGCCAGATTTTGCTTCCCACCTTGAACTTCCCAAGGATGAATTGTGTGGTCCCACATGTTGGTGATCTCAGCATGAGCTTCAAAGGAACAAGAACTCATGTGCATTTTTGCGCAATCTGGGTGCCCTATCCCATGGCTGCCCTTGGAGGGTCTCCCTCTTCATTCATGTCTCTGCTAAAAGGTCACCTCCTCCTGGAAGCCCTCCCTGATTCTCTGATTTATTGGATTGTCTGATTTATTGGATCACTGCCTATCTCTTTATGTGTTGTGGTACCTTTGACAGCCGAGCACTCACTGTTGCATCCCCAGTGCCTGGAACAGTGCCTGGCACATAGTAGGTGCTCAAGAAACATATAGTTGCATGAACAGCCCTGAGAGGAATAGATTTTTCTTTTTATTTTATAACTGAAAGAAGCCCTGAGAATCAGAAAGGTTAAGGGGTTAACTCCCAGCATTCCTGCAAAGCCTGGAGCCAGGAATCTTGAAGCAAGGCTACTTAAACTTGAAGGATTGTATAGAAATCCCCTGGGGTTCTATTAAGATGCAATCCTGAGTCAGTATTTCTGGGTTGGGGCATGGGATTCTGCATTTCCTGCCAGCTGTCAAATGATGCTCATGGTGCAGGTCCGTGGACCACACTTTGAGTAACTGAACCTTACGGTTAAAGTGCATGTTGCCAGCTCCTTCTCTTCACCTCCTCTTTTTGAGGTTCTTTCCTCTGAAGATTCCTCCTCTGTCCCCCTCTAAAGCCCCTCATTCTGCATCCCATCTCCCAAATGCAATATCTGAGCCCACAGCAATTTGGGAGGCCAAGGTGGGCAGATCACGAGGTCAGGAGTTCGAGATCAGCCTGGCCAACATGGTGAAACCCCGTCTCTACTAAAGATACAAAAAATTAGCTGGGCGTGGTGATGGGCACCTGTAATCCCAGCTACTCAGGAGGCTGAGGCAGGAGGATCACTTGAACCCGGGAAGCAGAGGTTACAGTGAGCCGAGATTGTGCCAATGCACTCCAGCCTGGGTGACAGGGCAAGACTCTGTCTCAAAAACAAAACAAAACAAAACAAAATAACCTGAGCCCAGGAAAGGCAGTACTGCCCATCGTCAAAGCAAGGACAGAGCAGAAGGAGGACTCCACTCAGGGTCCCCTGGCTCTGCCTTCCCCGTCTGGACCTTGTCTGCTCACAGCTTCTCCCAGCCTTACCCTTCATGGGCCCCCTCTGTCCTCCTACGCTGAGCCCAGCATCCAGGCTGCTTTTCCAGCTGGTCTCGTTATCTCCGGAATCTGACCCTGGGTAATCCCCAGTGGGGCTGCATTCTCTGTTCCTGCTTCTATCAGTCAGGTCTCAGCCTAGGTCCTGGGCTGCTGGGAGGCAGGACTTGAATTCCTGCCAGGCTGGCAGTGGAGGGCAACAGGCTTCTGCCTCTGAATCTCCTAAATCTCCACTGAGAAATGGTGCACAGCGTTCTCCTGGCCCACATTTGGAGGGGAACCCCAGGGGTTGTTTTGGGAGAAGGCTTGGCCTCACCCAGAGCACCTGGCACCTGAACACTTCATTCCTTTACCTACCTTCCCCTGGTCTTGGAAAAGCAGGGTGGCTGCAAATTTTGGGGCTCAGATCACCATTGGCTGCCCTCCAACTTACCCTCTGCCTTACATGAGAGGTGCTGAGGACTGAGTGGCCGTGCTGGGTCATCCTGAATTGGTTCTTCTACAGCTATGGTCCCCGCCAGTCCCGGGGTTTTGATTGGCTGCCCTGACGCAAAGGAGGCATCCAGGCTGTGAGGATTGGCCAGCCCAGCCCAGCCCAGCCCAGCCCAGCCCAGCCTCCTACAGTGTTTCCTAGATCTGGGGCCAGGGGCAAAAACCTCCTAGCAAAGGAGGAGAGGAGGTTGTGCGGGACAAGCTTCTCCTGACAGAAGGTGCCAGGCTGGGGGTGGCAGGGCTGGATAGGGAGGGGCACTGCCCAAGACTGGGGTGGCTCCAGGGAGCTGGCCCTGGTGATGGGTGCTTGCAGGTAGCCAGAGGTAAGTTGGCTGGTGGTTCTAGATGAGGCTGTCTGGTCTCTAGTTTCCTTGATCTCGAATTTTGTGTCACTTCTCCTCTCCCCTCTCCCGTGGCCTCTTCCCCTGAGATTCCCTGAATCTCCCTCCATGCTCTTAACCATGTTTACCCATCATCGGTCCTGGAGCTCCCCAGCCCCTTTCTTAGGCCTCAGGACCTCACCCTCCATCCCCTCTGCCTTGCAGGATGTCACTGCTGAGCCTGTCCTGGCTGGGCCTCGGGCCGGTGGCAGCATCCCCATGGCTGCTCCTGCTGCTGGTCGGGGCCTCCTGGCTCCTGGCCTGCATCCTAATGTGGACCTACACCTTCTACGACAACTGCCGCCGCCTCCGGTGTTTCCCGCAGCCCCCAAAACAGAACTGGTTCTTGGGTCACCTGGGCCTGGTGAGTGGCAGGAAGATGGATCTGGTGTCTCAGGGTAGAAGGCTGGAAAGGGGCTCGGACTGAGGGGGTGGGCTGGGGTCTGGGACGGAGAGAAACTCACTCATTTCTCTGCTCACTCACTCATTCCACTCCTCCCTCACTCACTCTTCTATCCACTCACTCATTCCTCTCCTCCCTCACTCACTCCTCTATCCACTCACTATTCCTCTCCTCACTCACTCCTCTATTCACTCACTCATTCCTCTCCTCACTCATTCATTCCTCTCCTCACTCGCTCATTCCTCTCCTCACTCACTCATTCCTCTACCCACTCATTCGCTCATTCCTCTCCTCACTCACTCATTCCTCTATCCACTCATTCATTCCTCTCCTCACTCACTCATTCCTGTCCTCACACACTCGTTCCTCTCCTCACACACTCATTCCTCTCCTCACTCACTCATTCCTCTAACCACTCACTCATTCCTCTCCTCACTCACTCATTCCTCTAACCACTCACTCATTCCTCTCCTCATTCACTCATTCCTCTACCCACTCACTCATTCCTCTCCTCACTCACTCATTCCTCTCCTCCCTCACTCATTCCTCTCCCCGCTCAGTCATTCCTCTCCTCGCTCGCTCATTCCTCTCCTCACTCGCTCATTCCTCTCCTCACTAGCTCATTCCTCTATTCACTCACTCATCCCTCTCCTCACTCACTCATCCCTCTCCTCACTCACTCATTCCTCTCCTCACTCACTCACTCCTCTCCCCGCTCGCTCATTCCTGTCCTTACTCACTCATTCCTCTCCTCACTCACTCATCCCTCTCCTCACTCACTCATTCCTCTGCTTTGCCATGCCAAGCCTTTCTCACCTCCTTGTCTAGGGGAAGCCACCCCTAGCGTGTTTTGAATTCTTTTCCTGACTGTTTTCAGTACACTAGTGAACCTCTGATGGGTTTCTGTGGGAGAGTGGGGGTTACACGGCAGGGATTCACCAATATTTCCACAATCTCCACTGCTGTACTTGAGGCCTCTTGAGCTCACTGTCTAGAACCCACTTTCTGCCTGACCCATTTGCTTGTGTCCGCCCATCTCTGGGCTGCAGTTTTCCCACAGAAAGTAGCTATACACCCCCTGCCCTCACATCTTGACACAGCTGGGCCAGAAGAGAGAAGTGTGCCGTCTCCACCCTCCCCCTTGCAGGGGCATCTTCTTTCTCCCCACTAAGCTGTCCCCATGGGTTGTGTTGCCCAACCTGGATAAAATTTAGCCATTTACTTCCTCTTTAGAGTTATCTATGACCCTTCAGACCCTGCCCTTTCACTTAGACCTTCTGTCCCTTTTGGGGGATTTGGCATCAGTCTGTTCATTGGCAAATAGCAGGATTGATGAGTGTGTCCGCAGGTGCAGGGGGAGGGAGCACAGGACGGACTAGCTCTGAGCCCGATGTGCAGAAGGTGCCCCCTAGTGAGAGCTGCTGTTCTTCCTGACAGGCAGTTAGTGTCACCTCTTCTCCCCTGGGGGCTGCTGAGAAAGGAAGTTCCACAGTGTGCAGGCCCTTCTCCATGGGAGGACCTGGAGCCCCTGTGGCCCAGCCAGGACATAAAAGGATGTGGGGATCAGCCCTGGGGACCTGTCCTGAGGCCACATTGCTGCCCACACACCACCCTTGTGGAGCCCACCCCACATGACTATGCGTGGGCTGGAGCCACTCTCAGGATGAGAAAATCCATCCTCTTTATTCAAGGTGGACTTCTCCATGAACAGATAGTGTGTCTTCTCCCTCTTCCCTGGGATGTAGCCTTGGAACTTAGATACTGCCCCCAAGAGGAAGGAGCAGGAGGGAGTGGAGATTACCCCTATGTGTGCAGAATCTGGACATGCTGTTCATTGCAGAGGCTGTGCCACCTCTGAATCCTGCAGTGGGACCTGCTGTGGCTCCTCCTGGGAAATGTATTTTTTTTCTCCAGAGTAATAGAATTAATATGATATCAGTATCTACGTCTATCTATCTATCTATCTATCTATCTATCTATCTATCTATCCATCTACTTACCTATCTATCCATCCACCTACCTATCTATCCATCCGTCCATCTGTCTATGATCTACCTAATCTATGGAGAGACAGAAGAGGGCACTTATTGTAGGAATTGACTTGTGTTCATGGAGGCTGAGAAGTCCCACTCTATGCCTTCCGCAAGGTGGAGAATCAGGGACACTGGTGTTGCAGTTCTGTCTGGGTCCAAAGCCCTGGGAACCTGGAGTTCTAATGTCCAAGGGTAGGAGAAGATGGATGTCTCAGCTGCAGAGGAGAAAACAAATTCACCCTTCCTCCACCTTTATATTCTACCTGGACCCTCAACAGATTGGATGATGCCCACCCAGACTGGGAAGGGAAGATCTTCCTTCCCCAGTTTACCTTCAGATGCTAATCTCTCCTGAAACACCCTCACGGACATACCCAGAAATAATGTTTGACTGGATATCTGGGCATCCCTTAACCCAGTCAAGTGGACACCTACAATTAACCATCACAGGAGGTGATGGCCCTTGCCTTGCTTGCAGGTGACCCCTACGGAGGAGGGCTTGAGGGTCCTGACCCAGTTGGTGGCCACCTACCCCCAGGGCTTTGTGAAGTGGATGGGCCCCATTTTTCCCGTCATCAACTTGTACCACCCCGACACCATCCGATCTGTCATCAATACCTCAGGTACTCCTGCAGAACTTGTGGTGGTGGGCACAGGAGAATGTCGGAGGGCTTCTAGATCTCCTCATCCCCAAAGCTTCTGTGCAGCCCCTGTAGTACTCAGCCCCTTCCTTCCTGCTTCTCTCTCAGCCACCTTCCTCTTTCCTTCCTGGATTCACCAACCCTAACCTCAGTGTCTCTTCTCTCTGCCGCCATCTTCCTCACCTCCCTGTTGTTCTGGGAACCACCGGGGCCCCGAGAAGCCTTAATCCAAGACCCTGTCCTGGAGGAACCCCCAAACTTGAAGAGATGGATCGGTACAGAGACTTCATAGGGTTAGAAATGGGCCAGGAGGAGATGGGCTGTGACAGATCAGAGGAGAACAAGGTTTCTACTGGGGCATGCTAGAAGACTTCCTGGAGGAGGAGTAGCAGGAGCTGGGTCTGGAATGATGAGTGATAATTTCTTTTTTTTTTTTTGAGTCGGAGTCTAGCTCTGTCGCCCAGGCTGGAGTGCAGTGGCCAGATCTCAGCTCACTGCAAGCTCCGCCTCCCGGGTTTACGCCATTCTCCTGGCTCAGCCTCCCGAGTAGCTGGGACTACAGGCGCCTGCCACCTCGCCCGGCTAGTTTTTTGTATTTTTTAGTAGAGACGGGGTTTCACCGTGTTAACCAGGATGGTCTCGATCTGCTGACCTTGTGATCCGCCCGTCTCGGCCTCCCAAAGTGCTAGGATTACAGGCTTGAGCCACCGCGCCCGGCTGGATAATTTCTTTTTAAGCAGAGGCAGGGTGATGCAGTGGGCATTGTTAGTATTCAAGGCTCCTGGCCAGGCCTGGCTTTGGCCTTGTCCTTCTGCAGGCCCAGAGCAATGAGAAGGAGTTGTGGTTGGTGGAAGATCTGGGCTGCTATTTCCATGACATTCACCTCTTGTAGGTCGATTCCTTCTAACCCCATCCTGTGGCACTTCCACCGTATGCTCATTGCCCTCCTGCTCCAGGCCCCAGGAATCTCCAGTAGGAGACCCCACCGCAGCCCGGAGCCCTACCCTTGCCCTCTGCCCTTCCCATCTTTGGACAGGCCAGGATAAGCAGCAGAAGGGGTATCACCCCACAGAGACCATGGCTGAGGCCCCAAAATGCTGAGTGACTCTGGGCAGGTCTACGGCTCTCTCTGGCCGCTGAGGTATCTTTTCATTGTGAGTGGTAGGAACTCAACCCCATGAAGTCTAAGCCATTAAAGAGAACCTACTGACTGCAAAGTCCAGGGAGGATGGCCTTCAGGCACAACTGGATCCAGGTCTCACCTAGTATCATCAGAATTCTGTCTTCAACTCTTATTCTGTAAAGGTGTTTTCTAGAGTATTGACTTATGCTTGGGTGTTGCAGAACATGTTGGACCATGTAGGAGCCATGTCAAGGCATGCTTAGCATGCTGTACCATGTTAGGGTGTATCATTGCTCTATAGTGCTATTGCAGCCTAGTCCAGCCTCCTTTATGCCCCCCACCCTCCTTTCTTCGTCTGCCCATGGCCTCCTTCCTGCTATGCTGGGCTTGGAGAAAAGAAGTCCCAACCTCTGTCTGGGAGCCACCCTCCATACCTAAAGTCCCTCCTCTATCCTCTCCATGGATCCTGATGGTCTTCATTCATGTCAGATGCCATTACAGACAAGGACGTAGTCTTCTATAAGATGCTGAAGCCCTGGCTGGGTAAGTAACTGTAGGTGGACGGGATGGGGACCAACTTTTGTGCCCAGGAGAAGGTTTTGCCTTTGCCCACAGCTCTTGGCTGCCCTACTAGGGGATGGGCTCTTGTTAAGTGCTGGTGACAAGTGGAGACACCACCGTCGCATGCTGACACCTGCCTTCCGTTTCAACATCCTGAAGCCCTATATAAAGATTTTCAACAAGAGTACGAACATCATGCATGTGAGTGCTTTGAACTCAGGGTCCCAGCTGTAGCCTTGGGGTGGGGGGAACACGTACAGATTGGGTCTGGACTGTTGGCTCTCCTGGGTGGGTTTGGGGCCATTGCTCTTCCTCTCTGTGCCTTGATTTCCCCATGAGGCTAATAATCTTTACTAAAAAGTGGTAGGAGCATGTGATGGACTCATGTCTCCGACACTTAGTAGGTGGTCAAAAGGAGTCAATTTCCACATTTTTCTCACAGAAGCCCTGTAAACTCAAGAAAGGAAGGATGACACTTGCATAGTAGTCATTGCTGAGTACAGATCACTTCAAAACTAATTGGTTTAGAGCAATAAGGGTTTATATTTGCTAACAAGTCTGTGGGACAGTTGGCCAGCCCTTCTGCATGTGGATGGAATCCCTCAAGGTATGAGAGCAGCTGTGGGGCAGGTAGGCAGCTTTGCTTGTACCAGCTCAGTTCTCTCACATGTTTGGAGCTTTGCTGGCTTCTGGCTGATTTAGGATGGCCTCAGCTGGGACACCTGGACTTCTCTCCATGTGATTCTCTGCCTCTAGATGACGCCCCAGGATTGCTCACATGGCAGAGACAGGATTCCAAGGCAGTGAGAGGAGGATGCAATGCTTCTCATTAGTTATTATTATTTATTTTATTTTTGAGGTGAAGTCTCGCTTTGTCTCCCAGGCTGGAGTGCAGTGGTGTGATCTTGGCTCTCTGCAACCCCTGCCTAAAGCAATTCTCGTGCTTCAGTCTCCCAGGTAGATGGAATTACCGGTGCCCACCACTACGCCCAGCTAATTGTTTGTATTTTTAGTAGAGACAGGGTTTCACCATGTTGGGCAGGCTAGTGTCGAACTCCTGACCTCAAGTGATCTGCCCTCCTTGGCCTCCCAAAGTGCTGGAATTACAGGCATGAGCCGCTGCACCCAGCCAACTTCTCACTAGTTATGGCCTGATCATTTTTGCCACATTCTATTGGCCAAAACAAATACATAAATAAATAAAACATCCATCATGAATCAATGTGGGGCAAAATAGACTCCATCTCTTAATGGAAGTAGCTAAAAAATCACATTGCAAAAGATGTGGATGTGGGGAGAAGGGAAGAAATGGAGCCAAGTGTTTTGTAAAATAACTAGGATTTTCTTTTTCTCCTGTGAGTTGATAAATTAGCTTGTTACTTTTGCATGGATTCTGCCAGAAGACACGAAACTTCTGGGTCAAACACAAAAGTTTATTACGCATGTCTCAGCAAGTGGCACGTGCATCTTCTTGTTTTGGATCCTTTCTCTAAGCCACTCAGATTGCCTGGGGTGATAAGGTGGGCTTCCATAGATGCCTGCCATGTAGTATACTGCATGATGGGCAGGAGCATTAGGCTTAGGGAATCTGCTTTTAGAGCAAGCAGAATAAGCCTATGTGTGTCCCAGAGAAGCCATTACCTTATACCCCAAGGTTGTTCTCTGCAAACACAAGACTGAGAAATAGCCCAGATTAAGAACCTCAGGGTTGACCAGGTATGGGGGCTCATGCCTGTAATCCCAGCACATTGGGATCACTTGAGGTCGGAGTTCGAGACCAGCCTGGCCCAACATGGTGAAACCCTGTCTCTACTATACAATACAAAAATTAGCCAGGCGTGGTGGTGCGTGCCTGTAACCCCAGCTACTCAGAAGGCTGAGACAGGAGAATTTCTCGAACCCGGCAGGTGGAGGTTGTAGTGAGCCAAGATCGTGCGGCTGCACTCCAGCCTGGGCAACAGAATGAGACTCCATCTCAAAAACAAACAAACAAACAAACAACAACAACAAAACTTCAGGATTTTGCATTCTTGGCATGCTCAGAAAAAAGTGCTCAGGGGGATCACAGGGACTTTTTTTGTAATCAATTTATAACAATGAAGATGACTCAAGCTAATATTTGTTGAGAACTCATCATATGACAGAAATGATGTAATATGCCCATTCCATGG
The DNA here is from genome assembly GCF_037993035.2 of Macaca fascicularis. Classification (NCBI taxonomy): domain Eukaryota; kingdom Metazoa; phylum Chordata; class Mammalia; order Primates; family Cercopithecidae; genus Macaca; species Macaca fascicularis. The sequence continues at coordinate 16,036,298 of NC_088393.1, forward strand.
TATATGTGGTATCATTTAATTTTCACAGCCCTGTGAGTTAGAGGATATTTTCTACCCCACCCCCCCCCCACCCACCACCATGACAAATGGTGAAACTGAGGGCCAGAGAGGTTAGGGAGATTTCCCAAGTTCACCCAGCTTGTCAGTGAGTCTAAGAGAGGGGGAGAAGGGGTTCTAGCCTGGCTCCCTGGCATCAAACCAGGTCATCTTGATTGCTATTGAGGATTTGACAGGTGAGACCTAGAAGAGGGCTATGAGTTGACCAAGGGTACACACAGCTTAGGAATCACAGCTGGGGCTTGAACCCAGACGTGGGATCTTCATCTCCTAATAATAACAGCTTCCACTCTCAGCCAAGCCTAGTCCTCCCCGGGGATGGGCGTCTGGGACAGAAAACCAGGAGCCTGCCTCTGTGGGAGTCCATCCTGGTGGCTGGGGTTGCAGGGGGACTCAGAGGAGCCAGGGCCTGGCCCCAGCCCTGTCCCCTTCTCTGGCCAGGCCAAATGGCAACGCCTGGCCCTGGAGGGCAGCACCCGTCTGGACATGTTTGAGCACATCAGCCTTATGGCCCTGGACAGTCTGCAGAAATGCATCTTCAGCATTGACAGCCATTGTCAGGAGTGAGTTCTTGCCCCACGGCCTGGGAACATGGGATGGATTCGGGAGCAGGGGAAGGTGGGGGAGAGCAAAGCCCAAGGAGACAAGAAGAGCCTTCCTGGAGAGATGATGAGAACTGGGCATTGAAGGACAAAGAAGGAGAGAAGGAGAGAGAGAGAGCACAAGATAAAGAGAAGATTCCTCCAAACAAGTGGAACTGTTTGGGTCAAGGCAAGGAGGCTAAGATGAGCAGAGCATGTGCAACAGGGAGTTGGGAGACACTTGGAAATGAGGGTGGAGGGGTTGGCAGTAACTAGATCTTAAGGATCTTGAAAAGTCAGACAAAGGGGGATTAATTTTGTCCAAGGTTCCCAGGGAGCCATGGGAGGTGTTTGAGCAGATGAGCGTCATGGTCAGTGCTGAGCTGGGACATTGGACTCTGGGACTCTATGGAAGTTTGACTATTGTGTAGATGCAGCATGCAAGGAGGCCAGGGAGAGCAGGTCTGAGTTTGGTGGAGAGAATGGGGCAGATTTGGGAGAAACTGAGGAATAATAGGCAAGAGCAGATGTTTTGTAAGAGAGAGAGGAGATGCCCATGATGGCCAAGCTGTGCCCTGAGGATCCGGGGCAGGAGGCAGCTCACAGAATGGGAGGCAGAGAGTGAAGTGTGCTTGCAGGGCACCCCTTTCTGCATGGAACGTGGTCCTGGGATTCTGGCTGGAAGGTGCTTCCAGGCTTTCATGTGTGTAAGGAGTTGCTTCCTCTCTCTGAACTGGCTCTGCAGGAAGACCAGTGAATATATTGCCGCGATCATGGAGATCAGTGCCCTTATAGTGAAACGGAATCACAAGTTCTTCCTGTACAAGGACTTCCTGTACTTCCTCACTCCCTGTGGACGACGCTTCCTCAGGGCCTGCCGACTGGTGCACGACTTCACAGATGCCGTCATCCAGGAGCGGCGCCGCACCCTCCCTAGCCAGGGTGTTGATGACTTCCTGCAGGCCAAGGCCAAATCCAAGACTTTGGACTTCATCGATGTGCTCCTGCTGAGCAAGGTGGGCTTCTCTGGGAACTGAATTCAAGAGGTAAAATGGAGCTTCAGGTCAAATGTCAGACTGAAGGACTGAACTTGATCCAGAAGGCACTAAGGAGCCATGGAAGGTGTTTGAGGAAGGGAGGGACAAGTCAGATAAGTTTTAGAGGTGATTGCATAGAAAGCTGCATGGGAAGAACAAACAGGAGGCCGGGAGGAAGCCTGTGGGGGTAGATCTGGAAGTGACAAGGGAGGGATTTTTCTGGGATAATGGGTCTTCAGGGACTGTTTCAGTTTAGACTCCAGTGACCCCAGAGCTAGTGTGATTGGGGTTCTTTTCTCCAGGATAAAAATGGGAAAGAGTTGTCAGATGAGGACATAAGAGCAGAAGCTGACACTTTCATGTTTGGAGGTGAGTGTCTCAGTCTGGGACTAACTACAGTGGCAACAGGGGGTCTCTCCACTTCAGGGAAGTGGAGGGCCGGCCCTGAATCTCTTCATTCTGCCCAACCTCCCCCTCCCCTCAACCTTCCTGAGAGCCTCACTGTATGGGAGTTGTCCACCCTCTGGGTGCTGAAGCAGTCCAGAGATTCAAGCCTGCCTGGTTGACCCTCAGGCCATGACACTACGGCCAGTGGCCTCTCCTGGGTCTTGTACAACCTCGCGAGGCACCCAGAATACCAAGAACGCTGCCGGCAGGAGGTACAAGAGCTTCTGAAGGACCGTGAGCCTAAAGAGATTGAATGGTGAGTGTAGGTGCTGGTGGCTGTTTCTGAGTCCCTCTCGTTGGTTCTTCTCCCCAGGTGGGGGAAATGGGGAGAATCTTTTTGATGATTCTGCCATTGTTACCTAGTGGGAATAGGCGTAGAGCCCAGAAACAGAGCTCTACTAATCTACCTAGCGGGGGCTAGCAAGGGTAACATTGCATGCTTCGGGGACAGAATGGTCTGGGAGTCCATATTTATTTCCCCACTAACTTGCTATGCACCATTAGTAAAATCAATTCCCTTTTCTGAACAACTTTTCTCCTTTGTAAATTGGGAGTGTGGGGGAATTGCTGTCCCACAGGGCTGCTTGGAGAATTAGTGGCAAAAACTGCAATGACTTTTGGACCAATCTAATATTATGATTTATCAAAACATTATCTTATCAATGCATGTTTGTATACTTTCCAGCCTTTTGGTATGAAAGACATGATGTGTTGAATATCGGTGTGCCATGATCATTGCTGACATGTCATCTTTGTAGAACAAATTCCTAGAAGTGCAATTGCTGAGGCAAAGACCATTTGAGTTTTACAATTCAATAGCTCTTGGGAAATCTACTCCTACACACAGATTTTGAGAATACCAAACTTCCTCATAACCTCATCAGAAGTGCCTATTATGAAACTAAAACATTTGCCAATCTGTTAGGTGCAATGTAATATTTTATTATTTTAATGAACATAATTTTAAATATGGGTAAAGTCGAGCACTGTTTTCACCTGCTAATGAGCCATCCATATCTCTTTTTCTGTGAAGTGTCAGTTTTTACATGATTTGTTTTTTCTACTTTGGGTCATACTAGTTTTCTTATTTATTTATAAAAACTCTTTACATATTAAGAACATTATTTCTTTTTTCTCTTATGCAAAATTTTTCCTCGCATTGTCTTGGACTTTATTTTTATTTTTGGTTCATTTATTTGTCACCAAATTTATTAATTTTTTCTTTTATAATTCCTGTTTGTGTTTCTTAAAAAATTATTTAAAAAACCCTTTTATACTCTAATAGTAAAATGCAAAACTCTTGTTTGGCTTATTCTAATAGGCTTATGTATTTTTTAAAGTTTATTTATTTAACATTTTATCAATATTTTTCACATTTAGAAATTTTTCCCTTTGAAGTCTATGTTGGAATCTATTTTTTCTCCAAATGTCTAATTGTCCCAACCAAGTTTAATGAATATTTTGTCCTTGTGTCATGATTCTAAATAACAACGAATTCACAAGAAACTATATATACACATATATATACATATGTATATACATATATATACATATATATGTGTATATATATATGGTTTTATTTGTTGCCTTCATTTTGTTCTATTTATTATATAGTCCTACATGAGCAGCATGAAGTCTACTTTTAAAAACACTTTCATATTTGGTAGAATTTCTGTCTCATTACTTTCATATTTGGTAGAGTTTCTGTCTGTCTCATTTCTTTGCGTTTACAGTTTTTTTTCCCCTCGAATTCTACTTTTTCCATTTGAACTCTGTGATCAGGCTAGCTAATTTGACAAATACTTTAGAAAATTTTAATTAATAAATTTTTTGGACGTTAGGTGCTAATGTTTGAGTTAACGATGTCCCTCAGTTCATGGCAAATTCTCATCATTTTTCTATGCAGTACGTATTTCTTCCCATTTATCTCAAATCTCTACTTTCAGCTCTCCAGCAATATGATTACAAAATGATGGATACTTTTATTTGTAAAATTTGTTGTTGGGGTGGATACATTTTAAAATTCTATATATGTTTTTATTTCACAGATGTGCTGGTTCTTACCTTTTCAGAAATATAGCACTATGATTCGTGCTACGTTTATAGCACCCGTGGTTTTGTGCTATGATTTGTGCTATGTAAATGTAGCACTATGATTTGCAGCACCCTCGTCCTAAGTATAGTTATCCTCTTGCTTTTAGCTGTGATCTAGTCCTTTTCTCTTCAGTTCTGTAGTGGATACCTGGACTGCTTCTACATCTCCAGTGCAATGACCATCTTTGTGCATATCTCTTTATCTGCATGTCTGATAATTTCTCTGGGATCTACAGTTGGGAACCAGCTTGCTGGGCTGTAAAACACACATCTTTCCTTGGCCATGTCCTGGTGGTTGCCTTTCATGTTGGCAGCTTCTGTGCACCCCACTATCAGTGCATGTGACCCCTCTACCCACACCTCAACCAACCTTGGCAACATCTACCTTTGGCCATTCTAGCCTCGAATAGATGTGAAGTGGTATCTCATTGTCAGCTAGCTTCCATTTCTATGATAGCTAGTGACTCTGAGCATCTCCTCTTAAATTTCTCATGTTTGAGCATTGTCTACTTTTTCACTTGGGTCACCCGTTTGTTCTCTTGCAGATTTGCAGGAATTCCTGAAGTATTCAAGATGTCGTTCTGCATATCTATCTGTCTATCTATCTATCTATCTATCTATCTACCTACCTATCTTAGGCATCTTCTCTGAATCTCTTATCTCTCATTGGAATGTTAATTGGGTCCACTGTATCTTTTATTGCACAGAAATCCTTAATTTGCATGCATATTTATCGTTTATATTTTATCTTGTTTAAGCTTTTGGGGTTTTAAGAATTCCTACTCCTAAGTCACAAAAATGTCTCCTGTGTTATCATCTTTTAACGTTATAATTTTACCTTTCTCATAAAGGAAAAGACTCCACCCTGTATATGTAGTAGACAAGAACCTGTTTCTCTTTGTTCACACATTTCCGGTGGTCTGAACAACTTCCACCACACTATCCATTCTCCTGGGGCGTGTGGACCTTCCTTTAGCAGATGTTAAGTTTCCCCCTATTCACATGCCTGATTCTGAGCTCTCTACTCTGTTCTATGGACCTGTTTTTCTGTTCTTGCAGCAGTCCCACAGTTTTTAAAAAATTATTTTATTTTTATTAGTATGCATTTGTAACATTTCTTAATATCTTGAAACTTGGGTTCCCCTTCTTCAATCTTTTATTTAAAAATTGACCTAGCTTGGGCAGGGCGTGGTGGCTCACGCCTGTAATCTCAGCACTTTGGGAAGCTGAGGTGGGCAGATCACTTGAGGTCAGGAGTTCGAGACCAGCCTGGTCAATATGGTGAAACCCCATCTGCACTAAAAATACAAAAATTAGTTGGATGTGGTGGTGCACACCTGTAATCCCAGCTGCTTGGGAGGCTGAGGCACAATAATCTCTTGAACCCAGGAGATGGAGGTTGCAGTGAGCTGAGATCAGGCCACTGCACTCCAGCCTGGGTGACAGAGTGAGAACCCATCTCAAAAAAAAAAAAAAAAAAAAAAAAAAAAAAATTGACCTAGCTCTTGATGAACTTTAAAATTCTTTCAATTAGAATAAGATTTCAAAGTTCCCAAAACAATCTAGCTAGATTTTTAATTAATTGCATGAAGTATATTGATTAATTTAGAAAGAATTGACACCTTTAGAAAAAACAGACACCAGGGAACGTCTGTAGAATCAGCATCTTCTCAATCCATCACAACCCCTCAGTCTGGCCAGATCCTGAGGTGCTGCCCCTCCCTGCTTCTCCATCCCCAGGGTCTGGTCAGGGGAGGGGTCTTGTCCCTTTACAACATGTGGTCATCCCACCCTACAGTGTGGAGTGGAGATTATTTATTCAAGTAACCTTATTAGCCCTTTGTAGAGATGTTTTTTTTTTCCTGCTTTTGTTACCTCTTTATATAATTTTAAATGCTTTTTCATGCAAACAAATGAACACTTTTGTTCTGCCTCCTAGACTGGAGTGCAGTAGCATGATCTTGGCTCACTGTAACCTCTGCCTCTCAGGTTCAAGGGATTCTCCTGCCTCAGCCTCCTGAGTAGCTGGGACTACAGGTGCCCACCACCATGCCTGGCTAAGTTTGTATTTTTAGTAGAGATGGGATTTCACCATGTTGTTCAGGCTGGTGTTGAACTCCTGACCTCAAGTGATCCATCTGCCTCAGGCTTCCAAAGTGCTGGGATTACAGGAGTGAGCCCCGCCAGAATGAGCACTTTTAAGAGACACCCTCTGAATATTGTTTTGCTCAGAAATACCTCTAAAAACACCAGGTCAATTTTTCTTCTAGTAGTTTTGTGACTTTGGTTTTCTAATGCCTACATCTTTGTTGCTTCTGGAATTAATTTTGTTATAAGACTGAGGGTCAGAGGGAGGTGGTGAGAGGGTCTCCAGGGGCAGCAGGAGGGCTGTGTTTGCTCCCTGGATAATTGTTGGGTGTTTCCTTAGGGACGACCTGGCCCAGTTGCCCTTCCTGACCATGTGCCTGAAGGAAAGCCTGCGGTTGTATCCCCCAGTCCCCACAATCACCCGTGGCTGCACCCAGGACGTGGTGCTCCCAGACAGCCGGGTCATCCCCAAAGGTGCCCACCATGGCAGGGGAGGAGGGTCCTTGGCAGGGCGGTGGTCCCAGCAGGCAGCTTGGACCTTGTCCTGACTGTCATCTCCTGCATGACAGGGAACATCTGTAGCATCAACATCTTCGCAATGCATCACAACCCCTCAGTCTGGCCAGACCCTGAGGTGCTGCTCTTCCCTGCCTCTCCATCCCTGGGGCCTGGTCAAGGGAGGGGTCTTGTCCCGGAAAATCAGATACTCTCTCTCTGTTCCACCCATATCTGTCTTATGTGGGGGTGGCTGGGTGTCCTGAGAAGCCCCACCAGCAGCCCTAACTTGCCTCCAACCCAGGTCTATGACCCCTTCCGCTTCGACCCAGAAAACATCCAGAAGAGGTCACCTATGGCTTTTATTCCTTTCTCAGCAGGGCCCAGGTGAGGCCAGGGGGTGTCTGAGGTGGGCATGGGCTGAGGGTGGCACACATGGCTGCCTTGTCAGATGCCTGACTTGTGGGACCACGTGTTTTTGTGATAGGGATTTTAAAGAAGATCCTAGGAAAAAGGGTGTGCTCAGAGCCTCCTGCCCCATCTGGTCTTATTTGGGGCTGGGGTCTGGGCTAGGCTCTGGGAATATGCAAGCCCACATGGGGGTCCCAGGCACAGTTTCCCCCGTCTGCCCCTCAAGGTGATCTGGGTGGGGTTGGGGATCCTGGGCCTGGTTTCTGGCACAGTGGGGCCGGGATCTGGGTCCTGGGCACAGTCAGATCCCCCATCCTGGCCCCTAGGAACTGCATCGGGCAGTCGTTCGCGATGGCAGAGATTAAGGTGGTCCTGGCGCTCACACTGCTGCGCTTCCGCATCCTGCCCGACCACAGGGAGCCACGCAGGACGCCGGAGATTATTTTGCGTGCAGAGGATGGACTTTGGTTGCGAGTAGAGCCCCTGGGCTGAGGTCTGCAGTGACCCACCCACCTACCTTTGCATCACCTATCTTTGCAGCAACTATCTTTTCAGATTCCTGAGAATAAATCTGTGTGGGTCCCTGTGCCTGAGTCCCGTGGAGAGCCAGTAGGGGGCGCTTGAGGACTGCAGGGATCCAGGACCTGGTTGGGAAGAGGTGGGGAGTTGTCTCTGAGCCCAAGACCTTGACTGCCTCTCTGGGTGACCACAGGAACCCCGTGCTGAGGGCGGGTTCTCCAAGAGCCTACATAAAGACTCCCCCCACCCCCACCAAATAATTGTGTATTCTGATATAACTTTTTGCCAATTTAGAATCCCTGTTTTTTAGCTAGGTCCATAGCAGCCTGAAATACAGATCACATTTGAAAGCCTTTCTTGAAGCTCAATTTGTTAAGTGACTGTGGCTGTCCCAGGTAGAGAAGCCAAAGATTATGTGGTAATTCTGGTAACCTTTCTTAAGAGAAAGCTGCAACAGTCTCTCTGCTCAGTCCTCCCTTCTTCCTTCCTTCCTTGCAAGTTTTTTTTTTTTTTTTTTTCTTTGAGACAGGGTCTCACTTGTCGCCCAGGCCAGAGTGCAGTGGCTCACTGCAACCTCCACCTCCTGGGTTCAAGTGGTTCTCCTGACTCAGTCGCCCGAGTAGATAGGATAACAGGTGTCTACCACCACACCCGGCTAATTGTATTTTTAATAGAGACGGGGTTTTCCTGTGTTGGCCAGGCTGGTCTCAAACTCCTGGCCTCAAGTGATCAGCCCACCTCAGCCTCCCAAAGTGCTGAAATTGTAGGTGTGAGAAAAAAAATTCTTGAGTTTCAATTTTTATTTTAGAATCAGGAGCTAACGTACAAATTTATTACAAAGGTATATCACATGATGCTGAGGTTTAGAGTATGAATGATTCCATCACCCATGTAGCGAGCATACTATCTAATAGGTAGTTTTTCAGCTTTTCCCCCTCCCTGCTTCCCCTGTCTAGTAGTCCCCAGCGTCTGTTGTTCCTATCTTTATTACCATGTGTACCCAATGCATAGCTCCCACTTATAAGTGAGAACATGCAATATTTTGTTTTCTGTTCCTGCATTAGTTTGCTTAGGATAATGGCCCCCACCTGCATCTATGTTGCTGCAAAGGACATGATTTTGTACTTTTTAATGACTGCATAGTATTTCATGGTGTATTTCTACACATTTTCTTTATCCACTCCACCATTGATGGGCGCCTGTGTTGATTCAACATCCTCGCCATTGTGATTAGAGCTACGATAAACATGTGGGTGCATGTGTCTTTTTGGCAGAATGATTTATTTTCCTTTGGGTATATACCCAGTTGTGGGATTGCTAGGTCAAATGGTAGTTCAACTCTCAGTTCTTTGAGAAATCTCCTAACTGTTCTCCACACTCCATTAGTTTAGTGGCTGAACTAATTTATATTCCCTCCAACAGTGAGTGTATAAGTGTTCCTTTTTATCCATAGCCTTGGCAACATCTGCTATTTTTGACTTTTTAACAAATTGCTTGCAAGATTGATGTGGCATCTGGAGTTCCATATTGGCCCATGAGGACAGGGACTGCTATTTAGGACAGATGGGGCAGATGGCTAGAAGCAGTCAGGGTCGATGACCCTAGATCCATGCTGTGACCTGGATGTTTATATAGCCCCCAGATCCATACATTGAAGCCTAGTCTGCATGTGGTGGTATTAAGAGGGGAGTCCTCTGGGGGGTGGTTAAGTTGTGAGGACTCTGCCTTCATAAGTGGGATTATCACTTATGTAGATCCGTATAACAGAGACCTGAGGGAGCTTGTCTGCCCCTTCCACCATGTAAAGACACATGCAGGGTGCCATCTATGAGGAACAGGCCCTTAGCTGACGCTGAACCTTCAGGCACCTTGATCTTGGACTTCCCAGCCTCCACAATTGTGAGCAATAAATACCTGTTGTTTATAAACTACCTAGTGTAAGTTATGTTGTCATAGCAGCCAGAATGGGCTAAGATAATCCGTATCACCTTGGAATTGTACTAAACATCACCTTGAAGTTGTATTACGAATGTCAGAATCCCAATATGCTATTCACTAGCTGATTGGCTTGGGGAAAACTTATTTATCTCTGCAGCCATGGTTTTGTTTACCATTTAATAGTATTCACCTCATTGGGCTGCTGTGAAGACTGAACAAGTTGGTATCTACAACATCCCTGAGTCACATCTGTTGGGTATTAGTGGTCCATGAGGGTTAATTGACTCTCTTTCTCTTCTTTTTGTATCACATTTGAAGTTTTGACATTTTAAAAAATCACAAGAGGTAGCTTTAAGACTTGGGATGCATAGCATCCTTCTTTTGAGGAAAATTCATTCAAATATTTTGTGTGCTCAAAATATCGGTTATTACATCCAAGAATCTACAGTGGACTTTGGTGAAAGGTTGGCCAGAAGCTTAGAACGGAAAAAAATAATTTTTCCAGAGAGGCACGACCAGGAATTTATTCTTGTCTAAAAAGTGCAGGTCACACAGGTTTTCAGTAGCGAGAGGAAGGTAGAGGGAGTGGGCTAGGGGCCGCCCCTTTCAACACCAAGGACAGCGGCCGCGTCAGTACTTCCCCCTGTCTGACTGTAGGGGGCTCCCGCGGGGCACAGAGTCCAAGGACTGAACGCCTTTCAGGGGCCAACAGATTGGGAACCTGGAAGGATTATTGGATGCAAAATAAGAATGGAACATCGCAAAATGAAATAAATAACTATTTAATATATTCCAAGCTGAAAGTCACTTTTGTTTTTCTTCCCTTTTAAAGTTTAAGTTTCATAAATAATGCATGCTTATAGAAGAAATTGCAAGAAATAAAAATCATCCATAATTTCAAAATGTCAAAATAATCACTGTTTGCATTTTCTTACATATGCTTCCAGTTTTTAATTTATATGTGATCTTTTTACATATGAAAATATTTATTTACATCTATATAGCTGTACCTCATTTGCATGTAATTTTGTTTACAAATGCTATTTTTCTACCAAATGAGCCCATGAAAAGATGCTAGACATTGTTCCCATTATGCAAACCAAAAGCACAATGTGATGTCACCTCAATACGTACAGGATGGCTAGCATCTAAAAAGGGGAATATAGCCGGTGTTGGAGAGGATGTGGAGTAATTGAAGCCCTCATCCATTCCTGGTGTGACTGTAAAATGGTGCAGCTGCTGTGGAAAGCAGTCTGGAGATTCATGAAAAAGTGAAACATAGAATTACTATATGACCCAATTCCAAGACACCATATTCCGCTCCTAGGTGTATACTCAAAAGAATAGAAAACAGTTGTTCAAACAAAAAAGCTTGTACATGCATGCTTATAGCAGCCCTATTCACAATTGCCAAAAGGTAGAAAGAACTCAAATATCCATTAACAGATGGATGGATGAAGAAAATGTGATCTATTCGTACAATGAAATATTACTCAGCCATAAAAAGGAATGAAGTATGGATACATACTACCACCTGGATGAACCTGGAATACATTATAGTATGTTTAAGAAGTCAGATACAAAAGGTCACACAGTGTATGATGTATTTATAAGAAATGTCCATCTGGGTGCAATGGCTCATGCCTATAATTCCAGCACTTTGGGAGGCCCAGGCAGGCAGATCACTTGAGGTCAGGAGTTCAAGAGCAGCCCTGCCAAGATGGTGAAACCCTGTCGCTACTAAAAATACAAGAAAAATTAGATAGGCGTCATGGGATATGCCTGTAATCCCAGTTACTTGGGAGGCTGAGGCAGGAGAATCACTTGAACCCAGGAAGCGGAGGTTGTGCTGAGCTGAGATCATGCCATCACGCTACTGCACTCCAGTCTGGGCAACAGAGTGAGACTCTGTCTCAAAAAAAAAAAGTCCAGAATAGGAAAATCTATACAGACAGAAAGGAGATTGGTGGTGTCAGGAGCTGTGGGGAAGTGGGAATAGGAAGTGCTAATGGGGTCAGGATTTCTTCTTGGGTGATGAAGATGTTCTGGACCTAGATAGTGGTGAAGTTTCCACAATGTTGTGAATATACTAAATGCTACTAAATTGCACACTTTAAAATGGTGAATTTTATGTTATATAAATTTTACCCAAACAAAAAATGCTATTTTATCTCAAATTTTTATTAATCTGGGCTACTCACACAATATGCTATTAACATCTTTCCATGACATCAAATGATTTTATGAAACATTATTTTGTGATTTAAAAAAATATTTTGGTTATGTATTCAAACCACTCTATTTCTTAAAAATGGCATGATGTTACAAAATGATATAGAAGTGCTTTGTCTCACTTTGCAAGAATTGTCTTCATACAAGTTGACAGTTTGAGGTATCATCAGTTATAAATTGAGTAACTCTTCATCAAATAACTTTTGGGGTAAAGATTTCATTTTCAGAGCAATAGATAACAACTATTTTTTGTCTTTCTACTCAATATATGGGTAGTTTACATACCACAGTTACAGTGTTATAGTATTCTGTGTTTGTCTATGTACTTACTATTACAGTGAGTTTTGTACCTTCAGATGATTTCTTATTGCTTGTTAACATTCTTTTCTTTCAGATTGAGGAACTCCCTTTAGCATTTATTTTAAGACAGGTCTGCAGATTCCTTAGTTTTTGTGTGTCTGGTAAAATCTTTATTTCTCCTTCATGTTTGAAGAATATTTTTTCTGGAAATACTATTCTAGGTTAAAAGTTATTCCCTTTAGCACTTTAAATATGTCATGCCACTCTCTCGGCATATAAGGTTTCCACTGAGAAGTCTTCTGCCAGACATATTGGAGCTCCTTTGTATGTTATTTGCTTTTTTTCTCTCGTTGATTTTAGGATCCTTTATCCTTGGCCTTTGGGAGTTTAATTATTAATCTTCTTATTCTTTCTTTCTTTCTTTTTTTTTTTTTTTTTTTTTTTGAGACAGGATCTGGCTGTGTTACTCAGGCTGTAGTGCAGTGGCACGATCTCAGCTCACTGCAACCTCTGCCCCCTGGGCTTAAGCCATCCTTCAACCTCAGTCTCCCAAGTAGCTGGGACTACAGATGCACACCACCATGCTCGGCAAATATATATATTATATATATTATATATGTATAATATATATATAGATAATGTGTGTGTGTATATATATATGGTAGATATGGGATTTTGCCATGTTGCCCAGGCTAGTCTCAAACTCCTGGGCTCAAGCAATCCACCTGCCTTGGCAATCCAAAGTGCTGATATTACAGGTGTGAGCCACCCTGCCCAGCCTAACTATTAAATGTTTTGAGGTAGTCTTATTTGGATTAAATCTGCTTGGTATTCTATAACTTTCTTGTACTTGAATGTTGATATCTTTATCTAGGTTTGGGAAGGTCTCTATTATTATCCTGATCTCTGTCCACCTCCTCTTTAAGGCCAATAATTGTTAAATTTGCCCTTTTGAGACTATTTTCTAGATTCTGTAGGCATACTTCATTTTTAAAAATTCTTTCTTTTATCTTCTCTAACTGTGAATTTTCAAATAGTCTATCTTCAAGTTCACTAATTCTTTCTTTTGCTTGATCAGTTCTGCTGTTGAGGGACTCTGATGCATTCTTCAGTATGTCAAGGGATTTTTCAGCTCCAGGATTTCTTTGGTTCTTTTAAGTTATTTCAATCTTGGTTCTTCTGAATTATTTCCATCTCTTTGTTAAGTTTACCTGATAGGATTCTGAGTTCCTTCTTTGTGTTATCTTGAATTTTACTGAGCATTCTCATAACAGCTATTTTGAATTATCTGCCTGAAAGGTCACATATCTTTGTCACTCTGGCATTGATCACTGGTGTTGTATTTAGCCCATGTGGTGAAGTCATGTTTTCCTGGATGGTCTTGATGCTTGTGAATGTTTGTCGATGTCTGTGCATTGAAGAGTTACGTATTTACTGTAGTCTTTGTGGTCTGGGCTTGTTTGTACCTGTCCTTCTTGGGAAAGTTTTCCAAATATTCAAAGGGAATGGAGTGCAGTAATCTAAGTCTTTGGTAACCACAGCTGTATCTACATTGGGGGCACCCCAATCTCAGCAATGCTGGGACTCTTGCAGATTAGTAGAGGTACTGCCTTGGTTGTCTTGGGTAAGATCTGGGAAAATTCCCTGGATTCCCAGGCAGAGACTTTTCTCTCCCCTTACTTTCCCCCATACAAACGAGTCTCTCTCTCTCTCTGTGCTGACCTGTCTGGAGCTGGGGGAGGGGTGACACAAGCATCCCTGTGGCATCTACCACTGGGACTGTGCTGAGTCAGACCTGAGGCCACCACAGCACTGGGTCTTGCCCGAGGCACACAGCGACCTCTGCTTTGTTACCACCTGTGTTTCCCCAAGGCCCAAGGGCTGTACAATCAGCATGTGGTAAATCTAGCCAGGCCTTGTGACCTTCCCTTCAGTGCAGTGAGTTCCCCACGTCTCTGGTAGGTCCAGAGATACTGTCCAGGAGCTGTGACCTGGAATCAGGGACTCCAGGTGCTCCACCCCACTGTGGCTAAGTTGGTACCCAAGCTGCAAGACAAGGTCCCCTTTACTCTTACCTCTCCTTTCCTTAAGCAGAAGGAGCTTCTCCCCATGGCCACTATGGCTGGGAATGTGCTGGGTCACACCTGAAGCCCGTATGGCACTGAGTCTCACCCAAGGCCTGCAACAAGCACAACCTGGCTACCACTGATTATTCAGGACCCATGTCCTCTTTAATCCACAGGTGGTAAATCCTGCCGGGACCAGGTCCTTCTCTTCAAGGCGGCGTGTTTCCTCTGTCCAAAGTTATGTTTAGAAATGTTGTCTGGGAGCTAGAGCGTGGAATGGGGGCCTCAGGATGCTGTCTGGTGCCCTGTTCTGCTGTGGCTGAGCTGGTATCCAAGTGGCCTCTCCTGAAGCAGAAGGAAGGAGTCTCTCCTGGAGCTGCAAGCTGTGCTGCCTGGAGTTGTGGGAGGGGTGATGCTTGCCAAGACTCCCTTGGCTGCCCTGGCTGCTGTCTCACTAGGTTATGTGCACCCCAAGTTTACTGGCTCTGAACCCAGCACAGCACCAGGACTTGTCCCAGAATTGCAGTCCTCGTAGCTGGATTTACCACATACTGATTGTAGAGCCCTTGGGCCTTGAACAAACAGGTGGTAGCCTTTTGAGTTTATTTAGGACCCTGGAGCACTTTAGCCTGCAATGGTGGTACTAGCTGGAACTCAGGTTCTGACCACTGGGAGGGACAGTTCCACGCTGACTAGGGTTGGCCTAAATGCTTCCTCTGGGGGCACTGGCTAAATTCTACCCCATGTTGCTTTCTGCTGTGACAGGGCAGCACTGAGTTTCTTTTTTTTTTTTTGAGACGGAGTCTCGCTCTGTCTCCCAGGCTGGAGTGCAGTGGCGGGATCTCGGCTCACTGCAAGCTCCGCCTCCCGGGTTCACGCCATTCTCCGGCCTCAGCCTCCCGAGTAGCTGGGACTACAGGCGCCCACAACCGCGCCCGGCTAATTTTTTGTATTTTTAGTAGAGACGGGGTTTCACCGTGGTCTCGATCTCCTGACCTTGTGATCCGCCCGCCTCGGCCTCCCAAAGCGCTGGGATTACAGGCGTGAGCCACCGCGCCCGGCCGCAGCACTGAGTTTCAATGCAAAGTCCCATAATCGCTGTGCTCTCTCCCCTCCACTCAAGCACACGGAGTCTCTCTCCAGCCATGAGGCCACTTCTGGGAGATGGGGAAGTGTTAGTGTAGGCAATTTAAGACTGTCTTTTGGCCAGGCACGGTGGGTCACTCCTTTAATCCCAGAACTTTGGGAGGCCAAGGCAGACAGATCACCTGAGGTCAAGAGTTCGAGATCAGGCTGGCCAACATGGCGAAATGCTGTCTCTACTAAAAATACAAAAACTAGCTGGGCGTGGTGGCATGAGCCTGTAGTCCCAGCTACTTGGGAGGCTGAGGCATGAGAATCGCTTGAACCTGGGAGGCAGACGTTGCAGTGAGCTCTCGTGCCATTGCGCTCCAGCCTGGGTGACAGAGCAAGATTCTGTTTCAAAAAAAAAAAAAAAAAAAAGACTGTCTGTTGCACATTCTTTAGTGCTTCTTTAACTTTTTAATTTTTGTGGGTACATAGTAGGTATATGTATTTATGAGGTACACGAGATGTTTTGATACAGGCATGAAATGCATAGTAATCACATCATGGAGAATATTCATCCCCTCAAGCATTTATCCTTTGTGTTACAAACAATCCAGTTACACTCTTTTCATTATTTTAAAATGTATGATTAAGTTATTATTGACTATAGTCACCCTGTTGCACTATCAAATAATAGATCTTCTTATAGGTCTAATTAATTCTTTCTATCTTTTTTTGTACCCATTAACCATCCCTAACTTCCCCTCACTCTCCCACTCCCCTTCTCAGCCTCTGGTAACCATCCTTTTACTCTCTATCTCCATGAGTTCAAAGTGCCTCTTTTTTTTTGATACAGTGTTAAAACCAGACACCATGATCATTCGCCTAATTTTTGGTTCTTATGAAGGTATTTTCCTGTGTGGATCGTTGGTGTATTTGGCGTTCCTGTGGAGGAGATGATCAACGGAGCATTTTATTCTGCCGTCTTGCTCTACCTCCTCCTTTTTGTGATTCAGATGAGACTCATTGACAGCTAGTGGCTAAATTTTTAAATGCAATATTTTTGGCATAAACTATATTCACACATGTAAAAAATAAAAGGCACAGTGAAAAATGTTTCTTGTACCTATGCCCTTCATTTACCCAGTCTCCCCATCTTTACAAAGGTAAACACTTTTACGTTTTCTGTATCATTTCAGAGTATATTTAGGCAAATAATACATGTAAATGAGTCTCCTTTTGTCAGGATGATGAATTGCCCCCAAATGGTCAGTTCACCTCCCTGGAGCACCACTGTAAAACCCTCACAGCTCTTGCTGTATTCAGCGTCAACTCCACCAGCCATTTCACCCACCATGTGACTCCTACAGAGGAGATGCATACAGTGCAGAGAGGTTGAGAGATTTGCCCAAGGTCACACAGCCAGGAAATAGCAGAGCTGTATCCAAACCTAGGCCTGGTGAACATCCACAGGACCGCACGCCTCCTGCATGGTCTCAAACTCCTTCTCCTTGTCTTTGCCTGTGGACAGCCCCACTCACCTTAAAATTACATTTATGGTCCGGCACGGTGGCTCACGCCTGTAATCCCAGCACTTTGGGAGTCCAAGGCAGGAGGATCACCTGAGGTCAGGAGTTGGAGACCAGCCTGACCAACATGGAGAAACCCCGTCTCTACTAAAAATACAAAATTATCTGGGCATGGTGCTGCATGCTTATAATCCCAGTTACTCAGGAGGCTGAGGCAGGAGAATCACTTGAACCTGGGAGGCGAAGGTTGCTGTGAGCCAAGATAGTGCCATTGCACTCCCGCCTGGGCAACTAGAGTGAGACTCCATCTCAAAAAAAAAAAAACATTTACCCAGTAGGCAGTCTTTAAGAGCAGGTGTCACACAGTAGAAACTGTGTAGACCACGTGTCACAGAGTGGGCACACGATGAAGAGTGGGTGGCATCAGTAGGTACTCTTGATGTAGAGCCGGCAGCAGTGAGTAGGCACTCTTTATCAAGAGCAGATGAGACTCAGTAAGCACTCTTTATATAGAGCAGGTGGCATCTGCAGGCACCTTTATCTAGAGCAAGTGGCATTCAATGGGCTCTCTCCCTTTTTTTTTTTTTTTTTTTGAGATGGAGTCTCACTCTGTTGCCCAGGCTGGAGTGCAGTGGTACGATCTTGGCTCACTGCAACCTCCGCCTCCTGAATTCAACCGATTCTCCTGCCTCAGCCTCCCAAGTAGCTAGGATTCCAGGTGCACACCACCACGCCCAGCTAATTTTTGTATTATTAGTAGAGATGGGGTTTCACCATGTTGGCCAGGTTGGTCTTGAACTCTCGACCTCAGATGATCTGCCTGTCTTGGCCTCCCAAAGTGCTGAGATTACAGGCGTGAGCTACTGTGCCTGGCAAGTAGGCACTCTTTTTTTTTTTTTTTTTTTTTTTTTGAGACAGAGTCTTGCTCTGTCGTCCAGGCTGGAGTGCAGTGGTGCGATCTTGGCTCACTGCAAGCTCTGCCTCCCGGGCTCGTGCCATTCTCCTGCCTCAGCCTCCCTAGTAGCTGGGACTATAGGCGCCCGCCACCACGCCCTGCTAATTTTTTGTATTTTTTTTTTTTTTTTTTTTTTTTTTTTTTAGTAGAGACGGGATTTCACCATGTTGGCCAGGATGGTCTCGATCTCCTGACCTCGTGATCCACCTGCCTTGGCCTCACAAAGTGCTGAGATTACAGGCCAGTAGGCACTGTTTATGTATTGCACATGGTACTGAGTAGGCACTTTTTATGTAGCACAGGCAACAGTAGGGACTCTTCATGTAGAGCAAGCAGCACTCAGTAGGCACCCTTTATGTACAGAAGGCAGCCCACAGTAGGTACACTTTATGGAGCACAGGCAACACTCAGTAGGCACTCCTAACAGAGCAGGCAGCACTCAATAGACCCTCTTTATGTAGATCAGGGAACACTCAGTAGGGAGTCTCCATATAGAGCAGGAGGTATCAGTAGGCACTCTACATGTAGAGCACTTGGCACTCAGTAGGCATGTGTTATGTGGACAGCACCTGGTGCTCGGCGAAGACTCTTCATATACAGGAGGTGGCACTCAGTAGGCACTCATTATGTGGAGCAAGTGGCACACAGTAGACACTCTATGAGGAACACCAGGCACTGAGTGTACAGGGTTAATGTAGAGCACCTGGTGCACAGTAGGCACACTTTATGGAGAGCACTTGGCGCAGAGTAGACGGGATTTAGCACCTGGCGCACAGTAGGCACACTTTATGGAGTGCACTTGACACAGAGTAGACAGGATTTGGCACCTGGTGCACAGTAGGCACACTTTATGGAGAGCACTTGGCACAGAGTAGATGGGATTTGGCACCTGGCGCACAGTAGGCACACTTTATGGAGAGCACTTGGCACAGAGTAGACGGGATTTGGCACCTGGCGCACAGTAGGCACACTTTATGGAGTGCACTTGACACAGAGTAGACGGGATTTGGCACCTGGCGCACAGTAGGCACACTTTATGGAGAGCACTTGGCACAGAGTAGACGGGATTTGGCACCTGGCGCACAGTAGGCACACTTTATGGAGAGCACTTGGCACAGAGTAGACGGGATTTGGCACCTGGTGCACAGTGGCACACTTTATGGAGAGCACTTGGCACAGAGTAGATAGAATTTGGCACCTGGCGCACAGTAGGCACACTTTATGGAGAGCACCTGGCACAGAGTAGACGGGATTTAGCACCTGGCGCACAGTAGGCACACTTTATGGAGAGCACTTGGCACAGAGTAGACGGGATTTAGCACCTGGCGCACAGTAGGCACACTTTATGGAGAGCACTTGGCACAGAGTAGACGGGATTTAGCACCTGGCGCACAGTAGGCACACTTTATGGAGAGCACTTGGCGCAGAGTAGACGGGATTTCGCACCTGGCGCACAGTAGGCACACTTTATGGAGAGCACCTGGCACAGAGTAGACGGGATTTAGCACCTGGCGCACAGTAGGCACACTTTATGGAGAGCACTTGGCGCAGAGTAGACGGGATTTCGCACCTGGCGCACAGTAGAAGTACTTTCCATGCAGCCTTTGTGCAGAGTAGAGACTGGCACACAACAGCTCAAGTGCTAGTTGCCACCCTTTAGTGCTGGTTGTCACCCTGCTAGTGACAACTAGCAACTAACCAGGAGTGGGAGGACAAGGAGGTGAGAAGGGTTTGGGTTGGCACAGCACAGAAATGAATGAATAAGCAGAGGAATGAGTAAGGCGCCTCCCCTGCTTCTCTGCTACCCCAGACCCCAGCCCACCCCTTTACCCCCACTCCCTGAACCTCAGACCCCTCAGGAAGTCCATTCACTCTGAGACCTAGACCTGTCCTGCTGCCACACTCACCAGGCCCAGGAGACCCAAGAACCAGCTCTGTTTCGGGAGTTGCGGGAAACGGTTGCTAGTTGTCACTCCTTTTTGGGGCTCCCTCCTCTTAGGAGCCCTCATCGTCCCCCTCTAAGGCCCTCATCCAACATCCTATTTCCCAGGTGGGAAGACTGAGCCCAGGAGGGGCAGTACTGACCAGTCACAGCAAGGATGAGGCAGAATGAGGATTCCATTCAGGGTTCCCCAGCTCTGCCCTTCCCCTGCCTGGACCCCATCTGTTCCCTCTCATCCTTACCCTCCACGTCCCTGCTCTGTCCTCTTACACTGAGTCCAGCCTCCAGATTTGCTCTTCCAGCTGGGCTCTTAATCTCCAGAATCTGACCCGGGTAATCCTCGGCGGGGCTGGATTGTTTGTTCCTGCTCCTAGCAGTCAGGTCTCCAACAGGGCCCTGGGCTGCCTGGAGGCAGGACTTGAACTCTATCCAGCAGCAGGGGGGATAGAGGCTTATCTCTTCCAAGTTGCCTGATTCAGCATCCAGAAGTGGTGCATGGTGTCCTGCTGGCCCAGTCTTAGAGAGGAGCGCAGGAGATGATCTGGAACAAGGCTTGGCTTGGCCTGGCTCACTTGACACCTGAACTCTCAAGTTCGTGCTTTTATCTGCCACACACTCAGTAGCCACTCTTCAAGAGCAGGTGTCACACAGTAGAAACTCTATCTGACCCCTCTCAGCTTACTCTTCACCTTATGTGGGAGGTGCTGAGACCTGAGGATCCAGTGCCCTTGCTGTGTCACCCGAGCTGGTTCTTCTGCATCCAGCTGGTCCCCCACACCCAGGTTTTGGCCGGCTGCCCAGACACAGGAGAAGCACCCAGGCTGTGGGGATTGGCTGGCCCAGCTCAGCCCAACCCAGCCTCCCACAGCCCTCCCTACATCAGGGGCCAGGGGCAAAAACCTCTCAGAAGAAGGGGAGAGGAAGTTGTGTGGGACAAGCTGCTCCTGACAGAAGGTGCCAGGGTGGGGGTGGCGGGCCTGGGGCATCCTAGCCTGTGATGGAGAGGGGCACTGGGCAAGGGGTTGGGTGTGCGAGCCCCTGGCCTTCCCACATTCTCCATGGCTGCCCAAGGCCCAGGCAGCTCCTGGGTGCTGGGCTGGAGGATGGGTGGGTTCCTAACTGAAACCAAGCCCCTGGCAACCTCTCAGTGATTCAGGCTGGGTCTTTCTGGACTTTAATCAGTCTCTCTCTCTCTTTCCCAATCTAAGTGCTTACCGGGTAACTGGAGGTCACTTGGCTGCTGGTTTTGGCTGGGCCTTTGTGGACTTTACCTCTCAGGCCCTGTTTATCCATCCGTGTTTACCCTCCCTGTTCTACCTCCAGCACTGCCCATCCCTGCCTCTCTCCACTGTCCCTGGAGCTCCCTGGGCCCTTCCCTGGGCCTCAGGGCCTCACCTACCATCCCGTCTGCCCTGCAGAATGCCACAGCTGAGCCTGTCCTGGCTGGGCCTCGGGCTGGTGGCAGTATCCCCGTGGCTGCTCCTGCTGCTGATCGGGGTCTCCTGGCTCCTGGCCCGTGTCCTGGCCTGGACCTACACCTTCTATGACAACTGCCGCCGCCTCCGGTGTTTTCCACAACCCCCGAAACGGAACTGGTTCTGGGGTCACCTGGGCCTGGTGAGTGTGGCAGCAGGATGGGCCTGGAGTCTCAGAGTGAATGGACTTCCTGAGGGGTCTGAGGTTTAGGGAGTGCGGGTAAAGGGGTGGGCTGGGGTCTGGGGTAGCAGAGAAGCAGGGGAGGCGTCTTACTCATTCCTCTGCTTATTCACTCATTTCTGTGCTGTGCCAACCCAAGCCCTTCTCACCTCCTCATCCTCCCACTCCTGGCCTGCATCGAGTCCTTTTCCTGCCTGTCTTCCCACATTAGCAGAGAGAGGCCACTGCCGGGCTTCTGGGCAGAGGGTTGGCTGCACAGAGAGGCGAGTCCCTGGCATTCCCACATTCTCCATGGCTGGACTCGAGGCCTCCTGCACCCACTGTCCAGGGTCCTCTCCCTGCCTCGCCTATTTCCTGTTATGAGGGTACAGGTGGGCCCGAGGAGAGGTGTGGGCTGTCTCTCACCTCCACCACATCCGGAGGCACCTTCCTCTTATCTTGTTCCTCCCCAGTAAGATGTCCCAATGAGGTCCTGTTGCCAAACCCACATAAAAGTTGGTCACTCACTTCCCCTTTCAGAAGCCTCCCCTGACCTTTCTCCTCCCCCAGACCTTGCCCTCTGACTTAGACCTGCTCTGCCCTTTGGGGAACGTGGTCTCAATCTGCTCATTGCAAATGGCAGGATTGATGGGTGTGTCCACAGGTGAAGTGGGAGGGTGCACAGGACGCACTAGCACAGAGCCTGGTGCAGAAGCTGCTCCCAGGTGGGAGACACTGTCCTGATGGACGGTCAGAGTCACCTCTGCTCCCCTAGTGGCTGCTGAGAAGGGAGGGTCCCCTGTGTGCAGAACCTTCTCCATGGGAGGAACTGGAACCTGTGTGGCTGGCAGAGGAACCAGTCAGGGCATGAAGGGATGTGAGGACCAGTCTTAGGGACATGTGTTGAGGCCATACTGCTCCTCACAAATCTCTCCTGTGAGGACCTCCCCATGTGGCCGCCTCTGGGCTGAAATGACTCCCAGAACAAGAAAATCTTTCCTCTCAAGCTAAGCCGACCTCTGTGAGCGGACGGTGTGTCTTTTCCTTCTGCCTTGGGATGCGCTCTTGGGACTTGGAGGTGGCCCCGAGAGAGAGAGCAGGAGGAATGTAGACAGATAGATAGGTAATAGGATAGATGGATGGATGGATGTACAGATAGGGTGAATAGATGGCTGGCTGGCTGGATAAGTAGGTGGGTGGGTAGATAGATAGATAGATAGATAGATAGATAGATAGATACATACATACATACATACATACATACATACATACATACATACATAGATAACAGGATAGATGGATGGATGGACAGATGGATGTATGGATTGGATGGATGGATGGATGGATGGATGGATGGATGGATAATACATACATAGAATAGTAGATCGGATGGATAGATTAGGTGGATAGATATCTAGATTAGATATGTAGGGTGGATAGATTAGATAAATGGATAGATAGCCAGATGATTGATAGATAATAGTATAAATGGATAAGTGGATGAATGTACAGATAAGATGGATGGATGGATGGATTGATGGGCAGATAGATATATAGATAGAAAGGTTAGATAGGATGAATAGATTAGATACATAGATAGATGAATAGATAGGTAGGTAGGTAGGTAGGTAGGTAGGTAGATAATAGGCTAGATGGATAAATGGATGCACAGATAGGATGGATGAATGGATAGATAGATAGATAGATAGATAGATAAGATAAATGGATGGATTAGATAGATGGATAGATACATAGAAACATAGGTATATAGAATAGATAGATAGATAGATAGATAGATAGATAGATAGATAGATAGATAGATAGATAGATATGTAGGTAAATAGATGGATAGGTAGACAGATAGGTAGATAGGTATACAGATGATAGATAGGTAGATAGATATATATAAGAGGAAGTTTATTACGGGAATTGGCTCACAGGATTATGGAGGCTGAGATGCTTCATGATCTGCTGTCTGCAGGCTGGAGAAATAGACACTAGCGGTGTAACTCAGAGTCCAAAGGCCTGAGAAGGTGGAGTTCTGATGTCCAAGGGCAGGAGAAGATGGATGTGCCAGTCCCAGAACAGAGCCAATTAGCCTTTCCTCTGCTTATTTGTGCTACCTGGGCTCTCAAAAGATTGAATGAGTTCTGCCCATACTGGGGAGGGTGGTTCTTCCTTCTTCAGTTTAACCAAATCGAATGCCAGTCTCTTCTGGAAACATCCTTACAGACAGATGATCAGCTATCTGGGCATCCTTTAGCCCAGTCAAGAGGACACCTAGAATTAACCATTACAGGAGGTGATGGCCCCTGCCTTGTTTGCAGGTCACCCCCACGGAGCAGGGCATGAGGGTCCTGACTCAGCTGGTGGCCACCTACCCCCAGGGCTTTAAGGTCTGGATGGGCCCCATCATCCCCGTCATCCGTTTTTGCCACCCCAACCTCATCCGGTCTGTCATCAACGCCTCAGGTACCACCTGGAACACTTGGTGGTGGGTGCTGCGGTGCATTTCAGGCCTGCAAGTCCCTCTGTCCCCAAGCTCCCGTTTGACCCCTGCAGTACTCTGGCCTCTCCTTTCCTTCTCTCTCAGCCATCTTCATCTTTCTTTCATGTATTCACCAATTCCCATCTCAGCATCTCCTCTCTCCATTGCCCTCTGACACCCTGTCCTGGTGCTCTGGGCTGCCCTGAGGCCCCAAGAGACTTCAACCCAAGGCCCTGTCCTGGAGGAACCCCCAAGTTTAAGGAGGTGGATGTGGATGGAGACATCCCCAACTTCATGGGGTCAAGAAAGGGCCAGAGAGAGATGGATGATAGCCCAGAGAAGAGCAAGTTGTCTGCTGGGGCAGGCTGGAAGCCTTCCTGGGGGAAGAGTTACTGGAGCCATGTCTGGAACAATGAGTAGGAATGTTTGAAAGGAGAGCGCAGGGTGATGCAATTGGGCATCGTTAGTATTCAAGGCCCCTTGCCAGGTCTAGTATCACCTTGCCTGTCGCAAAGCCTAGAACAATGAGGAGGACTTGTGATTGGTGGAGGATCTGGACTGTTATTTCCATGAAGTCCACCTCTGGTGTGGGTCAAGTCCTTCTACCCCATCCTGTAGTTTGTCTGCCCTAAATTCATTGCTCTCCTGCTGCAGGCCCTGGGAATCTCCAAAAGGAGACTCCACCCCAACTTGGGGCCATCTCCTTGACCCCTGTGCTTCCCATCTTGGACAGGCCAGGCTGAGCAGGGGAACAGGCAGCATCCTACAGACGATGGCTCTGGCCTCAAAATGCTGAGTGACTCTGGGCTGTTTCTCAGCTGCTGTCTCTGGTTATTGAGGTCTCTTTCAGTTGTGAGTGGTGGAAACCCAACCTGGTGTGGTCTAAGCAAAGAAAGAGAATCTATTGATTTTAAAGTCCAGGGAGGATGGCCTTTAGGAATGGCTGGATCCAGGTCTCAAACAATGTCACTGGAAATCTGCCTTCCTCTCTTGGCTTTAGCTTTCTCCACGCCACTTTTCCTTTCAAGACAGCCTTTCCCTCATGACACCAACAATGAGTCCCAGAAGCTCAATTCTCACAGGAAAGCCCACATTTCCCCCAGAGTTCCCAGAAAAGGCCCATGATTTACTTGTCCTGGCCTGGATCACAGGATCAATTTTTCACCCAAACCCTGTGTCTCTGATTGCCCAGTCTTGGCAGGCCTGGGTCTTCCAGAGCTACTGTTTTGGGGGCACAAAGAAGTTTGATGGTTAAGGACTCAGACCATGGGTGCAGATAGACCCAGTCTCAGGCCTCAGGCTTGCCATGGTCTGGGACTACGGGCAAGTGACTTTATCATTTAGAGCCTCAGTCTCTTCATCTGGAAAATGGGATGAATGAAAGCCCAGCCCAGGGAACATGGTGTGTGGATCCACATGGGGAAAGACCTTTTCTGTCTGTGTAACTGAAGGACTGGAGAGTCCTGTGTGGAGGATGTGAGGAGGAAGCCCGGGGGAGCTCAGCACTGAGAGGAGGATGAGATGCTACTTGAAATTCTCAGGGTGAGGGCCTCAAAATGCTCCCTTCAGATCCTTCTCTCTCACAGCCTAGGAGAGCTTGAATTGGGTTCTGTGTCTTTCTCTCCAGATTCACAGCTCGGAGGAAGGTCTCCTATACATACAAAGCCTGGTGTGCACCTTTGGTGATGTGTGCTGCTGGTGGGTGGGGCCCTGGCATGCAATCGTCCGCATCTTCCACCCCACCTACATCAAGCCTGTGCTCTTTGCTCCAGGTAGACACTGCACTGGCCACGCCTTGCCCACAGCTGGGGTCTCTGTGCTGCCTCCAGTGGATCGCGTGCCCACGTGCAGACGGGAGGAGCTGTGGTGGAGATGCCACTGCCTCCCTCTCCCCTGGACTTCCACCTGTCTGACCTCTGTTCCTGTTTGCTCATGTCTGGGACGTGTCTCTATGATGGCTGTACGGGTCTGCTGTACGGCTATGTCTAGTCATGTGTATATTTACACGTGGGTCCTGGTTACACCTGAAATATGTTATACCTGGTTACATCTGGTATGTCATTCCAACTGGGGTCATGTAGAGCTGGTCATGTGTGGGGCTCCTCTGTGGCCAAGGACATGTGGGGCATGTGAGGGCCCGTTTGGTTCTTGTCTCAGGTGCTGTTTGACATTGTCGTTTCCTCCTGCTGGTCATGTCTGGGCCGTGTTTGGGGCTTGTGTGAGGTCTGGGACCCAGAGTCCCTAGGTGAGCTGTCTGATACATTATTTGAGTCTTGTCTGAGGCTGTGTTATAGTATGCTTGGGTCATGCCTAAGGAACAGTCTGGATCACATGTGGGCTATGTCTGGGACGTTAAAGATACCATATTTATATTCAACCTGGTGCCTGTATGTGGAACGCACTTTTAAGATCATGTTAGACCATCTCATGTGCATGTTAGAGCATACTGTCTTGTGTTAGAAATTGTCATGTATTTGGTGGCCATGTCAGGACATGTGAACACATGCCAGGGTCATGTCTCATGTCCAGGTCCACGTCAGAAGATGCCATGCCAGGAGATGTCAGAGAGTGCTGGGGCAGACAGGGTGTCCTAGGTCCTCGTGAAGGCATTCTGTAGAGTGCCGAGCTGTGCTCAGGGGTTGAGGAAAATGTTGGGTCACGTAGGAGGCATGTCAAGGCATGCTGGAGGCCCGACATAGCTTCTCCGTGCCAGGTTAGGCAGTGCCATTGCTGTACTGTGCTGCTGTAGCCTGGTCTGGTCTTCCCTCTCCTCGCCCATCCTCCCTTCTTCCTCTGCCCTTGGTCCCCTTCCTGCTATGTGGGGCTTGGAGGGGAGAAATGCAAACCTCTTGCTGGGAGCCTCCCCCCACCCCCAAAGTTCCTCCTTCACCTGCCTCCATGGCCCCTGATTGTCCTCATTTATGTCAGCCACCATTGTACCAAAGGATAAGGTCTTCTACAGCTTCCTGAAGCCCTGGCTGGGTGAGTATCTGCAGGTGAACAGGGTTGGGAACAATCTGGAGGGCCAGGGGAGGGAGACGCCCTTGCCCATGGCCCTTGGCTGCCCCGTTAGGGGATGGGCTCCTGCTGAGTGCTGGTGACAAGTGGAGCCGCCACCGTCGGATGCTGACACCCGCCTTCCATTTCAACATCCTGAAGCCCTATATGAAGATTTTCAATGACAGTGTGAACATCATGCATGTGAGTTATTTGAAGCCAAGGTCCCAGCTGCAGCCTTTGGCTGGGGGGATCACAGACAGATCTGGTATGGAATTTTGGCTCTGCTTGTGCCATTGGGTCATTGTTCTTCCTCTCTGAGCTTTGGTTTCCTCATCTGTAAAATGGGGCTAATCATCCCTACTTAAAAGATAGTCAAGGTGATGTAATGGAGTCATGTCCCTGGTGCATAGTAGGTGCCCAGAAGGTGTCTGTTTCTATGTTTCCGTCACCCAAGCCCTGTAAACTCAAGAGGGTCATGACGACAATTACATAGTAGCTATTGCTGAGAAGAAACAACCTGAAAGCTCATTGGTTTAAAGCAGTAAAGGTTTATGAATGCTGATAAGTCTGTGGGACAGCTGGTGGGTTCTTCTGGATGTGGATGGAAGGGATCACTCATGATACGAGAGCAGCCTGGCGTCATGTAGGCAGCCTTGCAGGTGTTGGCCGAGTTCTCTCACATGTTTGGGTTTTGGCTGGCTTCAGCTGGGACCCCTGGATGTTCCTTCCATCTGATTCTCTCCCTCCAGAAGGCACCCCATGGTTTACAATGCAGACAGGGTTCCAGGGAGTAAGATGAGGCTTAACTTCATTCGTTATCACCTCATCATTTTTACCACATTGTATTTTGACATCAAAAGCCATTAGTCCAACACAGAATCAATGGCGGGGGGTAAAATAGGCTCTATTATTGGGAGTTGCTGAAAAACCACATTGTGAAGGGTGTGGATATGAGGAGAAGGGAAGGATTGGAGCAAAAATTTTGTGAAGTGTTTAGATTTTTTTTAACTTTAAAATTGACGTTAAGCTAGTTGCTGTTTCATAAATTCTTCTGGAAGAACAAGAAGCTCCTGGGTCAGAGACAAAGGATAGTTTTACTATTCATGAAACAGAGAGGAGTATGTGTTTCTTGTTAGATTGCATTTCTTCTCCAAGCCTCTCAAATCCCATGGGCTGACACAGGTGGGCTTCTTTTTTTTTTTTTTTTTTTGAGACGGAGTCTGGCTCTGGAGTGCAGTGGCTGGATCTCAGCTCACTGCAAGCTCCGCCTCCCGGGTTTGCACCATTCTCCTGCCTCAGCCTCCCGAGTAGCTGGGACTACAGGCGCCCGCCACCTCGCCCGGCTATTTTTTTGTATTTTTTAGTAGAAACGGGGTTTCACTGTGTTAGCCAGGATGGTCTCGATCTCCTGACCTCGTGATCCGCCCGTCTCGGCCTCCCAAAGTGCTGGGATTACAGGCTTGAGCCACCGCGCCCGGCCACAGGTGGGCTTCTATGAATGCCGGCTGACATCATATATTGCATTACAGGGAAGGGGCATTAGGCTTAGGAATCTGTTTTTATAGCAAGCAGAAGCAGCATATCCAGGGGGTGTCCCTTATCCTCAAAGTTATTTTCTGCAAACACAACTCTGAGAAAATTTTCAAGTTAAGAATATCAGTGTCTTGCATTTGTGACATGCCCAGAAAGGGTGCTCAGGACTCATGGAGGACTACCTCTGCAAACATAGGTATGTTTTGGTAATCAATTTATAACAATGCAGATGAGGAAACCCAACATTTAAGCACTCACCATATGCCAGAAACAATGCCATGTGCCCATTCCATGACACGAGTACATATTGTCTAATTTAATTTTAAGAACTCTGTGAAGGAGAGATGATGTATTTCTGCCCCATGGCAGATGATGAAACTGAAGGTCTGAGAGATTAGGGAGCTAACCCAAGTTCACCCAGCTAATGAGTGAGCTTGGCGTGGTGGACCAGTTTCTAACGTGGATTATATGGCTCCAAAGCACATCATCTTAACTGTTCCTGAAGATTTGACAGGTGTGATATAGGGTAGGGTAGTGAATTGACTAATGGCACACAGAGCACAGGAGCCAGAGCTGGAACTTGAACCTAGGTCTCCTAACTCCCAATCTTGGGTCTTCATCTCTTAATAGTAACAGCTTTTGCTTGCACCATAACCTGGTCCTCTCTGGGGAGGGGTCCCAGGGGAGAAGATGAAGAGGCTTATTCTGGGGAGTGCATCTTGACGATTGGGGTTGGAGAGGTGCTCAAGGGAGCAAGGAGCCTGCCCCAGCTCCATCCCCTTCTCTGGCTAGGCCAAGTGGCAGCTCCTGGCCTCAGAGGGCAGTGCCCGTCTGGACATGTTTGAGCACATCAGCCTCATGACCTTGGACAGTCTGCAGAAATGTGTCTTCAGCTTTGACAGCCATTGTCAGGAGTAAGTTCTTGCCCAGGGTCTGGGATCTTGGGCCGTGGACCCAAGGTGGGTAGGTGGGGGAGGGAGGACTGAGTGGGGAAATCAGACAAACCTTCCTGGAGTTTTGTTATACCTGATCATTGAAGGACTGGTGTGAATTTTATCTTGAGGTTTCTAGGGACTCATTAAAAGGGTTCGAACTGGTGGGTGTGGTCAGAGCGGGTCTCTGTCAGGGACTGACTGTAATGTAGCACTAAATGGAGTTAACACTGATGCAAAGAAGCTAGGGTGGAAGCTGGACCATGCACTAGTTGGAGGAGCATAAAGTCCTAGCTTTGTGAACAGCTTCAGGAAGGAGAAGGGGCAAGACTGCATACTGGGAGGGAGAGAATAGGAGCATAATGTGCAAACTATCCTCTGGGTGCCTAGCGGCATGGAGGCATCTCACAGAGATAGGATGCAGGGAGAGATAAGAGAGCCTGGAGAGTTGATTTCGTGCTGATCCCCACCCTGTATCTGTGGGGTCATCTGTTCCTGGATACTCCGTTTACTGATAGGAGGTAGCTCCTGGCTACTGGTGGCAGGTGCTCCTGGGGCTTCAGGTGTATTAAATTGTTTCCTCCCTTTCTGTCCTTATCCTGCAGGAAGCCCAGTGAATATATTGCCGCCATCTTGGAGCTCAGTGCCCTTGTGGCAAAAAGACACCAGCAGTTCTTCCTGTACATAGACTTCCTGTATTATCTCACCCATGATGGGCAGCGTTTCCGCAGGGCCTGCCGCCTGGTGCACGACTTCACAGATGCCGTCATCCAGGAGCGGCGCCGCACCCTCCCTAGCCAGGGTGTTGAGGACTTCCTCCAAGCCAAGGCCAAATCCAAGACTTTGGACTTCATTGATGTGCTCCTGCTGAGCAAGGTGGGCTTCTCTGGGATCTGAATTCAAGAAGCAGAAGGGAGTTTCATGTGAAATGTCAGATGAAAGAATTTGAACTTGATCCAGAGGGCACTGGGGAGCCATGGAAGGTGATTGAGGAAGGGAGGGACAGGTCAGAGATAGGTTTTGGAGATGACTCTGTGGAGTGCACGTAGCAGGGAGCTGCTAGGTTTGAAACTGACAAGTCTGGGAGTTTGCTCTATTTACAAGCTAATGAGTTAATTGGCCACATTTCAATCTATACATCTATGTCTATGTCTGGGTCTATGTTTATGTTTTTGCCTATATCTTTCTATATCTTTGTCTCTGTTTGAGTTTGTGTCTTTGTCTATGATTGTGATTGTATGTGTTTGTCTTTGTCATTGGCCATATCTGTATGTCTTTGTCTGTATCTGTGTCTTTGTCTTTGTCTATGTTTTTACCTTTCTTTCTTTCTTCCCTTCCTTTCTTTGCTTCCTTCCTTCTCCTTCCTTCCTTCCTTCCTTCCTTCCTTCCTTCCTTCCTTCCTTCCTTCCTTCCTTCCTTCCTTCCTTCCTTCCTTCCTTCCTTCCTTCCTCCTTCCCTCCCTCCCTCCCTCCCTCCCTTCCTTCCTTCCTTCCTTCTTTTCTCTTTTCCTGTTTTTGACGGAGTCTCACTCTATCACCCAGGCTGCAGCTCAATGGCGCAATTTCGGCTCACTGCAACCTCTGCCTCCTGGGTTCAAACGATTCTCCTGCCTCAGCCTCCCCCGAGTAGCTGGGATTAGAGGCACCCACCACCACGCCAGGCTAATTTTTTTGTATTTTTAGTTGAGAGGGAGTTTCACTATTTTTAGTCTTGAACTCTTGACGTTGTGATCTGCCCGTCTTGGCCTCCCTAAGTGCTGGGATTACAGGTGTGAGCCACCGCGCCTGGCCATATTTTTGTCTTTGACTGTGCCTGTGTGCCTGTGTCTGTTTTTATCTGTCCATGTTTATGTCTACGAGTGTTTGTGTCTGTGGGTGTTTCTATATCTATGTCTTTGTTTATGTCTATGTTTATGTGGATTTGTGTGTCTGTGTTTGGGTCTAAGTCTATGACTTTATCTATGAGTGTCTGTGTCTATGTCTGTGTGTCTATGTCTTTGTCTATGTGTATTTCTATTACGACAGATGCATTAAACCTCTAAATCAGAGCAGCCCATGTCTTGCTCACGGCAATACTATCAGCCAGAGTAGGATCTTGGCACTGACTTTCCACCCCCAAGTCAAAGTCCTCCAAGGGCAATGCAATATTTTCACCTGTATGTGCAGCACAGTTTGTACCCTAGGAGAGGCACCCTACATTATGAGTTCCAGCACATTTTCTACAGAGAGAGAGAGGGAGAGAGCGTGCGAGAGAGAGAGAAAGAGAGAGAGAGCGAGAGGAAGAAAGAGAGAGGGCACCAGCTTTGTGAGAGATTATGTGCTTTGTTCTGGATGCCATATTCCATAGACTTACAACTCAAATATCTCCAGGGAGATAAGATTCATTTACCACTGTAGAATGTGGGCAAATATCTTTGAAGCAATACTTAATCTCTAATTTCCAAAGCAAATTGCCATTTAATTATCCTGTAACCCAGGTTGCCAGCAACTTTTTCTCGGAAAGTTTTCATCATGCAGAAACATGAAAGCATCCATGGGTCATTGAGTCTTCCCACTAGGGACCAAAGGAAAGGCAAGGAAGCCGGGAGGAAGTCCATGGGGTTGGGGCTCTGGCCATGGTGACCAGTAGGGGTCTAGGAGTGCAAGATGGGCTTGGGTTTCTGGAAGGAGGATGAATCTTCAGAGCTTGTCTCAGATTAGACTCAAGAGCCCTCAGAGGTAGTGTGGCTTTTTATGGGAGTGGGGGTTGGGAAATTATTGCCTTCTCTCCAGGATGAAGATGGGAAGAAGTTGTCTGATGAGGACATAAGAGCAGAAGCTGACACCTTTATGTTTGAGGGTGAGGGCCCCAGTGTGGGGCTAGAGTGGGGACTTGGATCTCTTCATTCCAGGAACAGGGTGGGTGGATCCCTCGCACTTCCCATCCCCCTTTCCCCATCTTCCCTGAGGCCCAAAATGCACGGTTGCTGTCCACCCTTGGGTGCTCAAGCAGCCCAGAGACCCAAGCCTGCCTTGCTGCCTCCCAGGCCATGACACCACGGCCAGTGGTCTCTCCTGGGTCCTGTACCACCTTGCAAAGCACCCGGAATACCAGGAGCGCTGCCGGCAGGAGGTGCAAGAGCTTCTGAAGGACCGTGAGCCTAAAGAGATTGAATGGTGAGTGCAGGTGCTGGTGGCTGTTCCTGAGCCTCTCTCATTGACTCTGTTCCCCAGGTGGGAAGGGGAGGAGGGGTTGTTTTTGTTGATTCTTGCACTGTTGCTTAGTGGGAATAGGAGCAGAGGACCACAGGCAGGACTTAATACTCAGCCTGACTGTCTGGGGAAAGGTTACAGGCCGTTAGGTTACAGAAAGACCCGGGCTTCTGAGAGAATTGGTGATGATATGTGAGGACAGATAACGCCACTTAGCACATGTTCAGCAAATGAACTTCCCCTCCACTCTCTTCCTTTTCTCCCAGAAATATCATTTTTTTCCAAACATCTTCACTTGTTGAATGTTTGCTCTTCTGTTCCCTAATTCCTACCCTTCTGTCCAGTCCAGGGATTTATAAGGGAGACCTGGGGGTAAAAGTCATCCATTCTTGTCCAGAACACCTGCATCGTTCATCCATCCCGTCCTCATTCAGCAAACGCTCCCACACTGCATTCCCACCCCCACATCTGTACACAGCATCTTTCTGTGCTCTGGAGACCTGGGAAGGACCCAGCCCAGGGATCTGTTTTCCAGGTGCTCCCAGCCTGGTGGGGGAACTGTCCCTGGGCAGGACTCTCCCAGCCCACGTGGGCAGGGATGGGGTTTAGAGTAAGAGAAGCAGGACTAGGGGGATATAGAAAGTGTCTCAGTTGAGAGCCTGAATAATGATCAGTCGATAATTGGGTACAGTTGGGGAGCAGTGCCCTAGGTCAAGAAGACCACCTGGGGTCTTTGAGGGAGGAAGAGAGAGAGAGGAGAGAGAGGGGGAGAGAGAGAGAGAGAGAGAGAGAGAGAGAGAGAGAGAGAGAGAGAGACAGCAGAGCAGGGTCAGGACAGAAAGGAGGAGAAGGGGAGAGAGAGGAAAAGACTGAGTTGAGGGTTGTGGTGAGATGATAAAACTGGAGATGGTAGCAGGGGCTGGTTGTGGAAGCCTCCGGGAAAATGTTAATGGCTTCAGTTTTAGCCAAGGGCAATAGGGAGCCATGAGAAGTGTTTGAGCAGGGGAGGGACAGGTCACATCTAGGTACCAGGAAGATCTTTCTAGGGCTAGTGTGGAGGGTGGACTGGAGAGGACCAGCTATAGAATGAGGGCACAGTGGGGACATTCTAAGGCCTGAGCCAGGCCAGGGGCTGGAGGAAGGAGAGGAAGTTTTGGAATGAATGGGTGTCTTGGATTCAGTGTCCTCCTGTCCACGCCTTTGCCCAGCACAGCAGTCCTGGGAGGGAAATAAACATTTTTATGCTTTTAAAATAAAGAATATTTTTGCAATTTTATTTTTTAAAACACATTTTTATTGATGCATAATAGATGTACATAGTTTTGAAATACATGTGATAATCTAACATATGCATATAATTGATAAAGATCAAGTCAGTGTTCTTGGGATATCCATCGCTTGAAATGTTTATCTTTTCTTTATGCTAGAAACGTAACTAACACAAGCAAACTATTTCAGAATGTGGAGAACATATTGTAAACTATAGTGAGCCCAGTGATCTCTCGAGTGCTAGGTTTCATTTCTCCTATCAAACCTCATATTTGTACCCATTAATCAACTTTTTCTCATCCTTCCCTCCCCTCTGCCAACCTATCTTCTTTTTTCATGAGATCCACTTTTTCAGCTCCCACATATGGGTGAGAACATGCGATATTTGTCTTTCTGTTTTTGGCTTATTTACTTACCACAGTGACCTCCAGTTCCATCCATGTTGCCACAGATGACAACATTTCAGTTTTTTAAATGACTGAATAGTATTCCATTGTGTATACACACTACATTTTCTTTATCCATTCATCTATTGATAGACACTTAGGTTGAATCCATATTTTGGCT
Source organism: Macaca fascicularis (assembly GCF_037993035.2). Taxonomy (NCBI): domain Eukaryota; kingdom Metazoa; phylum Chordata; class Mammalia; order Primates; family Cercopithecidae; genus Macaca; species Macaca fascicularis. The sequence continues at coordinate 16,070,672 of NC_088393.1, forward strand.
GTTGTGAATAGTGCTGCAATAAACACGGAAGTACAGATATCTCTTCAACAGATTCATTGTCTTTCTTTGGGATAGAAATTTCTTGTCTTTCTTTTCAGTAGTGGATTTTCTAGGTTATACGGTAGTTCTAGTTTTAGTTTCTTAAGGAACCTCTGTGCTGTTCTCTGCAGTGGTTGCACTAATTTATATTCCCACCCACAGTGTGTGAGAGTTCCCCTTTCTCCATGTCCTCACCAGCATCTATCGTTGCCTGTGTTTTTGATAAAAGCCATTTTAACTGGGATGAGACGATATCTCATTGTGGTTTTGATTTGCATTTCTCTGAAGATTAGTGACATTGAGCATTTTTCCATCTATCTATTGGCCATTTGTATGTCTTCTTTTAAGAAATGTCTATTCAGATCTTTTGTCCATTTTAAAATCAGATGATTTGGTTACTTTTCCAATTGAGTTGTTTGAGCTGCTTATATATTCTGGTTATTAATCGCTTGCCAGATGGGTAATTTGTATTTTCTGCCATTCTGTGGGTTGATTCTTCACTTTGTGGATTGTTTCCTTTGCTGTGCAGAACGTTTTTCTTTTGATATAATCTCATTTCTCTATTGCCTGTGCTTTTGAGGTCTTACATAGAAAATCTTTGCCCAGACCCAAGTCCTTTAGTATAAAACCAAGATTTCAAGCAAAATTATATGTGTAGTTAAAAAAAATGGTCAAAAGACTTTATGATAAAAATGAAGTTCCTTTTTAAACTCCACCTTAGCAGTGACTACAGTCAACAGTTTTCTGTGTATTCTTCTAGAAAATGGCTATCCCAATGCCAACATTTATATGAACTCACACTGTGACTTTTATTTATATGAACACGTACTGTGCTTTTCTTTGTAAATGAAAGTCCACAAAATAGACACAGGTCTGCATATTATCTCTGAGATCTTTTACTTTTCTCAAAATATAAATTTTAGGCCGGGCGCGGTGGCTCACGCCTGTAATCCCAGCACTTTGGGAGGCCGAGACGGGCGGATCATGAGGTCAGGAGTTCGAGACCATCCTGACTAACACGGTGAAACCCCGCCTCTACTAAAAAAATACAAAAAACTAGCCAGGCGGGGTGGTGGGCGCCTGTAGTCCCAGCTACTCCCGGAGGCTGAGGCAGGAGAATGGCATAAACCCGGGAGGCGGAGCTTGCAGTGAGCTGAGATCCGGCCACTGCACTCCAGCCCGGCGACAGAGTGAGACTCCGTCTCAAAAAAAAAAAAAAAAAAAAAAAAAAAATATATATATATATATATATATATATAAATTTTGGAAAATGAGTTTTTTTTAATTTGTTCTTTGTCTTCGACAAGTTTTAATTATATATGTTTAGAGGCACAATATGATGTTATAATATATATGATATATGTATACATATATCAACATAGAAATGAGCTGAATAAACTATACAGCACTCAGAAAAAAATAGCATTAAGGCACCCTGTTGAGTGAAAAAAACTTACAAGTATATACATAAGTACATGTAAAACAGCAAGAAGTATATAGATATATATTTATAAAAATGAATGATTTATAGGTAGATGATGGAGAGATAGATGATTGATGGATAGATAGATACGTTGATATATGTATATGATATATTTATGATATATGATATATATGATGTATGTACACAACCTGAAATTATTAAATCGAGGTAATGAACAAATCCATCACTTTATGTATTTATCATTTTTGTGTTGAGAACATTTGAAGTTTACTTTCTTAGCAATTTCAACTAATACAATACTTTGTTTACTAAAGGCACGAGGCTGTGCAGCAGATCTCAAAAACTGATTCCTGTTGTCTAACTGAAGCTTCCACCCTTTGACTAACTTTTCACCCTCTCTGTCCCTCCCCCAGCCCTGGCGTCTGGTAACCACCATTCTATTCCTATTTCTATGAGCTTGACTATTTTAGTCAAGATAAGTAAGATAAGATTATTTAGCCAAGATAAGTAAGATCATGTGTGTTTGTGTTTCTGCACCTGGCTTACTTCACTTAGCATGAGTTCCTCCAGGTTCTTCCATGTTGTGGCAAATGAGATAAGTTTTCTTTTTTAAAGGCGAAATAGGATTCCATTGTGTATACATATACACCACATGGGAAAAGAGCATTAAGTTACAAAACAAATGATACAAAAGAGTTCTTCTTGCACCAAATGAGACATTACAGATAAGACTAGGGTTTTCCTTAACAATCCTGCCACCCCACCTAAGCCTTTCTCATTCTCCAAAGGTGTCTCTAGAGCCATAGATTTGTTATCTATCTATCTATCTATCTATCTATCTATCTATCTATCTATCTATCTATCTATCTATCTATCTCTGTATCTATCTATGTAACTATGTCTCTATCTTCTGTTATCTATCTCTACTTATCTATCTACATATTATCTATGTATCTATCTATATCATCTATTTATCATCTATCTATCTATCCATCAATCATCTATCTCTCCATCATCTATGAATCATTCATTTTTGTAAATATATATCCATATACTTCTTACTGTTTTACAGGTACTTACGTATATATTTGTAACTTTTTTCCACTCAACAGTGTGCCTTAATGCTATTTTTTTTCTGAGTGCTGTATAGTTTATTCAGCTCTTTTCTATGTTAAAGAGGACATTAAACATTTTCAATTACAGTAGATATTTCCAATTTGCCTTCCAGAGTGTCTGTACTGATTTACCTTCTCACCTGTAGTATGTGATGAGACTAGTGATCCCTATTTCCTCCTTTTGTGTAGCTGTATAGTATTCCATTGTGTGGCTGTTTATCTAAACATTTTCCCATCGATGTATATTTGGCTTGTCTCCAAACTTTTGCCAAACTGGGTGTGATGCAGTCAGCATGTGTGCACAGTGACCATTCCTTACATATATAAGCATCTCTGCAGGACAAATTCTCTAAAGTGCAATTGCTGAATCAAAGACCATTTGCACTGTACAATTATTATATTTTTTGAGACAGTTTCACTCTTGTTGCCCAGGCTGGAGTGCAATAGTGTGATCTCAGCTCACTGCAATCTTCACTTCCCAGGTTTAAGCAATTCTCCTGCCTCAGCCTCCCGAGTAGCTGGGATTACAGATGCCTGCCACCAAGCCTGGGTAATTTTTTTGTAGAGATGAGGTTTCACCATGTTGGCCAAGCTGGTCTCGAACTCCTGATCTCAGGTGATCTGCCTGCCTCGGTCTCCCAAAGTACTGGGATTACAGGCGTGAGCCACTGTACAATATGATTGCAAATCCTTTACTATTAGCTGAGTTTTATGGCACAAACTTTCCCATAACTTTACCAATAGTACTATTGTATTATTGAATTTTAAATCTGGACCAATCTTCATATTTCTTCTTTTGATGGACATTTAAAAAAATAAGAGTGAAACTGAACATCTCTTGCATGTGCTGATGTTATTTGCTTTCTTTTTATGGAACTGATTTTCTTATTATTTTTCCTCTTTTTCTTTGGACTGTTTAAAAGTATTTACTTTTAAGAATGTGTATTAAGATTGATTTTTTTCTGCCTTGTGTTGCAAAATATTGCCTTTTAACTTTTGGAGGGTACTTTTGATTAATTTCTATGACGTTAAGTTGGTTCACATGTTTCTTTCAGAACTGTAAAATCTATCCATTTCCCAGGATTTTGTTTGGGGTGGGTGGGGGTCCCTTTACCAAATGTGAAGTTTTCACTTATTCTCATGTCTTTTTCTGAGCTCTTTGTACTGTTCCATGGGTCTGTTTTCTTGTTTCTGCAACAGTGCCACACTGTTTTTATTCCTGCAACTTTGTAACAATTATTATTATTATTATTATTATTATTATTTTTTATTTTATTTTTTTTTTTTTTTGAGACGGAGTCTCGCTCTGCCGCCCAGGCTGGAGTGCAGTGGCCAGATCTCAGCTCACTGCAAGCTCCGCCTCCCGGGTTCACGCCATTCTCCTGCCTCAGCCTCTCGAGTAGCTGGGACTACAGGCGCCCGCCACCGCGCCCGGCTAGTTTTTTGTATTTTTTAGTAGAGACGGGGTTTCACCGTGTTAGCCAGGATGGTCTCGATCTCCTGACCTCGTGATCCACCCGTCTCGGCCTCCCAAAGTGCTGGGATTACAGGCTTGAGCCACCGTGCCCGGCCGTAACAATTCTTTTTAAAAGTTTATTTCGTTACAGGGAGAAAACGTCTCACTTGCAAACAGAGAAGCTGATAGTTGTGTCTTTGCTCCCTTGATAAGGATTGGGGCTGGGTGTTTCCTTAGGGACGACTTGGCCCAGCTGCCCTTCCTGACCATGTGCATTAAGGAGAGCCTGCGGTTGCACCCCCCAGTTCCTGCCATCTCCCGCTGCTGCACCCAAGACATTGTGCTCCCAGACGGCCGGGTCATCCCCAAAGGTGCCCACAGCCTCAGGGGGAGGAGCCTCCTGGGTAGGAAGAGGAGCCCCTCAGGCAGGGGTACTTGTCCTGATGGCCCCCTTCTCTCCCACAGGTGTTATCTGCCACATCAGTGTTCTCGGAACCCATCACAACCCAGCTGTGTGGCCGGACCCTGAGGTGTGGGGCCCCCCTCCATCCCTCTGTTTTTTGTCCATTCCAAGGCTCCTAGAGGAGGGGGCAGGATTTTCATCAGGAGAATCCAACATCGCCTCCCTCCAAGACACACACAACTCTTTCTCTCTTCAAGGGTCGTGGACTGGGAGACCCCATCCAGCAACCCTTCTTGGTCTCACTTCCAGGTCTACGACCCCTTTCGCTTTGACCCAGAGAACATCAAGGAGAGGTCACCTCTGGCTTTTATTCCCTTCTCGGCAGGACCCAGGTAAGGGTGGCCTGTGTCTGAGGTGGGGACGGGTTGATGGGTGCAGGGGTCTGGGCATGACAGTGGGGAGAAGGGGGACATTGTAGATGGTCCGAGTTCCAGCTCTCCCTCACCTCCTCTGGAGTTTATGGGAAAAGGTCCATAGAGTAGGGTTGGGTTGGTCCTAGAAGGGTCTGTGGTATGCTCAGAGCCCTCTCCAACCCCACCTTGGTCTAGGCTGGGGGCTGGAGCTGGGCTAGACTTGCAGGATATGCAAGCCCACATGGGGATCCAGGCACGGATACCCACTTTTCTATTCCTCAAACTGACCTGGGCGGGGTTGGGTGTCCCAGGCCAGGTTTTCAGCTTGAGGGGGCCAGGATGGGGCTCCTGGGTGCAATCAGAGTTTCCGTCCCTCTCCCCAAGGAATTGCATCGGGCAGGCGTTCGCGATGGCTGAGATGAAGGTGGTCCTGGCGCTCACGCTGCTGCGCTTCCGCGTCCTGCCGGACCACACCGAGCCCCGCAGGAAGCCGGAGCTGGTCCTGCGCGCAGAGGGCGGACTTTGGCTGCGGGTGGAGCCCCTGAGCTGAGTTCTGCAGAGACCCACTCTGACCCCATTAAAATGACCCCTGATTCATCAAAAGTGAAGCACAGAATTACCCTATGACCCTATTCCACACTCCTGTATTGCATCCTAGATACCTACTCAAAATAATTGAGACAGGTGTTCAAACAAAAAGACGCTTGTGCATGAATGTTCATGGCAGCCCTATTCACAGTGGCCAAACGATGAAAACAACCCCAAGGTGTATATTACCAGATGAAAGGATAAACAAAATGTGGTCCATCCATACAATGGAATATTATACAGCCATAAAAAGGAATGAAGCAGTGATCCCTACTACACTGTAGATGAACCTTGAATACATGATACTGAATGAAAGACATCAGATGCAAAAGGTCACACAGTGTGTGGTCCTTTTATATGAAATTTCCAGAACAGGCCAATCTGAAGAGATGTATAACAGATTGGTGGCTTTCAGCAGCTGTGGGGAGGTGGGACTGAGGAGCGACTGCTAATCCGGATGGGGTTTCCTCCTGGGATGGTGAAAATGTTCTGGACCTAGATAGTGACGAAGGTAGCACGACATTGTGAGTGCACTAAATGCTGTTGAATTGGACATTTTAGAATGGTTGGAATGGTGATTTTTATGTGAATTCTACCTAAAAATGCTATTATAGCTCATATATTCTTTTTTCCATCTGGATTATTCACACAGGAATATGTTGTGAGCATCTTTCCATGACATTAAATCATCTTAGGAAACATTATTTGGTGTTCTTCAAAATGTGTATGTTAAGTATTCAAATCACTCTTAAATGTTTTAAAATATGTAATTTTAGAAAATAATGTAAAAGGGTTTTGTCTCAGTTTGTAAGATTTCTTTTCATGCACATTAATGGCTTGAAGTATCATTATCAGTTAGAAATCGAGTTATTCTTCATCAAATGACTTTTGGAGTAGAGATCTTATTTTTATAGCAATAGATGCACAAATATTCCTGTAAGATACAGGTGTGGTTAGACACTTTTCTAGAACAGGTATGCCCTGCAAACTCCACAGACACTGATTGTTTTTGTCCTATTAATAAATAGACCACTGAGAAGGGAGAAGGTGACATTTTAGCTTTCCCAGGTAAAAGTGCTTTTCATCCTCACACCAATTTTATGGAGTGGACGCTAACTCTCTTGCTCAAGGTCACTCAGTGAGTGGCAGAGTGGGAATAAATCTGGTTCATTTGGCATCAGAGATCATGCCTTATCCTACCACAGAAGTGATTTTCAAAGTGACCCTCTGCCCTAGGTGCATCAGATCACCTGGGTGAGTAGACGAGACTTTGATAGGGGGTGCCTATTTTTTTTTTTTTTTTTTTTGAGACAGAGTCTCACTCTGTTGCCCAGGCTGGAGTGCAGTGGCACGATCTCGGCTCATTGCAACCTCTACCTCCCAGGTTCAAGTAATTGTCCTGCCTCAGCCTCCCAAGTAGCTGGGATTACAGGCACCTGCCACCACACCCAGCTAATTGTTGTATTTTTAATAGAGACAGGGTTTCGCCATGTTGGCCACACTGATGTTGAACTCCTGACCTCAGGTGATCTGCCCACATCAGCCTCCCAAAGTTCTGAGATCACAGGTGTGAGCCACCATGCCTGGCCTTAAATTTTTAATATTGTGGACATGAAATACATTCACTCATGTAAAAAGTTAAATGCACAGTGAGAAGTACTGGTGCTACATATGTCCTTCCTCTGCCCATTTTCTCCCTCTTTATAAAGGTAAACACTTTTACTCTCTGAGTATCCTTTCATCTATTTAGGCAAACAATACATGTAGTTAGTAACCCTCTGCCTCACCCTCAAATTACGTTAAATTTTCAGAAGTAAAACTTTGTTCTATTGGGCGCACAGTTCTGAGTTTTCACAAATGGCTAGAGTCGTGTACCCATCACTACCATAGCCACCCTTTGCAGTAGAAAGCTTTCTTCCATCCCTAACCCCTGGCAGCCACAGGGGTTCCCTTCCTTTCCCTTCCCCTCCCCTACCTTCCCCTCCCCTTCCCCTCCCCTCCCCCTCCCCCTCCCTTTCCCCTCCCCTTTCCCTTCCCTTCCCCTCCCCTTCCCCTTCCCCTCCCCTTTCCCTTCACCTCCCATTTCCCTCCCTTTCCCCTCCCATTCCCCTCCCTTTCCCCTCCCCTTCCCCTTCCCCACCCCTTCCCTTTCACCTCCCCTTCCCCTCCCCTCCCTTCCCCTCCCCTCTCTTCCCCTTCCCCTCCCTTCCCCTCCCCTCTCTTCCCCTCCCCCCTCCCTTCCCCTCCCCTCTCTTCCCCTTCCCCTCCCTTCCCCTCCCCTCTCTTCCCCTCCCCCCTCCCTTCCCCTCCCCTCTCTTCCCCTTCCCCTCCCTTCCCCTCCCCTCTCTTCCCCTTCCCCTCCCTTCCCCTCCCCTTCCCCTCCCTTCCCTTTCCTTCCTCTCCCTTTCCCCTCCCTTCCCCTCCCCTTCCCCTCCCTTTCCTCTCCCCTTCCACTCCCCACCCCTCCCCTTCCCCTTCCCTTCTCCTTCCCCTCCTCTTCCCCTCCTCTTCCCCTCCCCTTCCTTCTGTCTTTCTGTCTTTTCTCACTGTGTTGCCCAGTCTGGAGTGCAGTAAAGTGATCTCAGCTCACTGCAACCTCCGCCTCCTGGGTTCAAGCGATTCTCATGCCTCGGCCTCCCAAGTAGTTTGTATTTTTAGTAGAGATGGAGTTTCACCACGTTGGCCAGGCTGGTCTCCAACTCCTGACCTCAGGTGATCTGCCCGCCTCGGCCTCCCAAACTGCTGGATTACAGGTGTGAGCCACCGCACCTGGCCCAGTTTCTCCCTCTTTATAAAGGTAAACACTTATTCTTTGGGTATCCTTTCATTATTTAGGCAAACAACATATGTAACTAGTCACCCTCTGCTTCACCTTGAATTACGTCAACATTTCAGAAGTAAACTTTCTTCTACTGGGCGCACAGTTCTGAGTTTCGACAAATGGCTAGAGTCGTGTACCCATCACTACCATAGCCACCCTTTGTAGTAAAAAGCTTTCTTCCATCCCTAACCCCTGGCAGCCACAATGGGTTTTGTATTCCTATAGATTTTCTTTCTTCATATTGTTGTAAATGGAGTCATATCATATGTAGCCTTGGAGTCTGGCTGCTTTCGCTTAGTATAATGCATTTGAGATTCTCCCATATTGCACATGTCAAGACTTTGATTCTTTTTATTGCTGAGTAAGAGTCCCTGACATAGATGGGACACTCTTTGCTCATCAGCTGAAGGATGTGTGGATTGTTTCCAGTTTTCAGCTATTATGAATGAAACTGCTACGAATATTTGTATAGAGGTTCTTGGGGGAGCCTAAGTTCTCATTGCTGTTAGAATGAGATGGCTGGATCATATTCTAAGTGTACGTATAACATGATAAGAAACTATCAAACCGGGCCGGGCGTGTAATCCCAGCACTTGGGAAGGGCTACGCAGGCAAATCACTTGAAGCCAAGAGTTTGAGACCAGGCTGGGCAACAGGGTGAAACCCCATCTCTACAAAAATACAGAAGTTAGCTGGTTGTGGAGGTGCAGGCCTGTAATCCCAGCTACTCGGGAGGCTGATGCATGAGAATCACTTGAAACTGGGAGGCGGAGGTTGCAGTGAGCTGAGGTGGTGCCACTGCACTCTAGCCTGGGGGAAGGGGACATAGCGAGACTCAGTCTCAAAAAAAATAAAATAAAATAAAAAGAAACTACCAAACTGTTTCCAAAGCATCTGCATCATGTTTAATTTCCGTAAGTCATGTATGAGAATTCTGGGTCCTCCAAATAATTAATAGCCATTGGTAGTGTGAGCTTTTGTTTCAGCCTTCCTTATGGGCATGTTGTGGCATACCCCTGAGATTTTAATTCGTGTCTCCCAGTGACTAACGGCGTTGAACCACTCGTGCCTTCCTGTGCCCATTTGACACTCCTGTATTTTCTTTGGTGAAGTGTCTATTCAATCATCTGCTCGTTAATTTTTCCTTGGGTGGTTCGCCTTCTTATTGTTGGATTTTGAGAGTTCTTTATAAATTTTATGTACAAGTCCTTTGTCAGTTGTGTGATTTACAAGTCTTTTTCCTAGACTCTGAAGTTTCTTTCATAGAGCAAACGTTTTAAATTTGAATGAGGTAAGACTTATCAATTATGTTTACACTGCCATATGTAGGAACCCTTTGCTTAACTGGAGGTCACGGAGATTTTCCCCTACACTCTCTTTAAAAGTTTTATAGTTTTAGATTTTACATGAAATTCCATAATCTCTATTTAGTTAAATTTTGTACGGAGCGTGAATTGTGGTTTGACTGTTTTTTTGGATGTGGATATCCAATGTCTGACAGGGGAAGCCAACAGGTCATAAGAGGAAGGAGGCAGAAATGGACACATCTTTTAGCTATTTGGTTGTTCCTCTGGGAGCTGGGTTTTTATACTCCTGGCACAGCCTCAGGGGCTGGTCCCTACCCAGGGCCCCGTCTTCAATGTCACTCAGCTTTCTGCTCCAAGGTGACCTCTGGGGGAGTCCCTGCGTGATCACCGCGTTCAGAAGAGCCCCCTCCCTCCCCTTCTAGCTCACCTCAGTGTGGCAATGATTTTCATTACCACCACCGTTGGACTTGGTCTTATGACCTGTTGGCTTCCCGTCAGACGTGAGCAACAGGATGGCAGGGACCCGATCTGTCTTGTTCATCCTGTATCCAGGGCCCTCTCACTGTGCCTGGCACAGTGTAGCTGCTCAAGTAAAGTGTGTTATTGAGTTCAACTACCTGTGAGGTAGAACTCCACTTCTTCCTCTTACCAAGGAGGCTACGAGGCTCAGAGAGAGCAAGGGACTTACTAAGGGTCACTGAGCCGGCGAGAGTCTGGACATCAACTGAGTTCTACTAAATCCAGAACTTCTTCCTTCTTGAAAGTTGAAGACAGGCAAGGTGAAACTCCAGCCAACAGGCGGCATGAATGCTTGTTCTAGAGACCCCATGCAGATTCCTAGGAACTGTGTCTTCATGGACACAGAATAACAACTGCTCACCTGTGTTGTGTGTCAACTATGTGCCTTTGCTCTGCCAAATCCTTATTCCTTCCTAAATATTTGCTTAGCAGTTAAATGTATAGCAGCTCAGTTTGAAAAACAAAGCAACAGAGATGTGTAGAAAGATAAAATGGTCTTTACCTTAATTCTACTTCTTCTAATTCCATGGTGATGTGTGGATTTTTCTGAAAATTTGTCAAGTGCATATATAAATGAGTAAACAAATATACACACATACACTGTATTTTTTTTTTTTTTTTTGAGATGGAGTCTTGCTTTGTTGCCCAGGCTGGAGGCAATGGCACAATCTTGCCTCATTGCAACCTCCTTCTGCCTCCCAGGTTCAAGTGATTCTCCTGCCTCAGCCTCCTGAGTAGCTGGGACTGAAGGTACATACCACAATGCCCGGCTAATTTTTGTATTTTTAGTAGAGACGGGGTTTCACCATTTTGGCTGGTCTCGAGCTCCTGACCTCAGGTGATCCGCCCGCCTTGGCCTCCCAAAGTGCTGGGATTACAGGTGTGAGCCACCGAGCCCGGCCCACTCAGGCATTTTCTATATAGATGGGATCAGCCCTCACCTAAGATTTGAGACGTACTTGTCCCTGCTCTCTGTGCTGGTGTCTGATGGAACATGTACAATGCTGTGTGAAGGTTTATGAGGACTGTTTCTCAGATGGGAAGACTGAGGCTCACAGGTGAATGGGTGATGCCTGAGCCTGGTCCCTCACAGAGTGGTCTCCATGGCTGGTCCGACACGCCTGCCCACTGTCCTACTCTAGGCAGGGGGGCAGGGGGTGGAAGAGCCCCTGAGAGAAACATGAACTTCTGTCTTCTGGATGGTGGCTTCCTTCCCTCCATACTCGCTAGGAGACATCCCTTGAGGTTGTGTGACTTGGCAGCTGAGACGTTCCTGGTTGGAAGGAAAACCACTGAAGGGGCTCCAGCCTCTTGGGGCTCTGACAGTTCCCACCTGAGACTTCCTGATCTCCACACTGCCTCCCTTTTTGCCTCCTGTCACCTGGAGCAGGATCTGGCTGAGGGATGCTGCTGCCCCACGCCCTTTATTTTTGGATGCCTACTAGGCAGGGAGGAGGCAGGCAGGGATTTGATGGCCCAGCCCAGCCTCTCCTAGCCTTCCCCAGGGGATAAGAATAGACCAGGAACAAGGAAGTCCTAGGTGGAGCTATTGTTTTGGGGGCTCTGATATGGTTTGGCTGTGTCTCCACCCAAGTCTCAGCTTGAATTGTAATTCCCATAATCCACATGTGTCTAGGGAGAGGCCAGGTGGAGGTGACTGGATGATGGAGACTGTCTCCCCCATGCTATTCTCATGATAGTGAGTGAGTTCTCACGAGAACTGTGGCACTTCCTCATTCTCTCTTCTCTCTCCTGCTGCCAAGTGTGAAGGTCCAAGCTTGCTTTTCCTTCACTCTCTGCCATGACTGTAAGTTTCCCGAGGCCTCCCCAGCCGTGCAGAACAGTGAGTCAATTAAATCTCTTTCCTTCATAAGTTACCCAGTCTTGAGTATTTCTTTATAGCTATGTGAAAATGGACTAATACAGGCACAAAGAAGTCTGATGGTTAAGAACTCAGGCCATTGGCCGGGCGCGGTGGCTCAAGCCTGTAATCCCAGCACTTTGGGAGGCCGAGACGGGCGGATCACGAGGTCAGGAGATCGAGACCATCCTGGCTAACACAATGAAACCCCGTCTCCACTAAAAATACAAAAAAAATAAATTAGCCGGGCGTGGTGGCGGCGCCTGTAGTCCCAGCTACTTGGGAGGCTGAGGCAGGAGAATGGCGTGAACCCGGGAGGCGGAGCTTGCAGTGAGCCGAGTCGCACCACTGCACTCCAGCCTGGGCGACAGAGCGAGACTCCGCCTCAAAAAAAAAAAAAAAAAAAAAAAAAGAACTCAGGCCATGGATTCAGACAGACTCAGTCTCAGGTCTCAGGCTTGCCACTTGCTATCTCGGGACTGTGGGCAAGTGACTTCATTGTTCAGAACCCATCTGGAAAATGGGATGGAGGAGAACCCAGGGAATGTGGTGTTTGGAATCCACATGGGGAAAGACCTTCTTTGTCTCTGTACTGTAAGGACTGGAGAGTCATGTATGGAGGATGTTGGGGGAAGCTTAGGAGAGGGCTCAGCCATAAGAGAGGATGTTGAGATGCTGCATGGAATTCCTAGGGCTTGGGTCTAGATCTTTTTCCTGCAGTTCCTTCTCTCTGACAGCCTAAAAGGGTATGAATTGGATTTTGTGTGTTTTTCTCCCGATTCAGAGCTCGGAGGAAGGACTCCTATGCACACAAGGCCTGTTGAGCGCCCTTGGGACCATGTGCTGCTGGTGGGTGGGGCCCTGGCACATAGTCATGCACATCTTTCTCTCCATCTGCATCAAGCCCATGCTCTTGGCTCCAGGTGGACACTGCACTGGCTGTCCTTTGCCCGCTGCTGAACTCTCTGTGTTGTCTGAAGCTGGTCGGGTGCCCCATGTACAGAGAGAGGGGGCTGTGGTAGAGATATCACTGCCTCTGTTTCCCGTGGACTTCCACCTGTTTGACCACTGTCTGCTTATGACTGAGGCGTGTCTGTGGGATGGCGGCTGCTGTATGGGCAGATCGGCTCTATGATCACATCTTATCACATGTATATTTACACCTGGGTCCTGGTTACACCTGGAATATGTCATACCTGTCTACACCTGCTCTATGTTTACACCTGGGATCATATGGCCCCTCTCAGCCTCATCCCCTCTGCCTCCACTCTGTCCTCCTAGGCTGAGCCCAGCCTGTAGGTTTGCTCCTCCAGCTGGACTCTTTATCCCCAGAATCTGACGCGGGTAATCCTCAGTGGGGTTGGGACTGGATTGTTTCTTCCTGCTTCCAGCAGTCAGGTCTCAACTCAGGCTCTGGGCTGCTTGGAGGCAGAACTTGAACTCTTGCCAGGTTATGAAGCCAGAGATGAGAGGCTTCTGTCTCTGAATCTCCTAAGTCTGCACCAGGTAGGGTGCCTGACATAATCCCCACCCGTGTTTGGAGAGGAGCCCAGATGATCTGGGACAAGGGTTGGCCTGGCCCAGCTCAGCTGACTGAGAACTCTCACGGTAAGTATACACTTTTACCTGAATGCCCTTGTCTTGGAAGGGCAGGGTGGAGGCAAACTTGGGGCTCAGAGTCCTCTTCTTGGCAGACTGCCAAGAAGGTGCAGAGACCTGAGAATTCAGTGCTCGTGCTGGGTCACCCTGAGCTGCACCAGCTGGCCCAACCCCAGGTTTTGGCTGGCTGCCCAGGCACGGAAGACACACCCAGACTGTGGGGATTGGCTGCCCCAGCGCATCCCAGCCCAGCCCAGCCCAGCCTCCTAGGGCCTTCTTCCCTAGATCAGGGGCCGGGCCACAGACCTCCCAGCAGAGGAGGAGAGAAGGTTGTGTGGGACAAGCTGCTCCCGACAGAAGGTGCCAGGCTGGGGGTGGCAGGGCTGGAGGGTCCTGGCCTGGGATGGGGAGAGGCACTGCCCAAGGCTGCGGTGGCTTCAAGCTGCTGGCCTGGGACAGTGGTGGTTTCCTGGTACCTGGACCCCTAGCAAACTCCCAAGGATTCAGGCTGGGCCCTTCTGGACTCCAATCAGCTCCTCTCTCTTTCCCTTTCTCTGTGGTTACCAAGTCACTGGAGGCGACTTGGTTGTTGGTTTTGGTTGGGCTTTTCTGGACTTTAGATCTCAGCCCTTGGTTACCCATCCCTGAGCCCTCCCTGTCCTGCCCCCAGCAGTTCCTGACCCTGCCCCTCTCCGCTGTCCCCAGAGCTCTTCCCTGGGCCTCAGGACCTCACCCTCCATCCTGTGTGCCCTGCAGGATGTCGCTGCTGAGTCTGCCCTGGTTGGGCTTGGGGCATGTGGCAGCATCCCCTTGGCTGCTCCTCTTGCTGGCTGGGGGCTCCTGGCTCCTTGCCCGTGTCCTGGCCTGGACCTACACCTTATATGACAACTACCGCCGGCTCCAGTGTTTCCCGCAACCCCCGAAAAGAAACTGGTTTTGGGGTCATCTGGGCGTGGTGAGTGCGACAGCAAAATGTGTCTGGGGTCTCAGGGTAGATGGATTTCCAGAGGAGCAGGAATGGGGTTCAGGGAGCTGGGTATTGATGGTGGCTGTGATCTGGGACCCCAGAGAAGCAAGGGGGATGGCTCACTCATTCCTCTCCTCACTCATTTGTCGGCTCACTCACTCATTCCTCTCCTCGATCACTTATTCCTTTCCTCACTCACTCATTCCTCTCCTCACTCACTCCTTCCTCTCCTCACTCACTCCTTCCTCTCCTTACTCACTCCTTCCTCTCCTCACTCACTACTTCCTCTCCTCACTCACTCATTCCTTTCCTCACTCACTCATTCCTCTCCTCACTCACTCATTCCTCTCTTCACTCACTCATTCCTCTCCTCACTCACTCATTCTTCTCCTCACTCACTCATTCCTCACTCACTCATTCTTCTCCTCACTCACTCGTTCCTCTCCTCACTGATTCCTCTATCCACTCACTCATTCCTGTCCTCACTCACTCATTCTTCTCCTCACTGACTCATTTCTTCCCTCACTCTCACTCATTCCTTTCCTCACTCACTCTTTCCTCTCCTCACTCATTCATTCCTTTCCTCACTCACTCATTCCTCTCCTCACTCACTCATTCCTCTCCTCACTCATTCCTCTCCTCACTGATTCCTCTCCTCACTCACTCATTTCTCTCCTCACTGATTCCTCTACTCACTCACTCATTCCTCTATCCACTCACTCATTCCTGTCCTCACTCACTCATTCTTCTCCTCACTGACTCATTTCTTCCCTCACTCACTCATTCCTCTCCTCACTCACTCATTCCTTTCCTCGCTCACTCATTCCTCTCCTCACTTGCTCATTCCTTTCCCCACTCCCTCATTCCTCTCCCCGCTTGCTCATTCCTCTCCTCACTCGCTCATTCCTCTCCTCACTCACTCATTCCTCTACCCACTCACTCATTCCGCTCCTCATTAATTCATTCCTCTCCTCACTCACTCCTCTGCTCACTCACTTATTCCTCTCCTCGCTCACTCATTCCTCTATCCACTCACTCATTCTTCCCCTCACTCACAGATTCCTCCCCTCACTCACTGATTCCTCTGTTCACTTACTCATTCCTCTACCCACCCACTCATTTCTCTCCTCACTCACTCATTCCTCTCCCTGCTCGCTCATTCCTCTCCTTGCTCACTAGTTCCTCTCCTTGCTTGCGTTTCCTCTATCCACTCGTTTGTTCCTCTCCTCCCTCCCTCATTCCTCTCCTCACTCACTCATTCCTCTCCCCGCTCGCATATTCCTCTCCTCACTCACTAGTTCCTCTCCTTGCTTGCGTTTCCTCTATCCACTCGTTTGTTCCTCTCCTCCCTCCCTCATTCCTCTCCTCGTTCACTCATTCCTCCACTCACTTACTCATTCCTCTCCTAACTCTCATTCCTCTCCTAACTCATTCCTCTCCTCACTCACTCATTCCTCTACCCACTCACTCATTCCTCTCCTCGCTCATTCCTCTCCTCATTCACTCATTCCCCTCTTCAGTAACTCATTCCTCTGCACCTACTATTTCCATCCTCAGTTCAGCTTCAAACACTAGTATCTCCTGAAACACTCTCAGAGACCCACATAGCAATAATGTTTGACTGGGTATCCCGTAGCCCAGTCAAGTGGACACCTAGAATTAACCATCACAGGAGTTGACAGCCCCCTGACTTGCTTTCAGATCGCTCCTACAGAGGAGGGCTTGAAGAACTTGACCCAGCTGTCGGCCACCCATTCCCAGGGGTTTACAATATGGATGGGTCCCATCATCCCCTTCATCGTTTTATGCCACCCTGACACCATCCGGTCTATCACCAATGCCTCAGGTACCCATGCGGAGTTTGTGGTAGCCTCTGCATGGCCCCTGCAGTACCCAGACCCCTCCTTGAGTATTCATGCCCATCACTGAGACTTCCATCTCAATGTCTTCTCCCTCCATTGCCATCTGCTTCCTGCTTTGGTGTTCTGGGCACCACTGGGGCCCCAAGACGCCTCAATTCAGGGCCCTTTCTTGAAGGAACCCCCATGCTTGAGGAGAAGGGTCCAGACAGAGACATTTCCAGCTTCATGGGATCAGGAATGGGCAAGAGAGAGATGGGTGTGACAACCTAGAGGAGAACTGGGTGTCTGCTGGGGCAGGCTGAAAGGCTTCCTGGAGGAAGAGTTGTTGGAGCTGAGTCTGGACCAATGAGTAGGATTTTTTAAAAGTGTGTGGCAGGATGATGCAGTGGGGATCATTTGTATTTGTGGGCCCAGCCAGTCCCGGCGTCAGCCTTGTCCATCCCTCAGCCCAGAGTGGTAGGAGGACTTGTGGCTGGTGGAGAATCTGGGCTGCTATTCATGTGACCTCCATCTATGATGGGTCAGTTCCTTCTACCTCATCCTGTCACTCATCCACCCTGCGATCACTGCCTTCCTCCTGCAGGCTTCAGGATTCTCCAATAGGAGATCCCACACCAGCTGCTTGATCTTCCCTGCTCTCTGCCCTTCTCGTCCTTGGACAGACCAGGCTGAGCAAGGGAAGGGGCAGCATCCCACAGAAACTATGGCTCTGACCCCAAAATGCTTAGTGACTCTGTGCAGGTCACCTGCTCTCTCTGGTTGCTAAGGTCTCTTTCAGTTGTGAGTGCTGGAAACTCAACTTTGTGTGCTCTTAGCAAATAAAGAGAATCAAAAGAGTGTAAAGTCCAGGGAGGGTGTCTTCAAGCACGGCTGGATCCAGGTGTCAATGAACATCATCAGGAATCTGTCTCCTTTTCTTAAGTTCACCATTCTCTGCATCACTTTTTCTTTTAAGGCAGTCCTTTTCTTACGGTGTCAACCATGGGTCCCAGAAGCTCAGTTTTTGTCAGAAAGCTCACCTTTCCCCCAGGGGCCCCATAAATATTCTATGATTTCTATGTTACACCTCATTACATCTGGTATTGTTTTCCTGGGATCATATGGAGAAGTCATCATGTGTGTGGCTCAGCTGTGGCCAAGGACACTTGGGGCATATGCCAGACTTTCTGGTTCTTCTCTGACATGTAATTTGAAATTGTCTTTTCTCCTCCTTGTCATCTCTTGGCAATGTTTGTAGCTTGTCCAAGATCTGGGACCCAGGGTCCCTTTGAGAACTGTCAGAGTTATTATTTTAGTCTTCCTGAGCCAGGTTTCAGAATCCATTGGAATCATACTTGAAGAGTCTTGGTTACACCTGTGACATGTCCAAGACATTTAAGAACTCATATTTAAATCCTATCTGGGGCCTGTCTTTGGGGTACACAGAGGTCATGTCTGACTATCTCAGGTCCATGTCAGACGATGTGTCATTTAGGGCTCCTCATGTGTGTTGTGGCTATGCCAAGGCATGTTAACATATGTTGGGGACATGTCCCAAGTCCCAGGTCCATGTCAGGAGATGATAAAGAGTGGTCCGCCCTAGGCCTCTTTAAAGGTATTTTGTAGAGTGTGGAGCTACGCTTGGGTGTTGCAGAACATGCTGGGTCATGTAGGAGCCATGTCAAGGTGTTGTGGGGTGTGCTGTGCCCCGTTAGGTTGTGTCATTGCTCTACTGTGCTGTTGCAGCCTGGTCTGGTCCTTCTTCCTGTATCCTCCATTCTTCCTTTGCCCTTGGCCTCCTGCCTGCTCTTCTAAGCATGAAGTGGGGAAATTCTTGGTAGGGAGCCTCCCTCTACACCTGAAGTTCCTCTCTTGCCCTCTGCATGGCCCCTGACGGTCGTCATTCATGCCAGCTGCCACTGCACCCAAGGATGACCTCTTCACCAGGTTCCTGAAGCCCTGGCTGGGTGAGTACCTGCAGACGAAAGGGGTTGGGGATAACTTTGTGGGGGGTGGGGATGATGCTGCTCTTGCCCACTGCCCTTGGTTGCCCTACTAGGAGAAGGGATAATTCTGAGTAATGGTGACAAGTGGAGCCGCCACCGTCGGATGCTGACGCCTGCCTTCCATTTCAACATCCTGAAGCCCTATATAAAGATCTTCAATGAAAGTGTGAACATCATGCTCGTGAGTCCTTTGAACTCTGGTTCCCAGCTGGAGTCTTTGGGTGGAGGGACCAGGGACAGATCTGGTCTGGGATTTTGGCTCTGCTGGGTGGCACTGAGCCATTGTTCTTCCTGTCTGAGACTTGGTTTCTGCATCTTTAAAACGGGGATAATAATCCCTAATTAAAAGGTGGCAAGACGATCGAATGAAGTCATTTGCTTGGCACACAGTAGGTTCTCAGAAGGTGTTAGTTCCTGTTTTTTTCGCAGAAACCCTGTAAACTCAAGAGAACAAAGATGAAGATTGCATAGTAGTCATTGCTGATTACAAACCACTTCAAAACTCATTGGCTTAGAGCAATAAGGGTTTATGATTGCTAACAAGTCTGTGAGACATTTGGCTGGTTCTTCTGGATGTGGAAGGAATCACTCTTGGCACATGAGCAGCTGGGGATCAGGTAGGGGCTTTGCTGATCCTGGCTCAGTTCATTCACATGTTTGGGGCTTCACTGGTTTCAGGCTGATTTGGGATGGCCTCAGCTGTGACACCTGGACTTTCCCCCATGTGATTCTCTGCCTCCAGAAGGCATCTTGTTGTTCACATGGCAGAGAAGCTGCAATGCTTCTGGACATTGTCTCTGCAATGCTTCAAAGTTCAGCCAGGTTTGGGTCTGTCAGAGTTATTACATCATCATTTCGCCACATTGTATTGGCCAAAGAAAGTCAAAAGTCCAGTACAGACTCAAAGGGGTATAAAATGGAATTAATGGGAGTTGCTGAAAAATTACTGTACAAAGGGTGTGAATACAGTGAGAAGTGAAGAATTGGGGGTCAGGATTTCGTGAAGTGTCTAGGATTTTTTTAAAAAATATACAAGCTGGTAAGTTAGCTTGTTACTGTTTGATGGATTCTAACACAAGACATGAGACTCCTGGGTCAGAGACAAAGGGTAGTTGATTACTCATGGCACAATAAGCAACGTGTACTTCTTGTTGGTTTGTATCCTTTTTCTGAGCCAGCCTATATTCCATGGGGGTGACACTGGTGGGCCTCTATAGTAGTCTGCTCATGCAGTACATTGCATGACAGACAATGGGCATTAGGCTTAGGGAATCTGCTTTAATAGTGGCAATTACAAGCCTGATATTGGTCCAGGGGGAGTCATTGCCTTATCTCTCCAGGTTGTTGTCTGCAAACACAACTCTGAGATATGGCTCAGGTAAGAACATCACAGTCTTGCATTGGTGGCATACCCAGCAAGGATGCTTAGGGCTGATGAAGAAGTGCCTCTTCCAACACAGGGTTATTTTTGAAATGAACTTATTATAATGCAGATGAATAAAGTGAACACTTACTGGTCACTCACCATATGCCTGAGAAAATGTCATGCCCCAAGGCCAGGATATATGTTGTTTAATTTAATAACCCTGTGAGGTTGTGGTTATTTTTGACCTATTGCAGATGATGAACTGAGGGCCAGAGAGATTAGGGAGCTGAACACAGTTCAACCAGTTAGTAAGTGAGCTAGGAGTGGTGGAACAGAGATTGTATCCTGGTTTATCTGTCCCCAAAGCAGATCACCTTGACCATTATTGAATATTTGACAGGTGGGACCTAGAGGAGGGCAATAGGTTGTACCAAGGGCACACAGAGCATAGGAGACAGAGCTGAGACTTGAATGCTTGTCTCTTGGCTCCAAGCCATGGGTCTTCATCTCCTAATACTAACACCTTCTGCTTCCATCCAAGTCTGGTTCTCGCTGGCAATTGGTTCCTGGGGCAGAGGACCAGGGGGCTGATTGAGGGGGAGTCTCTCCTGATACTTGGGGCTGGGGAGGGGCACAAAGGAGGCAGGGCCCAGCTCTAGCTCTCTTCACTTCTCTGGCCAGGACAAGTGGCAGCACTTGGCCTCAGAAGGCAGCAGTCGTCTGAACATGTCTGAGCACATCAGCCTGATGACCTTGGACAGTCTGCAGAGATGCATCTTCAGCTTTGCCAGCCACTGTCAGGAGTGAGTTCCTTGCCAGGGCCTGGGATGTGAATCCACGGACCAAAGGGAGTTAAGTTGGGGAGGGAGGAATGAGCAAAGTAACCCGAAGTACCTTTCAGGAGGATTTGTATCATAGTTGGGCTTTGAAGGTCGAGGAAGAGGAGAAAGGGCTGTCTTTCCAGGTAGGTAGAAATATCTGGGTAAAAGCAAGGTTAGGATGAGCCAAGCATGTGCAAGAGACAGTAGAAATGAGGTTGTGGAAGTAGGGGCTAGATATTAGGGACACTGAAAATTAGGAAAAGTGGTATGAAGTTTATCAAGAGATTTTCAGAGAGCTTTTGTAGTTTCAGCTGATGATGGATGTGGTAAGAGCTGAGCTGTGTGGGAAACTGACGGCTCGCCATCACACCCAGCTAATTTCTGTATTTTTGGTAGAGCGGGGGTTCGCCATCACGGCCAGGCTGGTCTCGAACTCCTGACCTCAGTTGATCTGCCCGCTTTGGCCTCCCAAAGTGCTGGGATTACAGGCGTAAGTCACTGTGCCCGGCTGCTCCTTCTGTCTTACAGTGTGAAAGTTGAAACAGAGAGAGAGAGAGAGAGAGAGAGAGAGAGAGAGAAAGAGAAATAGAGTTGGTTATGGTGGGGGTTGGAGCAGGGATCAACTGGAAGAGGATGAAGTCTGAGTTGTGCGGACATTTTTGGTAAGGTACTGGATACTGGGTAGGAGACAGAGGAGAGAAACATGGTGTCCAACCTATACTCTAGGTGCCTTGGTGCATGGAGACTGCTCTCTCAGAGATAGGAAGCAGGGAGAGAAGACGGTCTGGAGAGTCACTCTCATGACTGATACCCACCATGCATCTCTAGGACCATCTGTTTCTAGATACCCAGTTTCCTGATGGGAGGTAGCTCCTGGCTGCTGGTGGGAGGTGTTCCTAGGGCTTTGCATATGTTACATTGTTGCCTCCCTTTCTGCCCTTGGCCTGCAGGAGGCCCAGTGAATATATTGCCACCATCTTGGAGCTCAGTGCCCTTATAGAAAAAAGAAGCCTGGATATCCTCCAGCACATGGACTTTGTGTATTACCTCACCCAAGACGGGCGGCGCTTCCGCAGGGCCTGCCGCCTGGTGCACAACTTCACAGATGCCGTCATCCAGGAGCGGCGCCGCACCCTCCCCACTCAAGGTATTGATGATTTCCTCAAGGACAAAGCCAAGTCCAAGACTCTGGATTTCATTGATGTGCTTCTGCTGAGCAAGGTGGGTTTCTCTATGATCTGAATTTAAGTGAGAGAATAGAGCTTGATGTCAAAGGTCAGATGAAATAAATTGGGCTTCATCCAGAGGGCACTGGGAGCCATGGAAGATGCTTGAGAAAGGGAAGGTCACAGGTAGGTTTTACAGATGACTCTGTTGAATGCAGCCATCGGGGCACTGCTAATTTTGAAACTGTGAGGAGCCTGAGATTTTACTCAACTTACAAGTCAGTTTGTTAGTCTTTCACATTTTTATGTATATCTATATGTCTATGTCCTTGTCTAAATCTATGATAAAAGATGCACTAAACCCTTGGATCACAGCAGCCCATTAGCTATTTACAGCAATAACAGCAGGCAGAGTAAGATTGTAGTGCTGGCTCCTCACTCCCAGAGCATCACAATGTTTTTACCTGTAAAATTTGCACCATAGGAGAGGGGCCCCCACACGATGAGTCTTATAGCTTACATAGGACAGCTAGCTCATATGCTCCTTCTTTCTTACAGGGTGAAAGTTAGATGGAGAGAGAGAGAGAGAGAGAGAGAGAGAGAGAGAGAGAGAACACTGTGTTCTAGAGTATAAACTACTCCTCTCCAGTGAGATGGCAATTTCTATAGTTTATAACCCAAATATCTTCTGGACAGATAAGATTCTCTTCAGTTTACTGCTCTAGACTGTGAGCAAATATTTTTGGAGCAATACATAATTTCTAACCTCCAAGGCAAATTGCCACTCAAATATCCTGTACCCCAGGTTGCCAGTATCTTTTTCTCTGAAAGTCTGCATGATGCAGAAATATGAAAATATTCCAGAGCCATTGATTCCTCCCACCAGGGACCAAAGAGGAGGCAAGAGAGCTGGGGGAAGCCCTTGGAGTAGGGGCTCTGGTGACGGTGACCAATAAAGATCTAGAAGGGCAGAGTGGGTTTGAGTTTCTGGAAGAAGATTGGATCTTCAGACGTTGTCTCAGGTTAGACTCGGGAGTCTCAGAGATAGTATAATATGTGTGTGTGTGTGTGTGTGTGTGTGTGTGTGTGTGTGTGTATGTGTCTGTGTGTGTTTTGCTTTCTCTTCA
The DNA here is from genome assembly GCF_037993035.2 of Macaca fascicularis. Taxonomy (NCBI): domain Eukaryota; kingdom Metazoa; phylum Chordata; class Mammalia; order Primates; family Cercopithecidae; genus Macaca; species Macaca fascicularis. Next base: position 16,093,531 of record NC_088393.1, read on the forward strand.
GGATGAAGATGGGAAGGCATTGTCAGATGAGGATGTAAGAGCAGAGGCTGACACCTTCATGTTTGCAGGTGAGGGTCCCAGTGTGGGACTACAGTGGGAATAGGGGTTCTTCCATCTCAGGAACCTGGTGGGTGGACACTGGATCACTTCATTCTGCCCATCGTCCCCCTCCCTCCATCCTCGTGAGGGCCTCAATATATGGGCACTGTCCACCTGGTGGTGTTGAAGCAGCCTGGAGACCCAACCATACCTGGCTGCTCCTCAGGCCATGATACTATGGCCAGTGGTCTCTCCTGGGTCCTGTACAACCTCGCAAGACACCCAGAATACCAGGAGCACTGCCGACAGGAGGTGAAAGAGCTTCTGAAGGATCGCGAAGCTAAAGAGATTGAATGGTAAGTGCAGGTTCTTGTGGACTGTTCCTAAGCCTGTCATTTCTTTGATCCCCAGGTGGTGAGGGGAGGAGGAGCTGTTCTGTTGATTCTGCCACTATTGCTTAGTGGGTATAAATGCAGAGCACCACAGGCGGGGCGTGATACTCAGCCTGGCTGTCAGGGTAAAGGTTACCGGCCTTTAGGATTGAAAGACCCAGGCTGCTGAAAAAATTAGTGACAGTATGTGAGGACAGATTATGCCACATTGCACATATTCAGCAAGTGAACTTCCCCTCCACTCTCTTTCTTTTCTCCTGGAAATATATATATATGTGTGTGTGTGTGTGTGTGTGTGTGTGTGTGTGTATGTGTGCATATATATATATTTTGAACATCCTCACTTCTTGAATGTTTGCTCAGGTGGCGAGGGGGAAGTTGTTTTTGTCAATTCTTCCATTATTGCTTAGTAGTACTAGGAGCAGAGCCCAGAGGCAGAACTTGGTATCCAGCCTGGCTAGCAGGGGAAAGTTTCCAGGCTTTTGGGACAGAGAGTCTTAGCCTGCTGAGAGAACCAGTGACAATATGTGAAGGCAGATGATGACACCTAGACATATTCAGTGAATGAATTTCTCCTTCACTCCTTTCTTGTTTTCTCTGAATTATCATGTTTTTCAAACATCTTTACTTCCTGAATGTTTGCCCTTCTGTTCCCTAATTCCTACCCTCCAGTTCAGTCCAGGGAGTTGTAAGAGAGATCTGGGGGTAAAAGTCATATATCTCTTGTCTAGAACACCTGCATCATTCATCCATTCAGTCTTCATTCAGCAAAGTCTTCCACATGCCTTTCCAATGAGTTCTGTTCCCAGCACCTTTCTGTGCTCTGGAGACCTGGAAAGAATGCTGCCAATGAATGTGTTTTCCAGGTACTCCCAGCCTAGTGGGAACAGTCCCAGTGCAAGGCATTCCCAGTCCACACGGGCAAGAATGGAGTTGAGAGCAAGAGAAGCATGGCTGGGAGTGTAGAAAGTGTTTCAAGCTAAACGAGGTGGCTGGCGCCCGTGACACCAAATACTAAGGAGGCTGAAGTGGGAGGATCACTTGAGGTCAGGTTTAAAATGAACCTGGACAATATCTAAATCTGTAAAAAAATCCATCTAAATCTGTAAAGAACCTATCACTAAAAAAGTAAAAAAAACAAAATAATAAAGTGCCTCAACTGAAAACCTGAATGATGATCAGTAGATGTTTGGAGGCAGTAGTGCCCTAGGTCAGAAAGACAGCCTGGGCAAAGATGTAGACAGCCTGGGGTGGTGGGCAGAGAGGGAGAAGAGGGAAAGAGAGAAGGAGTGGTTTATGCATCGGGGGAAGGAGATGGTTATACAGGGAGAAAGAAGTAAGACGGAGGGAAAGTGAGGGAGAGCAAAATAAATAGAGGAGGGAAGAAAGAAGGAGACAGAGAGAATGAGAGAGGAAGGAACTGAGTTATGATGAGATAATAACCAAGGTGGTGAAGGCAGAGTCCGGTTGTGGAAGGCATGGGAAAGTGGTAATGGCTTCCATTTTAACCCAAAGGCAATGGGGAGCCATAACAAGTGGTTGAGCAGGGGAGGGTTGGGTCAGATCTGGCCACCAGAAAGATCTTTTCAGGGCAACTGTGGAGAGAGGACAAGCTGTAGAATGAAGTCCCAGTGAAGATATTCTGGAACCTGAGCCAGGCCAGGGGCTGGGGATGGAGAGGAGGCAAGGGACTGGACAGGTGTTTTGGAGGCAGTGTCCTCCCATCCACGCCTTTGCTCAGCACAGCAGTCCTAAAAGGTGGCAACATATTTTTATGCTTTTAAAAATCAAAATATCAAGTAACATTGTGCACTTTGTAAACAAAAAGTGTCCAAAACATTCATAAAAATGAGCTTCTTTCTTAAGTCTCACCCTAGTGGTTTCTACCATGAATGGTTTTGTGTGTGTCCCTCCAGAAAATGGCTATCCTGATGCCTACTTTATATGAACACAGACTTTTTCTATACAAATAAGAGTGTATAAAAAAGACACAGTATTTTTTCCCAAGACGGTGGATTGGAGGCAATGTCAGTGTGCTCTCCCATGTGGAAGGACAGAATAGTATGTAGAGATTCACACTGTGAACTTTCTTTTCCCAAGAAACAACACGGGAACTTAACAGGAAAACCAAAAGAATCCACAGACCCTTCAACAGGAGCTGCAGGTTGCATCCTACTCTGTAAGACAGGTGAAAAACTGTAAATCCCCAGACTGTGAGAGGGGGAGAGACTGCCTCCAGGGTACACATCTTCACTGAGGAATCTGAAAATCCAGACCCAGGAGAAGGCCTTAACTCTACCCAGGGCTTGAACTGATGTAAGGAGTGGTGAGAAATATAAAAGTAGAAGTAGCAGCAGGAAGTGCCTTGCAGGCATTCCCAATCTCCAGCATTGACTGAGGGAAGCCATTCCTTATTGTATCTCACAGGGGTCCTTGGGGAAGTCATAGAACTAGCTCAGGCGAGGTCACAGGTTGAAATGCCCAACTGAATTTCTTGATATAACCTCGAGTGGGGATGAACGCCCTTGACCAGAACCTGGAAGGCAAGCAGGAAGTGTGCTACAGACAGGAGTTCAGGAGCTGGGTGACTGGCCTTGGACAGGGACAAAAAAGGGCGTGCCCTGAAAGCATTGCTATTTCTGTGGGAAAAGCTTATGGCCTGTGGCAGGTCTTAGTTCTGTTCACAGACTGCCTGGATCTAAATCCAGTGCTATGAGTGGAACACTGCAGGTGTGACACCCACCTTGTGCCAACTGCATGGGAGCTGGATGAGGCTTACTGCCACCTGCTACTCTCCACTCCCTTGGCAAACTCTTCTGTGTGGCAGAGGCAGGTATACTCACCTCCGGAACATTACCTCAGTGACCTGAGAACTGCCCTCTGACTTTCACAGGGCAAAACAAACAAACAAACAAAAGTTACAAAAAACAAAACAAAACAAAACAAAACAAAAAACCTAGGAATATACTTAACCAAGGAGGTTAAAGCTCTCTACAAGGAGAACTACAAAGCAGTGCTGGACAAAACCAGAGATGACAAAAACCAATGAAAACATATCCCACGTTCATGGACTGGAATAATCAATATTGTGAAAATGATCATACTGTGCAAAGCAATCTACAGATTTAATGCACTGCCTATTAAAATATCTTCATCATTTTTCACACAACTGGGAAAAGCAATTCTAAAATTCATATGGAACCAAAAAAGAGCCTGTGTAGTCAAAGCAATACCAAGCAAAAGGAAAAAATTTGGAGGCATCACATTACCAAACTTCAAATTACATTACAAGGCTACAGTTACCAAAACAGCATGGTACTGGTATAAAAGTAGGCATTTAGACTGATGGAACAGAAAGGAGGACTCAGAAATAAAGCCAAATACTTACAGCCAACTGATCTTTGACAAAGCATGCAAAAACATAAATAGGGGAAAGGACCCCCTATTCAATAAATGGTGCTAGGAGAACTGGATAGCAATATGTAGAAAAATAAAACTGGATTCTCATCTCTCACCTTGTACAAAAATCAAAGGCTTAAATCTAAGACCTAAAAGCATAATAATTCTATAAGATAACCTTGGAAAAACTCTTCTGGACATTGGCCTAGGCAAAGAATTCATGGCCAAGACCACAAAAGCAAATGCAACAAAACCAAAAATAAATCAGTGGAACTTAATTAAATGAAAACGCTTCTGCATAAAATCCATCCAGCAATCCGACTACTATTCACCCAAAGGAAAATAAGTCATTATATGAAAAAGATACAGGCACATGCATGCTTATAGTAGTACAATTCACAATTGTAAAGATATGGAACCAACCTAAGTGCCCATCATCCAACGAGTGGGTAATGTGGCATATATATATACCATGGAATACTACTTGTCCATAAAAAGGAATGAAATAATGTCTTTTGTTGCAACTTGGATGGAGCTGGAGGCCATTATTCTAAGTGAAGTAACTCAAAAATAGAAGACCAAATACTATATGTTTTCACCTGTAAGTGGAAGCTAAGCCATGAGGACATAATACATACAGAGTGATATAATGAGCTATGGAGACTCGGAGGACAAGGTTGGGAGGTGGGTAAGGGAGAAAAGACTACCAACTGGGGACAGTACACACTGCATGGGTGATGGGTGCACTAAAACCTCAGAATTCACCACTATACAAATCATCCATGTAACCAAAGCACTTGTACCCCAAATGCTATTGAAATAAAAAGAAAGAAAGTAGACACAGATCTGCACATTGAAATCTATCTTTGGGAGCTTTTCTTTTCTTTTTCTCAAAATATGAGTTTCGGAAAATTTGTTATTTTTAATTGACAAATTTTAATTACATATTTATGGGGTGCAATGTGATGTTATATGTATACAATGCGTAATGACTAAATCAATTTAATAAACATTCCCATCATCTCATATACTCATCATTTTTGTGGTGAGAACATTTGAAATTTGTTCTCTTAGCAATTTTGAGATATATATCATTATTAACTGTAGTCATCACGCATGTAATAGACCTCAAACGTATTCCTCCTGTCTAATGGAAACTTGTACCCTTTGACCAAAGTCTTTCCGTTCTTTCTTCCTCTCTTCTCTGGTAACCACCATTCTCTTCTCGGTTTCTATGATTTCTATGTTAACCATTTTAGATCTCACAGGTAATAAAGGTCGCGTGTTATTTTTCTTCTTGTGCCTGGCTTACTTCACTTAGCGTAATGTCCTCCAGGTTCTTCCATGTTGTCACAAATGAAAGAATTTTCTTCTGTTTTTAAGGCTGAATAGCACTCCGTTCTGTATATATATCACATGGAAAATGAGTTTTGAATTACAAAAGCAATGATGAGAACAGGTTCTTCTTGCACTCAATGAGACATTACAGATAAGACAAGGGTTATCCTTGACATTCCTGCTACCCCACCTAATCTCCCTTTCTCCAAGGGGGCCTGCAGAGATACTGATCTGTCATCTATCTGCCTGTCTGTTTATCAATCTATCTACATATCTTTCTATCATATATCTCCTTTTATATTCCATATATTTTTTGTCCTATGGTATTTACATATATGGACATTTGCGAACATGCTTTTTCTCCACTCAATAGTGTGTCTAATAGCTATTTTTTCTGAGTGCTGAATAGCATTCCATGTTTTATGTGTCCCATCCCTTTCTTGAAGACACTTGTGTAAACATTTCCAATCATTGTAGATATGGTCAATTTACCTTCCAGAGTCTCTATACTGATTTACCTTCTGGCCTGCATTGTGTGACAGGACTAGTGATCCTTATTTTCTCCTTTTGTGTAGCTGTATAGTATTCCATCTTGAGATGAGGGAAATACAGATATTTCATGTTTCTTCTTTTTTTTTTCTTTTCTTTCTTTTTTTTTTTTTTTTTGAGAGGGAGTCTCGCTCTGTTGCCCAGGCTGGAGTGCAGTGGCGTGATCTCCGCTGACTGCAAGCTCCACCTCCTGGGTTCACGCCATTCTCCTGCCTCAGCCTCCCCAGTAGCTGGGACTACAGGCACCTGCCACCATGCCTGGCTTATTTATTTATATTTTTTGTAGTTTTAGTAGAGATGGGGTTTCACCATGTTAGCCAGGATGGTCTCGATCTCCTCTTAATTTTTTAAGATGCTAACAATCAGCCCAGAAAGCACGCATTAAAAAAATAACCTGGCAACGTGTGGGGAGAAGTAAGCGGCATTGGGCCATAGGAGTTGATTATGTTTTATAGTTTTCAAATTCTGAACCAGATAATTGTAGACGGTATTAAAATTTTAAATAGCCACTGCAAAAGAAGAAAGATTAAGCAGAGAATTCAGCTCCTTTGCTGGATCTTAAATGTTTATCAACGTTTTCCAGTGGGGCCTCTAGTGTTTCCTAAGTATAAAATCACTCTCTGCCAAAATGATACATTTACTCCCACATTCAAATGGCATGAATCTTTTTTTCCCTTGCCTAATTGCACTTGCTGTATCTCTAGTACCATGCTAAATAAGAGCAAAACTTTGGATCTGGGTATTTTGTTTGTTATTCATTTGCATTTGAGTTTGCTTTCTTGCCATAGACAATATTTATTTTTATGCAAATCTGTTAACTTTTTACCGCTGGCTTCTGGGTGTTTTCCTCAGAGTGTGTGTATGTGTGTGTGTGTGTGTGTGTGTGTGTGTGTGTGTATATATATATATATATATTTTTTTTTTTTTTTTTTTTTTTTTTTTTTGAGACGGAGTCTCGCTCAGTTGCCTAGGCTGAAGTGCAGTGGTGCGATCTCGGCTCACTGCAAGCTCCGCCTCCCGGGTTCACACCATTCTCCTGCCTCAGCCTCCCAGGTGGCTGGGACTACAGGCGCCCGCCACCACGCTCTGCTAATTTTTTTGTATTTTTTAGTAGAGACGGGGTTTCACCTTGTTAGCCAGGATGGTCTCGATCTCCTGACCTTGTGATCCGCCCATCTTGGCCTCCCAAAGTGCTGGGATTACAGGTGTGAGCCACCGCACCCGGCCAGAGTATATATTTTTAACTACTTGGCTAAATTTTCTCTGGTGCTTTTCTAATTCTCTGCTTCTCTAATTATTTTCCGCTTTTTAAAATTCTCAAATGTTTGATCCCCGTAGAGTTTATTTTCGTAATAAGGAGAAAAGGTCTCACTTGCAAATAGAGAAGCTGGAACGTTGTGTCTTTGCTCCCTTGATAATGATTGGGGCTGGGGTGTTTCCTTAGGGAGGACCTGGCGCAGCTGCCCTTCCTGACCATGTGCGTGAAGGAGAGCCTGCGGTTACATCCCCCAGCTCCCTTCATCTCCCGACGCTGCACACAGGACATTGTTCTCCCAGATGGCCGAGTCATCCCAAAAGGTGCCCACAGCCTCAGGGGGAGGAGCCTCCCAGGTAGGAAGATGGGCCCTTCAGGGAGTCCTCGTCCTGACTGCCCCCTTCTCTCCCACAGGCATTATCTGCATGATCAATATTATAGGGGTCCATCACAACCCAACCGTGTGGCCAGATCCTGAGGTTCTGCCTTCCTCATTCACCACCACCCCCCCCATCCTCTACCTTTTTTTTTTTTTTTTTCCTTTGGTGAATTTCAAGGTTCCTAGTGGAGGGGTCAGGGTTTTGATGAGGAAAATCCAACATCACCTCCCGGCAACACACACACAACTGTCTCTCCAAGGCTGCTGGACCTAGGAGACCCCACCCAGCAAACCTTCTTTGTCTCACCTACAGGTCTATAACCCCTTCCGCTTCGACCCATAGAACAGCCAGAAGAGGTCACCTCTGGCTTTTATTCCCTTCTCCGCAGGGCCCAGGTAAGAGCACCCTGTGTCTGAGGCAGGGATGGGGTGATGTGTGTGGGAGTCGAAAAAGGAGGATGTTGCAGATGGTCCCAGTTCCAGCTCTTCCCTCCATTCCTTCACAGTTTATGGGAAAACGTCCATGGAATGGGGATGGGTAGGTCCTAGACGGGTCCCCAGAGTGCTCAAAATCCCCTTCTCCATCTGCTGGTCTGAGCTGGGAGCTGGAGTCTGGCCCAGGCTCCAGGACATGCAAGCCCACATGGGGGTCCCAGGCATGCTTAGCCCCTCTCTATATCTCTCAGGCTCAGCTGGGTGTGGTTGGGGTCCCGGACCAGGTTCCTAGAGTGATGGGACCCAAATGCGGGTCTTGGGCACAGTCACAGTCCACTCTCCTGCCTGCAGGAACTGCATCGGGCAGACGTTCGCCATGGCGGAGATGAAGACTGTCCTGGCGCTGTTGCTGCTGCACTTCCGGTTCCTGCCGGATCACACTGAGCCCCGCCGGAAGCCGGAGCTGACCATGCGCGCCGAGGGCGGGCTTTGGCTGCGGGTGGAGCCCTTGAACACAGGCTTGCAGTGACTCTGTGACCCATCCACCTCTTTTTTTGCAGATTCTAATGAATAAAACGGTGCTGTCACCTCTGCCTGGGCCTCACTGACTGCCAACAAGGGGCTCTTGGGGATTGGGAGGCTTCAGGGAAGAGGTCTAACCTCGGTGGGTTGGGCAGGGTGTTGTCCCTGACCCCAGGAACCTGACTGCCTTTTTGGCTGAGCATAGGGCCTCCATGCCTATAGCAGGGTCTCTCAGAGCCCAAGTATGGACTTTATCCTGTGGACAATATGGAGTCATGGGAGGTTTTTGAGCAGGAGAGGGACCAGGATTAAGAACGGATTTAAGAAGCGAGACCCAGGCTGGGTTAGTGAGAAGCAACCGTAGAGGCAGATCCTTTCTTCTGGTCTGGGAGTGTCCCAAGACCGAGATCCCTGGCCAGTTCAGAACATAGGGATAGAAGGGTGCAGCTTTTACCCTGGCAGGCTCTCAGGAATTCTCAGTTTCCTTTCTTGCCAACGTCCCACCCTATGTCTCCCCTTTCCAGTTGATCACTTTTCTGATCCCCTTTTCCTAACTTCAGGTAGCGCCATTTTTTCCCTCTTTTGAACACTCTGACTCTGTCCAGGCCGCCCGTCCATCAGGTACTACCTGAATCCTCCCCGTACTCTCTTCTGTTATGTGCCAGGCACTCTCACAAGTGTCGGAGGTTGGGCACGTCCTCACCCTTTCACCTCTAGATTCCTCCTTCATTCCCATCACTGACCCGTCTTGGGGTGGAATGCAGTCAGGACCTTCCCGTTTGACCCTTGAGATTCAAAGCAGATGATTGGAAGAAAAACACCATCCCAAACGTATGGGATCTGGAGCCAGACTGTGGTGTTGAAGTCTCATCTTTGCTGTGTGTCTTGAGCCAGTTAATTCCCCTCTATGCACTTCAGTTTCCTCCAACATATAATGCGGGCAACAACACTACCTACCTCAGGGTTGTTCTGAAGACAAAGTCTGAGGAACCCAGAACTGTGCCTGGTGTACATTGGATGCTTAATAAATGTGGCCATTATTACCTCCTCTCTGAGAAAGTCTGGCTAATAAAGCATGTTGCCTTTTGAGATAGTTTTTTTCTACCATGACTTTAAAGACTGTCTTGGAACTCATAGGCAAAAATTCTGATATCTGTGCTCCTTGAATAATCTCTTGCCTTTTAGAGGACGGTGCACTTAGGAGGCAATTTTTTCCAAGACTGGTTGCGGGCACCTGAAAGTGCAAGGTGGTAGGAGAAGAAAAGAAGCTTCAGTTAATGTTTTAAAATGATGTCCTGCTACAAACATTGACCTCTGTTCATAGTCTAAGGAATCCTGCACCACTGCACCCTGCTGACTTGTCAAATCTTCTCTCCAGCTCATATCCCTCCCTTATTACACTCAGTCGCCTTGTCCTTGATTCTTATCTACAAATACATTGTGTTTTCTTGTTTAGTGCCATTATACTTCCTTTGTACTTTTGTGAAAGATCAGTTGCCTATATTATCGGGTCTATTTTCTGGGATTTATATTCTGGTCCGTTGACCTATTTGTCTTTTCTTTTACTAGTACCACAATATCTTGATTACTGTAACTTTACAGTAAGTCTGGAATTTGTACAACTTCAATAAATGATGCACAACTTCAATAAATTTATTGAATCTGCACAACTTCAATAAATGATGGTGAGAGAACTGGATGTGTACATGCAGAAAACGAAACTAGAGTCTTAGCTCTTACCATATTCAAAACTCAAATCAAAATGGATTAAAGACTTAAATGAAAAATCCTGACACTGTGAATTACTTGAAGAAAATATTGGGGAAATGCTTGAGGAAACTGATACAGGCAATAAGTTTTTTTGATAAGAACTCAACAGCATAAGCAACAAAGGTAAAATAGATGGATGGAGTTAAATCAAACTAAAAAGCTTCTTCAGAGCAAATAAATCAATCAACAAAGTGAAGAGACAACCTACGGAATGAGAACAAAAATTTTCACATTTTCAGTCTGAGAGAGGATTAATAATCAGACCATATGAGGAACTCGAACAACTAATAGTAAAGGAAGCCCATAAATAATTTAAAGAAAAATGGGCAAATGATTTGAATAGCATTCCTCAAAAGAAGACATACCAATAGGTATATGAAGAGTTGCTCAACATTACTAACAATCTGGGAAATGTAAATCAAAAGCATAGTGAGATAACACCTCACCCCCGTTGAAATGGGGCTTATAGAAAAGACAGTTTATTTATTTTATTTTTCCTGAGATGGTGGATTAGAGGCATTGTTAGCATGCTTCTCCCACTTGGAAAAACAAATTCGTGTGTAAAGATTCACACTGTGAAGTTTTTTCCAAGAAGTGACACAGGAACTTCATAGGAAAACTGAAAGAAATCACGCTTTGAAAGAAGCATCAGGCTGCGGCCTACATCACGAGCCAGGTGGACAACTGTAAGTCCCCAGAGTGTGAGAGAGGGATAAAGTGCCTCCAGGATATACAGTCCCACCAGGGAATCTGGCAATCCAGGCCACATAGAAGGTCTTAAGGAAATGAGGAAATGGGTATATTCTTGGAAACATAAACTCTCCTAGCTTGAAACAGGAAGAAATAGAAACCCTGAACAGACCAATAACAAGCAGTGAGATTGAATCAGTAATAAATAAATTGGCAACAACAACAAAAAGTCCAGGGCCAGATCAATTCACAGTCAAATTCTACCAGACATTCCAAAAATAATTGGCACCAATCCTACTGAAAGTAGTTCAAAAGATTGAGAAAGAGGGCCTATTCTCTAACTGACTCAGTTTATGAATTCAGTATCACTCTGATAACAAAACCAGGAAAGGACATAACAACATATGAAAACTACAGACCAATACGCTTGATGAACATAGATGCAAAGATCCTCAACAAAATGCTAGCTAACCAAATCCAACAGCACATCAGAAGGATTATACACAATTGTTAAGTGGGGGTTTATCCCAGGGATGCAGGGATGGTTCAACATATGCAAGTCAATAACTGTGATTAATCACATAAACAGAATTAAAAGCAAAAATCATATGATTATCTCCATAGATACAGAAAAAGCATTCTATAAAATCCAGCATCCTTTTATGATAAAAACGTCTCAACAAACTAAGCATAGAATAAATATACCTTAAAATAATAAAAGTCTTACAAGGCAAAACCACAGCCAACATCAAATGGAATGGGAAAAACTGGAAAGCATTCCCCCTGAGAAGTGAAACAAGACAAGGATGCCTACTTTCACCATTTCCATTCAATGTAGTGCTGGAAGTCCCAACTACAGCAATCAGGCAAGAGAAAGAAATAAAAGTCATCCAAATTAGAAAAGAGGAGGTCAAAGCATCACTGTTTACTGATGATATGATCATACATCTAGAAAACCCTAAAGACTCCACCAAAAGACTCCTAGATTTGTTAAATGATTTTAGTAAAATCTCAGGTTACACCATCAATGTACACAAATCAGCAGCGCTGCTATACATCAGCAACGACCAAGCTGAGAATCATATCAAGAACTTAATCCCTTTTGTAATAGCTGCAAAAAATAAAATGCCTAGAAATATACCTGACCAAAGAGGTGAAAAATCTCTACAAGGAGAACTACAAAACACTGCTGTAAGAAATCATAGATGACACAAACAAATGGAAACACATGCCATGTTCATGAGTTGGAAGAATCAATTTGTGAAAATGACCATACTATCCAAAGCAATCTACAGATTCAATGCAATGTCTATCAAAATACCATTATTTTTCACAGAACTAGGAAAAGCAATCCTAAATAGTGACCAAGAGACATCTAGGAGTGCAAGCTGGGCTTGGTTTTCTGGAAGAAGGATGGATCTTCAGAGATTATTTCATGTTAGACTGAGGAGTCCTCAGAGCTGGTGTGATTTTCAAGGGTGTCTTGCCTTCTCTCCAGGATGAAGATGGGAAGGAGTTGTCTGATGAGGACATAAGAGCAGAAGCTGACAACTTCATGTTTGAGGGTGAGGGTCCCAGTGTAGGATTACAGTGAGGGTCAGGATCTCTCACCCCAGGGATGTTGTGGGTGGACCCTGGATCGCTTCACCCTTCCCATTCCCCTTCCCCCATCCTCCCCCAGGCTCTCAATGCACGGGTGCTGTCCATCCTCTGGTGCTGAAGCAGCCCAGAAACCCAAGACTGCCTGGCTGCCCCTCAGGCCATGACATCATGGCGGGTGGTCTCTCCTGGGTCCTGTACAACATTGCAAGGCACCCAGAATACCAGGAGCGCTGCTGGCAGGAGGTGCAAGAGTTTGTGAAGGACCACAAGCCTAAAGAGATTGAATGGTGAGTACAGGTGCTGGTGGCTCTTCCTGAGCTCCATGACTCATGTTGGCAGTGTGGATGACTCTGCTCCCCAGGTAGGGAGGGGAGGAACAGTTGTTTTTGTCTACTCTGCCACTATCGTTTTGTGGGAATAGGAGCAGAGGACGACAGGCAGGGCTCAATACCCAGTCTGGCTATTAGGGGAAAAGTTGCAGGCTGTTTGGACAGAAAATATCTGCTCTACTGAGAGAATTGGTGACAATGAATGAGGGGAGATGATGCCACTTAACACATGTTTAGTAAATGAACTTCCCCTTCACTCCCTTCTTTTTATCCCAAAACGTTATTTTGCATGCATCGTCTGTTTTAGTTATTATGACAACTTTGTGAGATGGTGCTACTGAAACACCCATTTACAAACGTGAAGGAGCACAGCCTGGTGGTGAGGGGGGTACAATGTGAGGCTGGGTGGGTGGTCCGGTGCACAGCCCAGATCCATCAGCTGTGTGACTGTGAGTAGTCACTTAAATATTTTCCAGACTTGATTTCTCATTTGTGAAATGGAAAAACAAAATGGTTAATATACTTAAAAGACTTAAAACAGGCTCCATGACTCATGTTGGCAATGTCGATGGCTACCATTCCTGCTCTAGGCTGCCTGCCCATCCCAGGCACACAGGAGGTTGCAGTGAGCTGAGCCCCTCTAGCCACTGGGGGCACTTTCTTCTCTGTCCCTAGGACTCTGGCTGTTCATCAACCTCTGGCTTTGCTCCCTGAGCCTAACAGGGATGGAACCGCCAGCAGGTGAGGTCTGTCCTTGCAGAGGGAGTGGGAATTTTGGGGGATGCACCCTACCCAATTGAGGCCGTAGGGCCAGGTGCCTGAATGCCCTGGCTGTTTGAGTTGGCAGAGGTAGTGGGGTGGGGGTGGTCTAGGGGCTCCCCAACACCCAGCCAGTGTCAGGAGTACTGACTTTCCCACCCTCCTGCTCAGCAGCTCTGCTAGGAGCCCCCTCCTTCAAGCCCCGCCTCACCTAAGTCCACCCCACAGGGAAATTCTGAACAGATCTAGGGAGGGCCAGGAGGGGAGCCCTGGATCTGTTGGGCGAAGGATCCTGTGTGTGGGAGAAGGAGCCAGGTACTGATCCAAGGGCCTCAAGGTATTTCTCCTTTGGGGCCTCCACATTGCCTGAGATTCCTCCATTATAAATGTCCCTATATTAACATGGTATTGACGCTAATGAATGGGGGTGGTGCAGCATGGCAGAGAGGATGGATTTGGACTTGAGGGTCTCAGAGACCTGAGTTCCTGTGAGCTCTGCAACTTGGACTAGAGGACTGCCCTCTCTGAGCCTCAGTTTGCTTTTATGTTAAATGGACACCTTCCCTCCTCTGGGTGCCATCACTCAGGTCTCTCCAACAATGCCCAGGGCTCTGGTCTAGAGAGCTGATGGGAGGGTGGTGGGACAGCTTTGGGCACTGTGAGCCAGGTGAGCATCTGATACAGTCGGGTGCATGTTATGTAGAGCACCTGGCACACAGTAGGTGTACTTTATGTGGCGCACCTAGCACATAGTAGGTACACTTTATGTGGCATAATTGGCACACAGCAGGTGCTCTTTATGTAGCATATCTGGCACACAGTAAGGCACACTTTATATAGTGCACCTGGCACACAGTATGTCTGCTTTATGTCAAATATGTTGCACAGAGTACTTTTACTTTATGTAGGGGATCTAACACACAGGAGAAGCATTTTATGTGGAACATCTAGCACACAGTAGGTGTGCTTTATTTAAAGCACCTGGCACACAGCAAGCGTGGTTTATATAAAGGGCTAGGGACTCAAGATACAGGTTTTGTGAAGGGCACTCAGCATACAGTAGACACTCTTTATGTGGAGCACCTGGCACACAGTAGGTGCACTATATGTGGAGTAGCCAGCACATAATAGACAAGATTTATGTAGAATACTTGACACAGAGTAGGTGCGCTTTAGGTAGGTCACAAGGTACATAGTAGACATGTTCAAAGTGGAGCACCTGACACACAGTAGGTATGCTTTATATATGGCATGTGGCACAGAGTAGGCACGCTTTATATGAAGTACTCTGCACAAAGTAAGCTTACATTATATAGAGCATGCTGCACACAGTAGGTGAGCTTTATGTGGCACACCTGGCACATAGTAGACAGAATTTATGTAGAGTAGCTGATACACAGTAGGTGCACTTTATATAGTGAGGCTGGCACACACTAAGTGCAGACAGTAGTACCTTCCATACAGTCTTTTGCACAGAGTAGAGACAGGCACACAGCAGCTGAAGTGCTAGTTGCCATCCCCTTCCCTTCGGTCCCTCTTTTTGGAGCTCTTTCTTCTTAGGAGCCTTCCCCTGTCACCCTCTAAGGCCTCATCTGATATCCCATTTCCCAGATGGGAAGCATGAGCCCAGGAGGGCCACATTGCCCACAGTCAGAGAAAGGACAGGGCAGAACAAGGACTCCACTCAGGGTCCTCTCGCTCTGCCCTCTCCTGCCTGGACCCCATCCACTCACAGTCACGCTCAGCCTCATCCCCTATGCCTCCACTCTGTCCTCCTAAGCCGACCCAGCCTGTAGGCCTGTAGGTTTGCTCCTCCAGCTGGATTCTTTATCCTCAGAATCCGACGCTGGTAATCTTCAGTGGGGTTGGGGCTGCATTCCTTCTTCCTGCTTCCGGCAGTCAGGTCTCAGCTGAGGCCTTTGGCTGCCTGGAGGCAGGACTTGAACTCTTGCCAGGTTGTGAAGCCAGAGATGAGAGGCTTCTGTCTCTGAATCTCCTAAGTCTGCACCAGATATGGTGCCTGACATCCTCCCTGCCCATGTTTGGAGAGGAGCCCAGATGATCTGGGACAAGGGTTGGCCTGGCTCAGCTCAGCTGGCTGCGAACTCTCACGGTAAGTATATGCTTTTATCTGAATGCCCTTGTCTTGGAAGGGCAGGGTGGAGGTAAACTTGGGGCTCAGATTCCCCTTTAACCACCCCCCAACTTCCCCTGCACACTGCCAAGAAGGTACTGAGACCTGAGAATTCAGTGCTCGTGCTGGAGCACCCTAAGCTGCACCCAGCTGGCCCAACCCCAGGTTTTGGCTGGCTGCCCAGGCACGGAAGACACACTCAGACTGTGGGGATTGGCTCCCTCAGCCCATCCCAGCCCAGCCCAGCCTCCTAAGGCCTTCCCTAGGTCAGGGACCAGGGCCAAAGACTTCCCAGCAGAAGCAGAGAGGAGTTTCTGTGGGACAGGCTGTTCCTGACAAAAGGTGCCAGGCTGGGGGTGGCCGGGCTGGAGGGTCCTGGCCTGGAATGGGGAGGGGACTGCCCAAGGCTGGGGTGGCTACAAGCTGCTGGCATGGGAAACTGGTGGTTTCCTGGTAACTGAACTCCTAGCAAATTCCCAAGGATTCAGGCTGGGCCCTTCCGGACTCTAATCAGCCCATCTCTTTCCCTTTCTGTGTGGTTACCAGATCACTGGAGGCCACTTGGTTGTTGGTTTTGGTTGGGCCTTTCTGGACTTTAGATCTCAGCCGTTGTTTACCCACCTCTGAGCCCTCCCTGCCCTGCCCTCAGTAGTTCCTGATCCTGCCCTTCTCCACTGTTTCTGGAGCTCTTCCCTGGGCCTCAGGACCTCACCTTCCATCCCCTCTGCCCTGCAGGATGTCACTGCTGAGCCTGCCCTGGCTGGGCCTCGGACCGGTGGCAACGTCCCCAGGGCTGCTCCTGATGCTGGTTGTGGGCTCCTGGCTCCTTGCCCGCGTCCTGGCCTGGACCTACGCCTTCTATGACAACCGCCGCCGGCTCCAGTGTTTCCCGCAGCCCCCAAAACAGAACTGGTTTTGGGGTCACCTGGGCCTGGTGAGTGTGACAGCAAAATGTGTCTGGGGTCTCAGGGTGGACGGATTTCCAGAAGAGCAGGAATGGTGTTCAGGGAGCTTGGTATTGATGGTGTCTGGGGCGTAGGACCCCAGAGAACAAGGGCAATGGTTCACTCATTCCTCTGCCCACTCACTCATTCCTCTCCTGACTCACTCATCCCTCTACCCACTCACTCATCCCTCTACCCACTCACTCATCCCTCTACCTACTCAGTCATTCCTCTCCTCACTCGCTCATTCCTCTCCTCACTCGCTCATTCCTCTCCTCACTCACTCATTCTTCTCCTCACTCACTCATTCCTCTACCCACTCACTTATTCCTCTCCTCACTCGCTCATTCCTCTACCCACTCACTCATTCCTCTCCTCACTCGCTCATTCCTCTCCTCACTCGCTCATCCCTCTACCCACTCATTCCTCTACCCACTCACTCATCCCTCTACCTACTCAGTCATTCCTCTCCTCACTCGCTCATTCCTCTCCTCGCTCGCTCATTCCTCTCCTCGCTCACTCATTCCTCTCCTCGCTCACTCATTCCTCTACCCGCTCGCTCATTCTTCTCGCTCGCTCATTCCTCTCCTCACTCACTCATTCCTCTCCTCGCTCACTCGTTCCTCTCCTCGCTCACTCATTGTTCTCCTCATTCACTCATTCTTCTCTTCAATCACTGATTCCTCTACCCACGGACTCATTGTTCTCCTCTTTCATTCATTCCTCTGCAGTTCCATCCCAATCCTTTCTCACCTCCCTGTCCTTCCACCTCAGCCTGCTTGGATCCTTTTCCTGCCTGTCTTCCCTACACTACTGCACCTCCCAGAGGCTCCTGCATGGCTGTGGGGTGCACAGAGCAGGGCTCTCCTGGCATTCCCACCTTCTACTCTGCTGGACTTGAGGCCTCCTGAACCCATTATACAAAGGCTGCTCCCTGACTGGCCTATTTGCTTGTATCTGCCCATCTCTGGGCTGCTGCTTTCCCACAGGAATTAGCTCTGACTTCCTTCCCCATGGAAGGACACAGCAGGACCAGAAGAGAAGCAGGCAGTCTCCCACCCCATCCCCTTCCACAGACTATGTGCTCTTCCCCACTAAGATGTCCAAATGAGCCCTGTAGCCCAACCTGGATATAATTTGCCCACTCCCTTCCCCTTTCAGAAGCCGTCCTTGACACTCTCAAACCTTGCCCTCTGACTTGAACCAGTTCTCCCCTTTGGGGGATGTGGCCTCCATCTGCTCACTTACAAGTGGCAGGATTGATGGGCGTGTCCACATGTCCACAGGAGGTACTAGCACAGAGCCTGGCATAAGGGAGGCTCTCCCAGGTAGGAGCTGCCATCATGATGGACATTAGAGTCACCTCCGCTCCCCTGGGGGCTGCTAAGAATGGAGGGCCCTCAACATGCAGACTCTTAGTCTGTGGGATGAACCAGTGCCCATGTGGGCCAGCCAGGACACAAAAGGATGTGGGAACCAGCCCTAGGGATATGTCCTGAGGCCACACTGCTGCCCACAAACCTCCTCCCATGGGGACCTTCCAATATAGCAATCCCCAGACTGAAGTCATTTCCAGGACGAGAAAACACATCCTCTTGAGCAGACAGCTTGTCTTCTCTCTCTGCTTTGGTGTTTACCCTCGGATCCTGGGACAGCCCCAAGAGAGAAGGAGCAGAGGTCAGCATAAATCCCCTGCAGCTGTTCAGAATCCAGACACGCTGCTCACTGCAGATGCTGCACCACATCCGGTGGCTGCAGGGGGACTTGTGGCTCCTTCTAGGGCAGAGCATTATTCGAGGTTCTTCCTAGAAACGGAATCTCCTTAGAAACAGATAGGGTGTTTCTTCTTACCTCTAGTGCATGTATGTATGGAGACAGAAAGAGACAGAGAGATAAGAATTTATTATGGGAATTGGATAATGTGATAATGGAGGCCAAGAATTCCCATGATATACCATCTGCAAGTCAGAAACCAGTGATGCTGGTGGTGTAAATTCAGCCAGAGTCCAGAAAGGCCTGAGTATCTGGAGTTCTGAGGGCAGGAGAAGACGGATGTCCCAGTTGCAGAAGAGTGAGCAAGTTCTTCCTTTCCTCTGCCTTTCTGTCCTGTTCATGCCCTCAATGGATTGGATGGGGTATGGGGTCTCAGGGTAGATGGACTTCCAGAGGGGTGGGACTTCCAGTAGGGGTTCAGGGAGCTGGGTATTCATGGTGGCTGGGGTCTGGGACCCCAGAGAAGCAAGGAAGATGGCTCAATCATTCCTCTGCTCACTCATTCCTCTCCTCACTCGCTCATTCCTCTGCCCCTTCACTCATTCCTCTCCTCACTCACTCATTCTGCTCCTCACTCACTCGTTCCTCTCCTCACTCACTCATTTCAACACTCACTCACTCATTCCTCTCCTCACTCACTCAATCGTCTCCTCACTCATTCCTCTGCCCATTCACTCATTCCTCTACTCACTCACTCATTTCTCTCCTCAATCACTCATTCCTCTCCTCAATCACTCATTCCTCTACCCACTCACTCATTCCTTTCCTCACTCACTCACTCATTCCTCTGCCCATTCACTCACTCCTCTACCACACACTCATTCCTCTCCTCACTCACTCATTCCTCTGCCCTTTCACTCATTCCTCTACCCACTCATTCCTCTCCTCACTGACTCGTTCATCTACCCACTCACTCATTTCAACATCCACTCACTCATTTCTCTCCTCAGTCACTCATTCCTCTCCTCACTCACTCATTCCTCTCCTCACTCACTCATTCCTCTACCCACTCACTCATTCCTCTACCCACACACTCATTCCTCTCCTCACTCACTCTTTCATCTACCCACTCACTCATTCCTCTACCCACACACTCATTCCTCTCCTCACTCACTCTTTCATCTACCCACTCACTTGTTCCTCTCCTCACTCACTCATTCCTCTCCTCACGCATTCACACTCATTCCTCTCCTCACTCACTCCTTCCTCTTCCCACTCACTCATTCCTCTCCTCACTCACTCATTCATCTACCCACTCACTCGTTCCTCTCCTCACTCATTCATTCCTCTCCTCACTCACTCATTCCTCTGCTCACTCACTCATTCCTCTCCTCACTGACTCTTTTCCTCACTCACTCATTCCTCTCCTCACTGACTCTTTTCCTCACTCACTCATTCCTCTCCTCACTCACTCATTCTTCTCCTCACTCACTCATTCCTCTGCACCTACTATTTCCATCCTGCTTACCTTCAAATGCTAATCTCTTCTCAAACACCCTCACAGACACACACAGCAATAATGTTTGACTGGCTATCTGGGCATCCCTTAGCCCAGTCTAGTGGACACCTAGAATTAACCATCACAGGAGTTGACGGCCCCCTGACTTGCTTTCAGATCACTCCTACAGAGGAGGGCTTGAAGAACTTGACCCAGATATCGGCCACCTATTCCCAGGGGTTTATGATATGGATGGGTCCCATCATCCCCTTCATCGTTTTATGCCACCCTGACACCATTCGGTCTATCACCAATGCCTCAGGTACCCATGCAGAGTTTGTGGTGGTGGGTGCCAAGCCAAGCCTCTGTGTGGTCCCTGCAGTACCTAGGCCCCTCCTTGAGTATTCATGCCTCTCACTGAGACTTCCATCTCAATGTCTTCTCCCTCCATTGCCTTCTGCTCCCTGCCTTGGTGTTCTGGGCACCACTGGGGCCCCAAGACGCCTCAATTCAGGGACCTTTCTTGAAGAAACCCCAATGCTTGAGGAGACGGGTCTAGACAGAGACATTTCCAGCTTCATGGGGTCAGGAGTGGGCAAGAGAGAGATGGATGTGACAACCTAGAGGAGAACTGGGTGTCTGATGGGGCAGGCTGGAATGTTTCCTGGAGAAGGAGTTGTTGGAACTGAGTCTGGACCAATAAGTGGGATGTTTTTAAAGTGTGTGGCAGGATGATGCAGTGGGCATCATTGGTATTTGGGGGTCCAGCCAGTCCTGGCACCAGCCTTGTCCATCCCTCAGCCCAGAGTGGTAGGAGGACTTGTGGCTGGCGGAGGATCTGGGCTGTTATTTATGTGACGTCCACCTATGATGGGTCTGTTCCTTCTACCTCATCCTGTCACTCATCCACCTTACAATCACTGCCCTCCTCCTGCAGGCTTCAGGATTCTCCAATAGGAGAACCCACCCCAGCTGGTTGATCTCCCCTTGCTCTTTGCTCTTCTCATCCTTGGACACACCAGGCTGAGCAAGGGAAGTGGCAGCATCCCACAGAAACTATGGCTCTGACCCCAAAATGCTTAGTGACTCTGTGCAGGTCACCAGCTCTCTGGCTGCTGAGGTCTCTTTCAGTTGTGAGTGACGGAAACTCAACTTTGTGTGCTCTAAGCAAATAAAGAGAATCAAAGGAGTGTAAAGTCCAGGGACGGTGGTCTTCAGGCATGGCTGAAACCAAGTGTCAATGAACATCATCAGGAATCTGTCTCCTTTTCTTAATTTCACCATTTCTCTGCATCAATTTTTCTTTTAAGGCAGTCTTTCTTTATGGTGTCAACCATGGGTCCCAGCAGCTTAGGT
Organism: Macaca fascicularis; assembly: GCF_037993035.2. NCBI lineage: Eukaryota > Metazoa > Chordata > Mammalia > Primates > Cercopithecidae > Macaca > Macaca fascicularis. The sequence continues at coordinate 16,114,634 of NC_088393.1, forward strand.
CTTGTCAGAAAGCTCACCTTTCCCCCAGGAGTCCCATAAACAGCCTATAGTTTCAATATTATACCTGGTTGTATCCTTTCTGTTTAACCTGGGATCATATGGGGAAGTCATCATGTGTGTGGCTCAGCTTTGGCCAAGGACACTTGGGGTATGTCAGAGACTTTCTGGTTCTTCTCTGACATGTGATTTGAAATTGTCTTTTCTCCTCCTTGTCATCTCTTTGCCACGTTTGTAGCTTGTCCAAGGTCTGGGAGCTAGGGTCTCTTTGGAATTGTCAGAGTCATTATTTTAGTCTTCCTGAGCCAGGTTTCGAAATCCATTCCTATTATGCTTGAAGAAAAGTCTTGGTTACACCTGGTACATGTCTGGGACATTTAAGAAATCATATTTAAACCCTATCTGGGGCTTGTCTGTGGGGTACACAGAGGTCATGTCAGACTATCTCAGGTCCATGTCAGGAGATGACAGAGAGTGCTGGGGCAGACAGGGTGTCCTGGGCTCCTTTAAAGGTATTTTGTAGAGTGTGGAGCTGTGCTCAGTTGTTGCAGAACATGTTGGGACATATAGGAGCCATGTCAAGGAGTGCTGGGCTGTGCTATGCCCCGTTAGGTTGTGTCATTTGCAATTGTGCTGTTGCAGCCTGGGCTGGTCCTTCTTCCTCTATCCTCCCTTCGTCTTTTGCCCTTGGCCCCCTTCCCGCTATGCTGGGCATGGAGTGGGGAAAGTGCGGGTAGGGAGCCTTGCCCTACACCTGAAGTTCCTCTCTTGCCCTCTACATGGCCCCTGATGGTCCTCATTCATGCCAGCTGCCATTGCACCCAAGGATGCTCTCTCCATCAGGTTTCTGAAGCCCTGGCTGGGTGAGTACCTGCAGGTGGAAGGGGTTGGGGGTGACCTTGGGCAGGCGTGGGGGAAGGTGCTGCTCTTGCCCACTGTCCTTGGCTGCCCTACTAGGAGAAGGGATACTGCTGAGTGGCGGTGACAAATGGGGCCACCACCGTCGGATGCTGACACCCGCCTTCCATTTCAACATCCTGAAGCCCTATATAAAGATCTTCAACAAGAGTGCGACCATCATGCTCGTGAGTCCCTTGAACTCTGGGTCCCAGCTGGAGTCTTGGGGTGGAGGAAGCATGGACAGATCTGGTCTGGAATTTTGGCTCTTCTGGATGACATTGGGCCATTGCTCTTCCTTTCTGAACCTTAGTTTCCTCACCTGTAAAATGGGGAGGATAATCCCTACTTAAAAGGTCATTTACTTGGCACGTAGTAGGTTCTCAGAAGGTGTCAATTTCTGTGTTTTTCTCACAGAATCCCTGTAAACTCAAGAGAGTAAAAGTGAAGATTGCGTAGTAGTCATTGCTGAGTACAAACAACTTCAGAACTCACTGGCTTAGAGCAAAAAGGGTTTATGATTTCTAATGAGTCTGTGAGACAGCTGGCCAGTTCTTCTGGATGTAGAAGGGATCACTCTTGGCACATGAGAAGCTGTGGGTCAGGTGGGCAGCTTTGCTGATCCTGGCTTAGTTCATTCACATGTCTGGGGCTTCACTAGCTTCAGGCTGATCTGGGATGGCCTCTGCTGTGACACCTGGATGTCCCCCATGTGATTCTCTGCCTCCAGAAGGCACCCTGTTGCTCACATGGCAGAGACTGGGTTCCAAGAAACTGAGAGGAGGCTGCAATGTCTATGGACATTATCTCTGCAATGCTTCAAAGTTCAACCAGGTTTGGGTCTATTAGAGTTACTACACCATCATTTCATCACACTGTATTGGCCAAAGGAAGTCAAAAGTCCAGTACAGACTCAAAGGGGTGTAAAATAGAATGCATCTCTTAATGGGAGTTGCTGAAAAATTACTGTGCAAAGGGTGTGAATACAGGGAGAAGTGAAGAATTGGGGGTCAGGATTTTGGGAAGTGTCTAGGACTTTTTTAAATATGCAAGCTGATAAGTTGGCTCGTTACTGTTTCATGGATTCTAACACAAGACACAAGACTCCTGGGTCAGAGACAAAGGGTAGTTGATTACTCATGGCACAATAAGTGACATGTACTTCTTGTTGGTTTGTATCCTTTTTCTGAGTCAACCTAAATTCCATGGGGGTGACACTGGTGGGCCTCTATAGTAGTCTGCTCATGCAGTACATTGTACGACAGACAATGGGCATTAGGCTTAGGGAATCTGCTTTAATAGTGGCAAATACAAGCCTGATACTGCTCCAGGGGGAGTCACTGCCTTGTCTCTCCAGGTTGTTTTCTGCAAACACAACTCTGAGAAATGGCTCAAGTAAGAACATCACGGTCTTGTATTGGTGGCATACCCAGCAAGGATGCTCAGGGCTGATGAAGAAGTGCCTCTTCCAACACAGGGATATTTTTGAAATAAATTTATTGCAATGGAGATGAATAAAGCAAACATTTACTGGGCACTCATCATATGCCTGAAAAAATGTCATGTCCCAATGCCAGGATATAAGTTGTCTAATTTAATTTTAATAACTCTGTTAGGTTATGGTTATTTTTGTCCTATTGCAGATAGACAAACTGAGGGCCAGAGAGATTAGAGAGCTGGACACAGTTCAACCAGCCAGGAAGTGAGCTAGGAGTGGTGGAGCAGAGATTCTATCCTGGTTTATCTGGCCCCAAAGCAGATCATCTTGATCTTATTGAATATTTGACAGGTGGGACCTAGAAGAGTGCAATAGGTTGACCAAGGGCACATAGAGCACAGGAGACACAGCTAGACTTAAATGCTGGTCTCTTGACTCCAAGCCATGGGTCTTCATCTCCTAATACAAACAGCTTCTGCTCTCATCCAAGTCTGGTTCTTGCTGGCAATGGGTTCCTGGGGCAAAGGACCAGCAGGCTGGTTGTGGGGGAGTCCATCCTGATGTTTGGGGCTGGGGAGGAGCACAAAGGAGGCAGGGCCCAGCTCTAGCTCTCTTCACTTCTCTGGCCAGGACAAGTGGCAGCACCTGGCCTCAGAGGGCAGCAGTCGTCTGAACATGTCTGAGCACATCAGCCTGATGACCTTGGACAGTCTGCAGAAATGCATCTTCAGCTTTGACAGCCGTTGTCAGGAGTGAGTTCCTTCCCAGGGCCTGGGATGTGAATCCTCGGACCAAAGGGAGTAAGTTGGGGAGGGAGGAATGAGCAAAGTAACCAGAAGTACCTTTCTGGAGGATTTGTATCAGCTGTGCTTTGAAGGTCGAGGAAGAGGAGAAAGGGCTGTCTTTCCAGGTAGGTAGAAATATTTGGGCAAAAGCAAGAAGGTTAGGATGAGCCAAGCATGTACAAGAGACAGTAGAAACGAGGTTGTGGAAGTAGGGGCTAGATATTAAGGACCCTGAAAATCAGGAAAAGTGGTATGAAGTTTATCAAGAGATTTCCGGAGAGCTTTTGTAATTTCAGCTGATGATGAATGTGGTAAGAGTTGAGCTGTGTGGGAAACTGATAGCCCGTCACCACATCCAGGTAATTTCTGTATTTTTAGTAGAGAGGGGATTCGCCATGTTGTCCAGGCTGGTCTCGAATTCCTGACCTCAGGTGATCTGCCCTCTTTGGCCTCAGGAAGTGTTGAGATTACAGGCGTGAGCCACTGTGCCTGGCTGCTCCTTCTTTCTTACATGGTGAAAGAGAGAGAGGGAGAAAGAGAGAAGAGAGACAGTTGGTTATTGGGGTGGGGGGAGGGTAGCTGGAGCAGGGATGAATTGGAAGAGGATGAAGTCTGAGTTGTGTGGACACTTTTGGTAAGGAAAATGATCAGTACTGGATACTGGGTGGGAGAGAGAGGAGAGAAACATGGTGTCCAAGCTGTACTCTAGGTGCCTAGGTGCATGGAGACTACTCTCTCAGAGATAAGACGCAGGGAGAGAAGACAGTCTGGAGAGTCAATCTCATGACTGATACCCACCATGCATCTCTAGGACCATCCGTTTCTAGATACTCAGTTTCCTGATGGGAGGTAGCTCCTGGCTGCTGGTGGGAGGTGTTCCTAGGGCTTTGCATATGTTACATTGTTGCCTCCCTTTCTGCCCTTGGCCTGCAGGAGGCCCAGTGAATATATTGCCACCATCTTGGAGCTCAGTGCCCTTGTAGAGAAAAGAAGCCAGCATATCCTCCAGCACATGGATTTTCTGTATTACCTCACCCAAGACGGGCGGCGCTTCCGCAGGGCCTGCCGCCTGGTGCACAACTTCACAGATGCCGTCATCCAGGAGCGGCGCCGCACCCTCCCCACTCAAGGTATTGATGATTTCCTCAAGGACAAAGCCAAGTCCAAGACTCTGGATTTCATTGATGTGCTTCTGCTGAGCAAGGTGGGTTTCTCTACGATCTGAATTTAAGTGAGAGAATAGAGCTTGATGTCAAATGTCAGGTGAAATAAATTGGTCTTGATCCAAAGGGCACTGGGAGCCATGGAAGATGCTTGAGAAAGGGAAGGTCACAGACAGGTTTTAGAGATGACTTTATTGCATGCAGCTCACGGGGCACTGTTAATTTTGAAACTGTGAAGAGCCTGAGATTTTACTTGACTTACAAGTTATTGTGTTAGTCTTTCACATTTTTATGTATATCTGTATGTTTATGTCTATGTCTATATCTATGATGACAGATGCACCAAACCCCTGGATCATAGCAGCCCATTAGCTATTTATAGCAATAACATCAGGCAGAGTAGGATTGTAGTGCTGGCTCTCCATTCCTAGGGCAACACAATGTTTTTACCTGTAAATGCACAAGAATTTGCACCATAGGAGAGGGGCCCCCCCATGATGAGTCTTATATCTTATATAGGACAGCTAGCTCATATGCTTCTTCTTTCTTACAGGGTGAAAGTTGAGACAGAGAGAGAGAGAGAGAGAGAGAGAGAAAGAGACAGAGAGAGAGAATGCTTTGTTCTGGAGTATAAACTACTCCTCTACTGTGAGATGGCAATTTCTATAGTTTTATAACCCAAATATCTTCTGGAAAGATAAGACTCTCTGAGTTGACCACTCTAGAATGTGAGCAAATATTTTTGGAGCAATACATAATTTCTAACCTCCCACACAAATTGCCATTCAAATATCCTGTACCCCAGGTTGCCAGTATCTTTTTCTCTGAAAGTCTGTATTATGCAGAAAAAGAAAACATTCGAGAGCCATTGATTCCTGCCACCAAGGTCCAAAGGGGAGGCAAAGGAGCTGGGGGAAGCCCTTGAATTTGGGGCTCTGGTGACGGTGAACAAGAGAGATCTAGACGTGCAGAGTGGATTTGAGTTTCTAGAAGAAGACCAGAGCTTCAGAGATTATCTCTGGTTAGACTTTGAAGTATCAGAGATAGTATAATTTGTGTGTGTGTGTGTGTGTGTGTGTGTGTGTGTGTGTGTGTGTGTGTGTCTTGCTGTCTCTTCAGGATGAAGATGGGAAGGCATTGTCAGACGAGGATATAAGAGCAGAGGCTGACACCTTCATGTTTGCAGGTGAGGGTCCTAGTGTGGGACTACAGTGGGGACAAAGGTCCCTCCATCTCAGGATCCGGGTGGGTGGACCCTGGATCACTCCATTCTGCCCATCTTCCCCCTCCCTCCATCCTCCTGAGGGCCTCAATGTCTGGGCGCTGTCCACCCCTGGTGCTGAAGTCAAGCTTACCTGGCTGCTCCTCAGGCCATGACACCACGGCCAGTGGTCTCTCCTGGATCCTGTACAACCTTGCGAGGCACCCAGAATACCAGGAGCGCTGCCGACAGGAGGTGCAAGAGCTCCTGAAGGATCGCGATCCTAAAGAGATTGAATGGTGAGTGCAGGTTCTTCTGGCCTGTTCCTGAGCCCATCATTTGTTCTGCTCCCCAAGTGAGGAGGGGTGGAGGAGTTGTTTTGTTGATTCTTCCACTATTACATAGTGGGTATAAAAGCAGAGGACCACAGGCAGGGCTTGATACCCAGCCTGGCTGTCAGGGGAAATGTTGCAGGCCTTTAGGACCGAAAGACCTGGGCTGCTGAGAGAATTGGTGACAGTATGTGAGGAGAGATTATGCCACTTTGCACATGTTCAACAAATGAACTTTCCCTCCACTCTCTTTCTTTTCTCCAAGAAATATCATATTTTTCGAGCATCCTCACTTCTTGAATGTTTGCTCAGCTGGTGAAGGGGAAGTTGTTTTTGTCAATTCTTCCATTATTGCCTAGCAGTACTAGTAGTAGAGCCCAGAGGCAGAACTTGGTATCTAGCCTGGCTAGCAGGGGAAAATTTTCAGGCTTTTGGGACAGAGTGTCCTAGTCTGCTGAGAGAACTAGTGACAATATATGAAGGCAGATGATGACACCTAGACATGTTCAATCAATGAATTTTACCTTCACTTCTTTCTTGTTTTCTCTGAATTAGCATTTTTTTGAACATCTTTACTTCCTGAAAGTTTGCTCTTTTGTTCACTAATTCCCACCCTCCAGTCCAGTCCAGGGAGTTGTAAGGAAGACCTGGGGGTAAAAGTCATGTATCTTTGTCTAGAACACCTGTATCATTCATCCATTCAGTCTTCATTCAGCAAACTCTTCCATACACGTTTCCAATGCCAGTTCTGTTCCCAGCACCTTTCTGTGCTCTGGAGACCTGGAAAGAACCCTGCCTATGGATATGTCTTCCAGGTACTCCCAGCTTAGCGGGAACAGTCCCAGTGCAGGGCATTCCCAGTCCACATGGGCAAGGATGGAGTTGAGAGCAAGAGAAGCATGGCTGGGAGTGTAGAAAGTGTTTCAAGCCAGATGTGTTGGCTGTCACTCGTGATACCAAGTACCAAGGAGGTTGAAGTGGGAGAATCACTTGAGATCAGGTTTAAGATCAACCTGGACAATACAGAAAGAACCCATTTCTAAAAAAGTAAAAAACCAAAATAATAAAGTGCAACTGAAACCCTGAATGATGATCAGTAGATGTTTGGATGCTGTAGTGCTCTAGGTGAAAAAGACAAGCTGGGCAAAAATGCAGAAAGGGGGAGTGGGAGAGAGGGAGAAGAGGGAAAGAGAGGTTTGTGCATTGGGGGAAGGAGATGGTCATAAAGGGAGAAAGAAGTAAGAGGGAGGGAAAGTGAGGGAGAGCAAGATAAAGAGAGGAGGGAAGAGAGAAGAAGACAGAGAGAGAATGAGAGAGGAAGGAACTGAGTTATGATGAGATAATAACCATGGCATTGAAAGCAGAGTCCGGCTGTAGAAGGCATGGGAAAATGGTAATGGCTTCCATTTTAACCCAAAGGCAATGGGGAGCCGTAACAAGTGGTTCAGCAGGGGAGTGACAGGTCATATCTGGGCGCCAGAAAAATGTTTTCAGGGCTACTGTGGATAGAGGACAAGCTGTAGAATGAAGTCCCAGTGAAGACCTTCTGGGACCCGAGCCAGGCCAGGGGCTGGGGATGGAGAGGAGGCAAGGGACTGGACAGGTGTTTTGGAGGCAGTGTCTTCCCATCGAAATCTTTGTTCAGCACAGCAGTCTTGAAAGGTGGCAAAACTTTTTGTGCTTTTAAAAACCAAAATATCAAGTAATATTGTGCACTTTGTAAAAAAAAAAAAAAGTGTCCAAAAATTTATCAAAAGGAGCTTCCTTCTTAAGTCTCACCCTAGCAGTTTCTACCATCAATGGTTTTGTGTGTGTCCCTCCAGAAAATGGCTATCCTGATGCCTACTTTACATGAACACACACTTTTTCTATACAAATAAGAGCGTATAAAATAGACATAGTATTTTTTCCCAAGACGGTGGATTGGAGGCAATGTCAGTGTGCTCTCCCATGTGGAAGGACAGAATAGTATGTAGAGATTCACACTGTGAACTTTCTTTTCCCAAGAAACAACACGGGGACTTAACAGGAAAACCAAAAGAATCCACAGATCCTTCAACAGAAGCTGCAGGTTGCATCCTACTCTGTAAGACAGGTGAAAAAACTGTAAATCCACAGAGGGTGAGAGTGGGAGAGACTGCCTCGAGGATACACATTTTCACTGAGGAATCTGAAAATCCAGACCACAGGGGAAGGCCTTAACTCTACCCAGGGCTTGAACTGATTTAAGGAGTGGTGAGAAATATAAAAGTAGAAGCAGCAGTAGGAAGTGCCTTTCAGGCATTCCCAATTTCCAGCATGGACTGAGGGAAGCCATTCCTTATTGTATCTCACAGGGGGCCTTGGGGAAGTCAGACAACTAGCTCAGGCAGGGGTCACAGGTTGAACGAAATGACCAACTGAATTTCTTGATAAAACCTCGAGTGGGAATGAACTCCCTTGAACAGAACCTGGAAGGCAAGCAGGAAGTGTGCTGTAGACAGGAGTTCAGGAGCTGGGTGCCTGGCCTTGGACAGGGACAAAAAAGGGCGTGCCCTGAAAGCATTGCTATTTCTGTGGGAAAAGCTTATTGCCTGGGGCAAGTCTTAGTTCTGTTCACAGACTACCTGGATCTAAATCCAGTGCTATGAGTGGAACACTGCAGGTGTGAGACCCACCTTGTGCCAACTGCATGGGAGCTGGATGAGGTTTACTGCCACCTGCTACTCTCCACTCCTTTGGCAAACTCTTCTGTGAGGTAGGGGCAGTTATACTTACCTCTGGAACATTACCCCAGTGACCTGAGAACCACCTTCTGACTCTCACAGGGCAAAACAAACAAACAAAAAAAAGTTGCAAAAAAAAAAAAAAAAAAAAAACCTAGGAATATACTTAACCAAGGAGGTTAAAGCTCTCTACAATGAGAACTACAAAGCAGTGCTGGACAAAACCATAGATGAAACAAACCAGTGAAAACATATCCCATGTTCATGGATTGGAAGAATCAATATTGTGAAAATGATCATACTGTGCAAAGCAATCTACAGATTTAATGCACTGCCTATTAAAATACCTTCATCATTTTTCACACAACTGGGAAAGGCAACTCTAAAATTCATATGGAACCAAAAAAGAGCCCGTGTAGTCAAAGCAATGCCAGGCAAAAAGAAAAAATTTGAAGGCATCACATTACTGGACTTCAAATTACATTACAAGGCTACAGTTACCAAAACAGCATGGTACTGGTATAAAAGTAGGCGTTTAGACCAACAGAAAGGAGGACCCAGAAATAAAGCCAAATACTTACAGCCAACTGATCTTTGACAAAGCATACAAAAACATAAATAGGGGAAAGGACACCCTATTCAATAAATGGTGCTGCAAAAGCTGGATAGCCATATGTAGAAAAATGAAACTAGATCCTCATCTCTCACCTTGTACAAAAATCAAAGGCTTAAATCTAAGACCTGAAAGCCTAACAATTCTATAAGATAACCTTGGAAAAACTCTTCTGGACATTGGCCTAGGCAAATAATTCATGATCAAGACCACAAAAGCAAATACAACAAAACCAAAAATAAATCAGTGGAACTTAATTCAACTAAAAAGCTTCTGTACAACAAAATAATAATAATAATATAATAATAATAATAACAATGATAGCAGAGTTAACAGACAACCTATACAGTGGGGGAAAATATTTGCAAACTATCCATCTGACAAGAGGCAAGTATCCAGAATCTACAAGGAACTCAAACAAATCAGCAAGAAAAAAAAAAAATTCCATCAAAAAGTGGGCAAAGGACACCAATAGATAATTCTCAAAAGAAGATACACAAACAGCCAAGAAACATGTGAAAAAATGCACAACATCACTAATCATCAGGGATATGCAAATTAAAACCATAATGAGATACCACCTTATTTCTACAAGAATGGCCATAATTAAAAAGTTCAAAAACAAAAGATGCATGTTGTGGATGTAGTGAAAAGTGAAATGCTCATACACTGCTATAAAATTAACACAACCTCTGTGGAAAACAGTAAGGATATTCTTCAGGGAACTGAAAGTAAAGCTACCATTCCATCCAGCAATCTCATTACTAGGTATCCACCCAAAGGAAAAGTCATTACATGAAAAAGACAAAAGCACACACATGCTTACAGTAGCACAATTCACAAGTGTAAAGATTCGGAACCAACCTAAGTGCCCATTGACCAACCAGTGGATAAAGAAAATGTGGCATATATACACCATGGAATACTACTCAGCCATAAAAAGGAATGAAATAATGTCTTTTGCTGCAATTTGGATGGAGCTGGAGGCCATTATTCTAAGCGAAGTAAGTCAAGAATAGAAAACAAAATACCATATATTTTCACCTATATGTAGGAGTTAAGCTATGAGGACACAAATACATACAGAGTGATATAATGAGCTATGGAGACTCGGAGATTAAGGTTGGGAGGTGGGTAAGGGAGAAAACTACATATTGGGGACAGTATACACTTGGGTGATGGGTGCACTAAAACCTCAGAATTCACCACTATAGAAATCATCCATAAAACCAAACCACTTGTACGCCAAATGCTATTGAAATAAAAAGAAATAAAGTAGACACATATCTTCACATTAACAATATATCTTTGGGAGCTTTTCTTTTTCTCAAAATATGAGTTTTGGAATATTTGTTTTTATTTTTAATTGACAGATTTTACTTATATATATTTATAGGGTGCAACGTGATGTTATGATATATGTATACAATGTGAAATGATTAAGTCAATTTAATAAACATACCCATCATCTCATATACTCATCATTTTTGTAGTGAGAACTTTTGAAATTTGCTCTTTTAGCAATTTTGAGAAATATATTATTATCATCTATAGTCACCATGCATGTAATAGATCTCAAAACTTATTCCTCCTGTGTAACAGAAACTTGTACCTTCTGACCAATGTCTTTCCATTCTTTCTTCCTCCCTTCTCTGGTAACCATCATTCTCTTCTTGGTTTCTATGATTTCTGTGTTAGCTATTTTAGATCTCGCAGGTAATTAAAGTCACGTGCTATTTGTCTTCTTGTGCCTGGCTTATTTCACTTAGCATGATGTCCTCCAGGTTCTTCCATGTTGTCACAAATGAAAGAATTTTCTTCTGTTTTTAAGGCTGAATAGCACTCCGTTCTGTATATATACCACATGGAAAATGAGTTTTGAATTACAAAAGCAATGATGAGAACAGGTTCTTCTTGCACTCAATGAGACATTACAGATAAGACAAGGGTTATCCTTGACATTCCTGCTACCCCACCTAATCTCCCTTTCTCCAAGGGGGCCTGTAGAGATACTGATTTGTCATCTAACTGTCTGTCTGTTTATCAACCTATCTACATATCTTTCTATCATCTCTCTCCTTTTATGTTCCATATATTTTTTGTCCTATGGTATTTACATTTATGGACATTTCGGAACATGGTTTTTTTCCCACTTAATAGTGTGTCTGATAGCTATTTTTTCTGAGTGCTGAATAGCATTCCATGTTTTATTTGTCCCATCCCTTTCTTGAAGACACTTGTATAAACATTTCCAATCATTGTAGATATGGTCAATTTGCCTTCCAGAGTCTCTGTACTGATTTACCTTCTGGCCTGCATTGTGTGACAGGACTAGTGATCCTCATTTTCTCCTTTAGTGTAGCTCTACAGTGTTCCATTCTGTGGATGTTTGTTGCAGGAAGTCAGGGACCCTGAATGGAGGTACCAGCTGGAGCCCCAGCAGAGGAACATAAATTGTGAAGATTTCATTTTAATATGGTCATTTATCAGTTCCCAAATAATGCTTTTATAATTTCTTACGCCTGTCTTTAATCTCTTAATTAAAGAGATTATCTTCATAAGGTGAGGACGTACGTCAATTCAGGATCATTGTGATAATTGTGTTAACTGTACAAATTGATTGCAAAACATGTGTGTTTGAATAATATGAAATCAGTGCACCTTGAAAAAGAACAGAATAACGCAATTTTTAGGGAACAGGGGAAGACAACCATAAGGTTTGACTGCCGGCAGGTTTGGGCAAAAAGAGCCATATTTTTCTTCTTGCAGAGAGCCTACAAATGGACGTAGAAGTAGGGAAGATATTGCTAAATTCTTTTCTTAGCAAGGAATATTCATACCCTGGGAAAGGAATGCATTCCTGGGGGGAGGCCTATAATGGCCGCTCTGGGAATGTCTGTCTTATGTGGCTGAGATAAGGACTGAGATTCACCCTGGTCTCCTACAGCACCCTCAGGCTTACTAGGGTGGGGAAAACTCTGCCCTGGTAAATTTGTGGTCAGACCAGCTCTCTGCTATCAAACCCTGTTTTCTGTTGTCTAGGATGCTTATCAAGACAATACGTGCACTGCTGAACATAGACCCTTATCAGTAGTTCTGCTTTTGCACTTTGCCTTGTGATCTTTGTTAGACCCTTATCAGTAGTTCTGCTTTTGCCCTTTGTCCTGTTCCCTCAGAATTGATCTTTGTTAGACCCTTATTAGTAGTTCTTTGAAGCATGTGATCTTTGTACCTACTTCCAGTTCTTACATCCCCTCCCCTTTTGAAATCCTTAATAAAAGCTTGCTGGTTTTGAGGCTCAGGTGGGCATCATGGTCCTACCAATATGTGATGTCACCCCCGGTGGCCCAGCTGTAAAATTCCTCTCTTTATACTGTCTCTCTTTATTTCTCAGCTGGCTGACACTTATGGAAAATAGAAATAACCTACATTGAAATATTGGGGTGGGTTCTCCCAATAGATATTTATCTAAACGTCTCCCTATCCATGTATATTTGGCTTGTTTCATCCTTTTGCTAAATTAAACCTGTGCAATTGGCATGTGTCTACAGTGACCATTGCTCATATGTGTAAGCATCTCTGCAGGACAAATTCCCAAAAATGCAATTGCTGAATCAAGGACCATTTGCATTCTACAATTGTAATAATGATTGCAAATCCATTTCTATATTTGCTGAGTTTGATGGCACAAGCTTTCCCACAAATTTGCCAATAGTATTATTGTATTATTAAATTTAAAATTTTTGTCAGTCTTCACATTTCATCTTTTAATGAGCATTTTCTTAAATAAGAGTGAGAAAGAGCATCCTTTGCCCAAGTTGATAAGCCACTTACTTTCTTTCTATGGGAGTGATCATCTTATATTTTCTGCTGTTTTTCTTTGGGTTCTTTTTCTTATTTACTTATAAGAATGTGTATCACAATTAATGATTTTTTTCTGTCTTTTGTTGCAAAAGATTGCCTTTTGACTTTTTTTGGGGGTGCTTTAGTTAATTTTTATGAAGTTACATTTGTCCATATTTTCTTTTGTATCACACTATCCATCTATTTCCCAGAGTTTTGTGGGGCTTCCTTTAGCAGATGGGAAGTTTTCACTTATTCACACGTCTGTCTCTAACCTTTTTAGTTGTTTGAATGCATCCTTTTTTATGGCATTGCCATACTATTTTTATTACTGTGACTTTTTTTTTCTTTTTGCTTTTTTTGAGATGGAGTCTAGCTGGAGTGCAGTAGTGCGATCTCGGCTTACCGAAACCTCCCATCTCCCGGGTTCAAGCAATTCTCCTGACTCAGTCTCCTGAATAGCTGGGATTACAGGCACTGTCCACCACGCCCAGCTAATTTTTGTATTTTTAGTAGAGATGAGGTTTCACCACGTTGGTCAGGCTGGTCTCAAACTCCTGACCTCAAGTGATCCACTCACCTCGGCTTCCCAATACTATGATTTTCTAATAGGTTTTAACATCTGGCAGACTGGCTTTTTTTGTTGTTGTTAAATCAACCCTTACAAACGTTTGTTGCATGGCAACGTGTGTGTTTTATTTGGATTGAGGGAAATTTATAATGAAATACAGAGATTTCATGTTTTTTTTTAAGTTTAATCCAGGTATTTTATATTATTTTGACTAGTATATTTTCTTTTATTATCTTTTCAGTTGACGGTTAATTCTACATGGCAAAACTAACGATTTATGCAAATAAATTCTGTGCCCAATGAACACAGTACATGCTAAAGATGGTGTTGTGTATCAAGAGAAAAAATATAGATAATTAAGTAAAAGTTCTTGGGACAACTGGAAAGCCTTCTGGAAAAAAGGCAACTGAACCTGGTTCTCGTGTCTTATGACAAGATAACGTTCAGATTAATCATTTTTTTCTAAAAGAGTCCTAAAAGCTCTAGAAGGAACCATGAGAAAATTATTTCATAGCTCCAGAGTAGGGATAACCTTATTTTGACATAAATCCCAGGGGCTATGAAAAAGTGATACACTGTTAAATGAGAAAAGATACATGCCAGGCATGGTGGTTCATGCCTGTAATCCCAGTACTTTGTGAGGCCAAGGTGGGGAGATCACTTGAGATCAGGAGTTCAAGACCAGTCTTGTCAACATGGGGAAACCCCGTCTCTACTAAAACTTAAAAAAATTAGTTGGCTATGGTGGTGAATGCCTGTAGTCCCAGCTACTTGGAAGGCTGAGTCAGGAGAATCACTTGAACCTGGGAGGTGGAGGTTGCAGTGAGCCGAGATTGTGCCACTGCACTCCAGCCAGGGCAACAGTGACTCCATTCTAGCCCCCCACTCCCATATAAAGGATACATAATAGTGTCTATAGTAGATGCTGTGCTCCCATATAATTTTTTAAGATGCTAAAAATTAGCCCAGAAAGCACACATTAAAAAGATAATAATCTGGCAACGTGTGGGGAGAAGTAAATGGCATTGGGCCATAGAGGTGGATTATGTTTTAAAGTTCTCAAATTCTGAACCAAATACGTGCACACAATATTAAAATTTTAAATAGCCACTGCAAAAGAAGAAAGATTAAGCAGAGAATTCAGCTCTTTTGCTGGATCTTAAATGTTTATAAACATTTTCCAGTGGGGCCTCTAGTGTTTTCTAAGTGTAAAATCATTATCTGCCAAAATGATACATTTGCTCCCACATTTCAAATTGCATGACTCTTTTTTTCCCTTGCCTAATTGAACTTTCTGGTATCTGTAGTACCATGCCAAATAAGAGCAAAACATTGGATCTGGGTATTTTGTCACTCATTTGCATTTGAGTTTGCTTTCTTGCCACAGAAAATGTTTATTTTTATGCAAATTTGTTAACCTTTTACCGCTGGCTTCTGGTGTTTTCATCAGAGTATTTATTTTTAACTGCTTGGCTAAATTTTCTCTGATACTTTTCTAATTGTCTGCTTCTCTAATTGTTTTCTGCTTTTGAAAATTCTCAAATGTTTGATCCCCATGGAGTTTATTTTGTGACAGGGAGAAAAGGTCTCATCTGGAAATAGAAAAGGTGGAGAGTTGTGTCTTCGTTCCCTTGATAATGATTGGGGCTGGGGTGTTTCCTTAGGGAGGACCTGGCCCAGCTGCCCTTCCTGACCATGTGCCTGAAGGAGAGCCTGCGGTTACATCCCCCAGCTCCCTTCATCTCCCGACACTGCACACAGGACATTGTTCTCCCAGATGGCCGAGTCATCCCAAAAGGTGCCCACAGCCTCAGGGGGAGGAGCCTCCCAGGTAGGAAGATGGGCCCTTCAGGGGATCCTGGTCCTGACTGCCCCCTTCTCTCCCACAGGCATTATCTGCGTCATCAATATTACAGGTGTCCATCACAACCCAACCGTGTGGCCGGATCCTGAGGTGCTGCCTTCCTCATTCACCACCACCACTCCCATCCTCTACTCTTTTTTTGTTTTGTTTTTTTGTCAATTCCAATGTTCCTAGTGGAGGGGTCAGGGTTTTGATGAGGAAAATCCAACATCACCTCGCCCCAACACACACATTTGTCTCTCCAACAAGGTTGCTGGACCTAGGAGACCCCACCCAGCAAACCTTTATCTCACCTGCAGGTCTATGACCCCTACCGCTTCGACCCAGAGAACAGCAAGGAGAGGTCACCTCTGGCTTTTATTCCCTTCTCCGCAGGGCCCAGGTAAGAGTGCCCTGTGCCTGAGGCAGGGATGGGGTGATGGGTGCGGGAGTCGAAAAAGGGGGACATTGTAGATGGTCCCAGTTCCAGCTCTTCCCTCCACTCCTTCACAGTTTATGGGAAAACGTCCATGGAATGGGGATGAGTAGGTCCTAGAGGAGTCCGTGGAGTGCTCAAAATCCCCTTCTCCATCTGCTGTTCTGACCTGGGACCTGGAGTCTGCCCCAGACTCCAGGACATGCAAGCCCACATGGGGGTCCCAGGCATGCTTAGCCCCTCTCTATATCTCTCAGGTTGAGCTGGGTGTGGTTGGGGGGTCCCGGGTCAGGCTCCTGGAGTGATGGGACCCAAATGAGGGTCTTGGGCACAGTCACAGTCCACTCTCCCGCCTGCAGGAACTGTATCGGGCAGGCGTTTGCCATGGCGGAGATGAAGACGGTCCTGGCACTGATGCTGCTGCACTTCCGGTTCCTGCCGGACCACACTGAGCCCCGCCGGAAGCCGGAGCTGATCCTGCGCGCCGAGGGCGGGCTTTGGCTGCAGGTGGAGCCCCTGAGCGCAGGCTTGCAGTGACTCTGTGATCCATCCACCTTATTTTGCAGATTCTCATGAATAAAACGGTGCTGTCACCTCTGCCTGGGCCTCACTGACTGCCAAGAAGGGGCTCTTGGGGATTGGGAGGCTTCAGGGTGAGGTCTAACCTCGGTGGGTTGGGCGGGGTGTTGTCCCTGACCCCAAGAAACTGACTACCTCTTTGGCTGAGCATAGGGCCTCCATGCCTATAGCAGGGTCTCTCAGAGCCCAAGTATGGACTTTATCCTGTGGACAATAGGAGCCATGGGAGGTTTTTGAGCAGGAGAGGGACCAGGATTAAGAACGGATTTAAGAAGCGAGACGGAGGCTCAGTCAGTGAGAAGCAACCATAGAGGCAGATCCTTTCTTCTGATCTGGGAGTGTCCCAAGACCGAAGTCCCTGGCCAATTCAGAACATAGGGATAGAAGGGTGCAGCTTTTACCCTGGCAGGCTCTCAGGAATTCTCAATTTCCTTTCTTGCCAACCTCCCACCCTACGTCTCCCCTTTCCAGTTGATCACTTTTCTGACCCCCTTTCCCTAACTTCAGGCAGCTCCATTTTTTCCTCTTTTGAGCCATCTGACTCTGCCCAGGCAGCCCGTCCATCAGGTACTACCTGAATCCTCCCCGTACTCTCTTCTGTTATGTGCCAGGCACTCTCACAAGTGTCAGATGTTGGGCACGTCCTCACCCTTTCACCTCTAGATTCCTCCTTCATTCCTATCACTCACCCGTCTTGGGGTCAGGACCTTCCCTTTTGACCCTTGAGATTCAAAGCCAGATGATTGGAAACAAAACACCATCCCAAACATATGGGATCTGGAGCCAGACTGTGGTGCTGAAGTCTCACATTTGCTGTGTGACTTGAGCCAGTTAATTCCCCTCTATGCACTTCAGTTTCCTCAAACATATAATGCGGGCAACAACCTACCTCAGGGTTGTTCTGAAGACAAAGTTTGAGGAACTCGGAACTGTGCCTGGTGCACATTGGATGCGTAATAAATGTGGCCATTATCACCTTCTCTCTGAGAAAGTCTGGCTAATAAAGCATGTTGCCTTTCGAGATAGTTTTTTTCTGCCATGACTTTAAAGACTGTCTTGGAACTCATAGGCAAAAATTCTGATATTTGTGCTCCTTGAATAAGCTCCTGGTTGCCATGGTGCTTCATTGATGATAAGCACACATGCAAGTGTTGTCTAGAGTATGCAGGATAAGGCAAAAGATAGTTTTCTTTTTGTTTGGAATTTTATAGCATAAACATAGGTTAAAACTTCTTCCAACCATGTCACCTTTTGACCTTGCGAGTCCACGATCTCTACTTTTCTAGAATGAAATCTCTTTCAGTGTTGACCACATTCCAGCACCAGCAGGAAGCACAGGCGAGGGCACTATGAGTAGCATTAGAAGAGAATTCACACTGTAAAAATAATATTCATTCCTCAGTTAGTGGAACCAATGGCTATAACCAGAAAACCAAAAAAATGATGCATCCATTGGAGGCAAGGGAGTACATATCCTAGAATGACCCATTGACATTGCAGAGCAACTGTGTCAAAAATGCTTGGAGGAGAGATGAGGCTACCTTATCAGGACATATTACAGACCTATTATTAAGATATATTAAGCCCTATTACCAACCTCCTTTTTTCTCTCTTCCTCCCTTTGCCAGATCTTGCTCCAAATTCTTAGTTATTACATTTCCTGTACAGATAAAAAAAATTTAAAGAACTCACTTTTTGCTTGACACCTGCTTTCTCTCTGTCTTCCTCTCTCTCTCTCTTTATTCTGTCTATGTCTCTGTATCTCTCTCTGTCTTCTATCTCTGTCTCTGTATCTCTCTCTCTCTCTCCTTCTTGGTCTCTCTCTACTTTTGCATTCTGACATCCTTCACTCAACTCCACATATTAATATCCACACCCAAACTTAGGATATATCTCTCCCAAAGACAGTGAGGAACTTTATATAAGAACCAGTTTCTCTGAGGGAAGTAGTTTATTTTCCTTTGTACATTTCTTCTAATTAAAAGGATAATATTTATAAAACACTGGACACAGTGCCGATACATTGAAAAAGCTTAATGCTTGGTGGCATTTATGACTATCATGTTATTCTTACTTTTTCTTACACTAGGGGAAAATAAAATCTTTTTTGCCTGTCCATTCAAGAAGAATCACGTTCATAAGTGCCCAGACACATCAATGTGATGATCTTCACCTGTCCATAGATAGAAAACACATTTCTAGGCACAGATAATAGGATAAAGTTCATCACAATGGCTCATAAACAAGAGATTGTGATCACTTGAGGCTAAGCAAAAAGGTATAAGAAACAATAGCTAGTATGTATCAAATAGATATTTTCACATACCTGAACCCTTACAACAGTCCTATGGAGACAGACATTATCTTCAGCTCTTCTATTATATTTTATCACCACCAAATTGGCACGCAGGAGCTTAGAAGACAGAATTTTCTGTGAAAGTTTTTATTTATGGCATTCTTCAGCTTCTTGTTCCTTAAGCTGAAAATGATTGGGCTAAGGAAGGGGGTGAAGACAGTATAGGTGGTGGCCATAAACGTGTCACTGTACATAGAATGGAGGCCCTTGGGCTTGAGGTAGATAAGGGAGGCAAAACTATAGTGCACGACCACCACAGTGAGGTGGGATACACATGTGGAGAAAGTCTTTTGCCGGCCCTCAGCAGAGGGAATCCTCAAGGTGGCAGCCATAATGAAGACATAGGAGAGGATGATGAGGAATAAACAGCCTATCAGGGCTGTGACACACACCAGCATCACACCCATGATGACAGATGATGTCTTGTTCCCACAGGCCAACTTCAAGAGGGAAAGCACATGACAGGCAAAATGGTGGATCACGTTAGACCCACAGAAAGTGAGGTGAAAAACTATCATTGTCACCATCATCCCCATGACTGAGCCACCAGCCCAGGTCCAGGCCACAAGATGGGCACAGTCATGGGGGCTCATGAGCACATTGTAACGCAGTGGGTGGCAGATGGCCACGTAGCGATCATAGCCCATGGCCATGAGAGGGAAGGAGTGAGTGAAGCCAAACATGAAGGAGAAGAACATCTGACCGGCACAAGACACAAAGGTGATGGAACGATGGGTGGAGAGCAGATCAGCCAGCATGCGAGGGGTGATGGCGACAGTGAACAGAATCTCAGAGATGGAGAGGGCACACAAGAAGAGGTACATGGGTGTGTGGAGTCTGTGTTCAATCCAGATTGTGGCCATGATGAGAAGGTTGCCCAGCAACGTGAACAGGAACATCAGGAGGTACAGCAGGAACAAGACGGGCAGGAGCTGCTGGGGGAAGGCTGGGAAGCCAAAGAGGATAAATTCAGACATGGTGCTGTAGTTCTGACCAGGCATGGATACTGCATCTGGTGAGATTAGAAACAAAATTAAATGACAGTGGTTAAAACACAGACTCTAGCACAGACCAAATGGCAACTCAGCAGCTCTATGCTATTCAACAACTGGCAGAATTTTCTGCGTCTCACTTTCCTCATCTGTAAAATGGAGTAAACAATAATAGTTCTTAACATTCAGCAATGTGACAAAGATCAGATGAGATCAATATATTAGATGATCATGTCAGATTTTGGCTACTAATTGGGTTTCTATTAACACCGACTGACATAAAGGAAAGGTTCAATACTTGGAGCCATTAGAGACAGGCATAGATGATCAGGGTCAGAGTCTCTTGATAGTGTGCCAGTTCTAGAAAACATATATTTTGATCTTGGGGTTTAAAAGTTTTTTTCCTGAGAGTCTTTATCTTTTAGTTGCTTATTTAACTCAATTACCTTTATTTTAATACTGATTTATTGATACTCATTTATGCCATCCTATTTCAAATTGTATATTTGCCATTCTAAAAAATCTGAATAGAAAATTTGAAAGAAAAGGCTGGATACATAGCTGTCAGACAAATATGCACCAAATGAAAGCTGAGGTTGCAATCTTAATAATAATAAAAGGCGGAATTTATGGAAACAATGATCACAATGTCTCTAATACCATATGCCACTCCAGGGAACCAGAGTTCCTTGAGACATGGCTGATCTGTGGTCTGGACACAGAAAAAAGCCTTAAACACCTTGTACCAGTGTGAAATGAAACTTCCACTAAGTAATGGGGTAATATTAAAAGCCTGGAGGTTCTAGATTGAAAAGATGCCCACTAGCCAAAAAGGATAATCATTGTACAGAAGATGGAGGAATAAGCTAAATTACACCATGAAGAAGCTTTCAGAAAAATTCAGAAGGATAATTCCACAGAACAATTGGTCTGGTCTCATTGATAAAGGCTCATTCAAAGGACAAGAGAAATTCGAGGACATAACCACTGAATGCAACATAGGAGACTAGTTGAATATTGATTTACATAACCAGCTGTAAGTATTTTTAAGGCAATAGAGAACATTTTGATTATAGTATGAATGAATGATTAGGTATGAGTAATATTAAGGCATTATTATTGATCTAATTACCAATTATTTTAGAGACAGGTCTCACTCTGTTCCCCAGCTTAGAGTAGGATCATGACTCACTGCATCCTGGAACTCCTGGGCTCAAGCAATCCTCTGCCTCAGCCTCCTAAATAACTGAGACTACAGGTGTGTGCCACGTCAACTGTCTAATTAAAAAATTTTTAGAGACAGGGCCTCACATTGTTGCCCAAACTAGTTTCGAACTCCTGGCCTCAAGTGATCTTCCTATCTCAGCCTCCCAAAGTGCTGGGATTATAGGCATGAGTCACCATGCCCAGCTAATTATTTTTTTTAAGTGCAATCTGGTTACTTTGTCTATGGAGAAAAATGTATGGTTTCTTGATGCATGCTAAAATTTTTTTTTTTTTTTTTTTTTTTTTTTTGTTTTTTTGTTTTTGAGACGGAGTCTTGCTGTGTCACCCAGGCTGGAGTGCAGTGGCGCGATCTCGGCTCACTGCAAGCTCCGCCTCCCGGGTTTACGCCATTCTCCTGCCTCAGCCTCCGAGTAGCTGGGACTACAGGCGCCCGCCACCACGCCCGGCTAGTTTTTTTGTATTTTTAGTAGAGACGGGGTTTCACCATGTTAGCCAGGATGGTCTCGATCTCCTGACTTCGTGATCCACCCGCCTCGGCCTCCCAAAGTACTGGGATTACAGGCTTGAGCCACCGCGCCCGGCTAAAATTTTTAAATTACACACACTAAAGGACAGAGAATAATATTTATACCATTTAAAAGGACATTACAGCCACCAGCATAAATATAATAAGTCTACATTACTATGTACCCTGAAATATTAAGTAATAAATAGTCAACACAACTTCAGTGAGATAGATATAAATAACTAAATCAATGACAGAGAGATAGATATTATAGTTAGAAATTTTAACAGAGTTCAGAAATGGAATTTATTATTAATTTCAATGCAATTAATAATATTCAGATATTAGCTATCATATATATTAGACTCTTCACGAAACAGATAGTAAATATTTTTTCAAGCACACAGGTACTTTGTAAAAATGGACATTTCATTAAGATATAAAAAATTCTTTAATTCCAAAGTATAAATGTTGTATAGATTATAATGCATTAACATTAAAAATTAATAGAGAAGAAATAGCTTTTCAAATCTCATATGTTTGGAAGCTAACTATATAATTGAATAATCTTTAAGTTCAACAGTAAATTATAAATTTAAGAAATTTTTAGAATTAAATGATAATTCAAATATTGAGTGTCAACATTTTAACCTAAAATAGTACTTTGATGGAAATATACAGCACTAAGTAGATTTATCAAGAAACTTCCTTAAGAAAAGTTCATGCTTAATAAAACCAAAATCAAGCATTAGAAAACATTGAAAGGATAGAGAGAAACAAGGAGAAGGTGCCAATAACAAAATCCAAAATTAAAAATGGTAAATATGGATATTTTTAAATTAATAAAAGCCTTTAAAAAATAATAAATTTGGGTTGTAGATGAAATGACCAAACACTTAGAAAAATATAAAATTCTAAAACTGGTTCAAGAAAAATGGGGGGCCTGTATGCTCAAATAGGCTTTAAAGAAATCTAAATGGTAGCCAAAGATCGTCTCTCTCTAAAATCTTTGCCCCAGTGAGTTTTGTTAAAGTGTAGTAATTACTATTAAACTGCTAAGAAATAGTTGGTTAGTATCTTATACATAAGCTTCAAAATCATAGACAAGTGTTAGGAAATCTGACCAGCACATCTCATCAGGTTAATGCAATCTTGGTCTAAAATCAGGTAAGAATGTTTGCCGAAAAAAGAGACAATTATAGGCCTACTTCATCTCTCCATGCAGATTTTAAATTCCAGAATAAAACCATAACCTAGTCAAATGTAACGGTGTATTAAAAATGGCTTACCATAATAAAGTGGTATTGGTTTATTTAGTAAATGACAAGGATGACTAACATCAGAAAACCTATCATATGATTTATCATAGGAATTGATTTTTTAAAAATTATCATTATTTAAGTCACGGCATAAATACATTTTTCTTAAACTCTACTCCTATTTATGATTTTTAAAGAACACTTCACAACACAAAACTCAAGGAGACTTTCTTAGCTACATATAGAATATATCGCACAAAATTAGCAAATACTATACTAAATGAAGAAACTTTTTAATGCATTATTTTAGGATCAAGAAAAAGCAAAGGATACTCACTAACTCTGCTGTTCTTTAACATGGAGCTGAAAGTCATGAGTGATGGTATAAGGCAAGAAAAAGAAATAAGGTATCTAAGGACTGGAAGGGATGAGATGAGATCATCTACCTAGAAAAAGATAAAAGAATGATGACATCATCTATTAGAACAATAACAGAGCCCAGTAATGCAGAAGGCAAGGTCAGCTGGCAAAAATCCTGGTAATCCTCCTAGTATCACATCCAATAAATATAAGTTGAATACAAAGAAAGAACATTCTTTGTATCAAGCATCCAATAAATATAAGTTGAATACAAAGAAAGAACCTTCCCAACAGCAACACAAACTATTAGGTTGGTGCAAAAGTAATTGCAGTCTTTGCCATTATCTTTACATTTAGTAGAAGAAAGTGTAGGATAATACCTTTGTAATCTAGGCATGAGGAAAGGCTTCCTAAGCAAAATTTCAAATGCATGAAATATAAAGAAAAATATAAAGAAACATGTCTCAAGATTCCTTTACACCCCCAAACTGCTGAGCACTCTAAAGGGCTTTTGTTTATGTGGTTTAGATCAATTTTTACCATATTGGAAATGAAAATTGAAAATTATTTAAAATATGAGTTACTAGTACATTTAAAAGAGCAATAATAAACCTATTGCATGGTAATATTGACAGAGCAGGAGCATCACTATCTTGGACAAGCCCCTCATTCTAAAATTCACCTAAATCCAAAGGGTGTCAAGCTAATGGCTAAGGTCAGTACAACCATAAACCACAAATAACATCTCCAGCCAGAAATATTCCGAACTCCTCCCCAATCAGAGACACGCCAGCCCCTAGATAAGCCTCCTCCGGTTGGGAAGATGCCAGCCTCAAAAAACCCCCACCCGGCCAGAAAGATGTCAGCCCCAAGATAACTTCCCCTCCTCCCAGAGACATTCCAATCCTGCCATAAAACTTCTCCCCAACACAGAACATTCCAAGCTTGTAATAAGTCCCTCACCCTAAAACCAATATAAACTCTTAGTCTGTAAGAGAAAGTGCTCCTGACTGAAATTGGCCAGAAGTCCTTCTCAGGTTTTATCTAGATGTAAACCTGTCTTTAACCACCAAGCCATGTTTTGTGTTTCTTTCCTGTTTCTTTAACGCTTACAAATATAAGTAACATTTTCAGGCAAATAACCACATTAAGAAAAAAGCATTCCATGTGATGAGTAGCCTTGTTCGACATTTTAGGAAAAACATCGTATGTGCCAGCTTGGCGGGAAACAGCTTGATGCTCACATATGCTTCTTTATTCAGTCTGTGGCAATATGATGTCTTAGTTGAGGCATATGATGAAAATATATTCTCACATATAATTAGTAAAATTAAGACTTCAGGGACCACCCTGCAGAGGTCCTCATATCATACTTTGAAAAATTCTACTATAAAATATCTAGGAATTAACCCAAAACATCCCATACCTTCAAAGAGAAATCTTAAATCCATACTAATAAACATGTAGAAGATTATCTGAAGATATGGGGAGCAGTTTAGTCTTGGGTGGGATGGCTTGATGTGCTAATGATGTCAATTCATACTCAAATAGTAACTTTAATACAATTGTGTTTACAGTTCCAGTGAATCAACCATATATGTGATAAAAACTATTTGAAAATTCCTTCAGAAAAATAAATGTCAGGCTGGTGTGATGGCTTACACCTGTAATCCCAGCACTTTGGGAGGTTGATGAGGATGTACTGCTTGAGGCCAGGAGTTCGAGACCAGCCTGGCCAACATGACGACACCCCATCACTACTGAAAATACAAAAATTAGCCGGGTATAGTGTTGGGCGCCTGTAATCCCAGCTACTCAGGAGGTTAAGGCAGGACAATCACTTGAACCCGGGAGGTGGAGGTTGCAATCAGTGGAGGTGGCACCACTGCACTCCAACCTGGGTGACAGAGTAAGACTCTGTCTCAAATAAATACATACATACAATACATAAATGTTAGCACAAAACCATACTAATATTATAAAAATGGAATCAAGAGAAGAGCTGTTCCCTCCCACATGCTGAGACACACAATAGAGTCATAGTCATTTTTAAAATTATGAAACGTGGAACAGACATAGATCTGAGCAAGTTCATTGGAAATCTCAGAAAATAACCCTGCATTATTCAAAACCTAATATAGTACATGATAAATGTACTAGCACAAATCAAGAAGAAAAGATAGATTGTTCACCCATTGTAGTGAGAAAACTGCTCATTTTATGAAGCAAAGTAAGTAAATCTGAATTTCTGCCTAACAGCACATACAAAGGAGGAATCCAGCTGGATTCAAAAAACAAATACCAAATATCAAAGTATAAATTTAATAGAAGAAAGTATAGGAGAATAACTTTGCGATCTAGGCTTGAGGAAAGACTTCCTAAACAACATTTCCAAAGCACAATCATTAATATGATTTTTAAAACGTGACAAAAAACCAACATTGAGGACTTCCATTCAACAAAGGATTTCTGGGATGAAGTTAACAGGTAGATGGGAAATGGGGAAAAGATATTTGCATTGTCTAAAACTGACAGGAGCACATTCATGTTGTGTGGGGAATTTCTTAAAGACTGACAAGGGAATAATATCTAGAACAAACAAGAAACCGGTTATATCAAGAAGAAGTAGGTACCTTAATGCAAAAATGAGCAAAAGATGTGAGAAGATGATGCACAGGAGTTACTCAGACAAATGAACGGATGTTCAAAAAAAAAAAAAAAAAAGGAAACCAAAAGAAGAACAGAATAGAGGAAAGGGGAAAACGAAAAAGAGCAGTGGAATTTCACTGTATACCCCTGCAGTTCCCCAAATTATAAAATGTCTTGTGTTTGTTGGGCTATGAGGAGAAAGAAATACGTATGCACTATGGGCTGGGCATGGTGGCTCATGCCTACAACCCCAGCACTTTGGGAGGCTGAGGCAGGAGGATCACTTGAGGCCAGGAGTTTGAGACAAACCTGGCCAACATGGCAAAACCCCGTCTCTACCAAAAATACAAATATTAGCCAGGTGTGGTGGTGAACGTCTGTAATCCCAGCTACTCTGGAGGCTGAGGCATGAGAATTGCTTGAACCCAGGAGGTGGAGGCTGCAGTGAGTCGAGATCGCACCATAGCACTCCAGCCCGCTGGTGACAGAGGGAGACTCTATCTCAAATAATAATAATATTAAAAGAAATATCTATTAGTGGGCATGTAGAATGGTGGAAATTAAAATCTTTAATGGGAGTCATGCTCTGTATACCAGCAAACTTGCTACTGTGTATCTATCTTGACTTCTGAAACCTGTTTACAGTGGGACATGTAAGAGAATGTTCCCTGCAGCAGTTAATTTAGTGGGGGTGTTGGATAAGCCTGCTTGTCCCTAATTGGAGAGAAGGCAGGTAAAAGGATATAGAGGCAAACAATAGATATAGAGGCAAAAGGATATAGAGCTTTTGGCAGGAGTTAGATGCACACAGAGTAATGTAAGTGAACCTTTAAAATAATATTGAGTGAATAAAACACAAAACAGGATGAACTCTCTAGCATAATTCCATGTGGTCACATTAAAAATACATCTACATGAAACTACTCTGACTAATATAGTAATAATGAATCCATGTCATTTGTCAAAATCCATATATACAATGCGAAGAGTATAACTTAATGTAAACTATGGAATTTAGTTAATAATAATGCATCAATATTGGTTCATCAATTGGAACACACGGTACCACAGGAATGCAAGATGTCAACAAAAGGAAAAACTACTCTAGAACTTGGTTAAGAATGTGTCAGTGTTGGTTCATCAATTGTAACAGATGCTACAGGAATGCAAGATGTCAACAATAGGAGATACCACTGTAGAACTTGGTTAACAATGTGTCAATATTGGCACATCAATTGTAGCACAGGTGCTGGAGGAATACAAGATGTCAACAATAGGAGAGAGGCCCCCACATGCAGGGGTGAGGCATATATGAGAACTCTCTATACTTTCTGATCAATATTTCTATAAATTTAAAACTCCTCTAATAAAATTAAGTCCATTAATTTACCATTTTAAAAAAGTCACATAAGAAATATATGCAGATAGAAAGCAATGTGTATCTTACAAGAACATATACAAATCAAAAGGTGCATATTACGTATGTGAAAATGCCTGTCAAGAAAAGAATGGAAACAGTGAAAGAAAGAGGGTAAACAAATGAAATAAGAAAAGGATCTTGCACAAACCAATGTCAATCAAAAGCCGCAAACTGGAAATATCATGGACTCAAACCTCTGCACCTGAATTCTACCATAAAAGAAAACAGAAATGTTTTTATGAATAATGTGAGCCACATTGCTACAAGAGTTTCTGAAATCCTTCGTTCTGGATGGGCCCATCCATCATTACACCCCATAGTAGTCTCACTAGGACATTGTCGCCAAGTATCTGCCCCCGACTCCCTGCCACACAGGAGGAGTCAGTCTGGCTCTTGGACAACAGAGAATCACCCAGACAGTGAGGAACTTTACTGGAGTGAGGATGACGTATTCCACATGAAAAGACCACACTTATGACATGGAAGGAAAGTCTTCTGACCACGTAGCAGCCCTACCCAGAAACCATCCCCCAGCATCAGCCACCTTCCTTCCCCATCCCTCCCATTGCCGGGCATCCTCTCTCCTACTAAGCACTTCTCCATCTGCTCCGCTCCTCTCCATCCCCTCTCCTGGGCCACTGCCCCATCCTCCTCCTCATCTCCTGTCCTCTGCACACACTCCACTCTGGCTTCCAGAGAGAAATTTCTGAAATGCTTACAAGTTGCAGAGACATCAGACCCAGGGTGGAAACCCCAGCTCTCACTGTGTGTCTTTGGAGAAAGGACTTTGCAGCTCTGAGGCTCCTCTCCCCAAGTGAAAAACAGGAGTAACCAGAGAACTGTGAGAGTCTACCTTGTAAAAGTCATTGTCATTGACTGATGATGATACTGGTCTTCAGAGCTGGTTTGTTTGTATCATTCTGTACCAGATGTCACTCACTGACCCCATTCTAGACTCATGGTCTCCAACCCTAGCAGGGACTTTAGCATTCCTGGCAATGACACAACACAGTGTCTGATCCAACCAAGAGTCTGATCCAACCTTCCCCCTCTGCGGAAGCTCCTGCCTCACCCCTACAGTCCACCATCCTGCCTCCTGCTTGCTGGAGCAGCCACAGTTCTCGAGGCTGGGGTCCCCCGTCTCCTCTGACAGGTGGACGGAATTCTGCCTACTCTGGTATCACTGCGGATGGCTCACACACAGGTGCAGAGCAAACATCTCACAGCACTGGAATGCATCCAGCTCCATCCTACCTCTTGCAACTAGGTTAGCAAGGACACAACAGTGGAGACAAAATACACCTAGCACAGGGTTTCTCAATCTCAGCACTCGTGACATTTGGGACCGGATCATTCTTTGTAGTGGGAGCTGTCCTGTGCATTGTCTGCCATTTAGCGGCGCCTTTACCTCAATCCCTTAGATGCTAGTAGGAAAATCCCCCCCTCCCCACAAGTCCTGACAACCGGAGTATCTCTGGGCATGACCAAATGTCTCCTGGGGGCCAGAATCACATTCAGTTGAGGACCGCTGACCTATAAGCTGCAACGGGCACCTGGGCTGGCTGAAAAGCCAGGCGCTCTGCGTGGGAAAAAACCACCCCAGGCAGCCACCTAAGGCTGAGATCTCTCTCTTTTCCCCGTCTCCCCAGTTCTGCACCCCCACTGCAGGCTGGGCAGCTCCATCCACAACTCTCTGACTCTGCCCTTGTACCCATATCCTCTTGGTTCCCCTCCACCTGGGGCTGCCTTCAATCAAGTGGTCTTAAGGAAAACGCAGAAAAAGGACCCTTTTAAGGTGCTTTCAGAGGGTACCTGCAGGCAAGCGTAGGAGCCTTGAACTGGTGCTGTGAGCTTTATGCCTGCAGTGGCCTTCCCAGCAGGTCATTCCCATGGGTCTCCCCAGGAAACCACCCTGGAAGGGCTGTCCTCTGCGTCTGGAGAGGCCAAGCGGGGCTTCAGAGGGCGTTCCGGAATCTGCAGCCTCCACCTCTTCCTCCAGCACACAAGGGCTCACTGCTACCTCTCTGGCCAGGGAGGCTTTAGCTCCTGCAAAGGATGGAAAGATTCCAGTCTCAAAGGAGATAGGACTGGAGAGAATTCTGGTTAAAGATTAATCAGGAAAGGACATACTGAGGCATAGTCGAACTCCCCTCCCGTCATAGCTGGGAACTCAGTTTTTAAGATTTCTCTGGGGTTTCTGTGTTCAAGAGGATGGCTGCTCAGTTGATTGGGGGCCTTAGGATTTTATTTTTATTTCTCCAAATCCAATAGACCCCGTGGTGCTCTGAGAGACTGGAAAATGAAGATGCTGCGTAAGAACTTGCAGGACACAATAGGGGATTCACAGTGGAAATATTTCATATGTTAGGGTGAGAAATCACTGTTCTTCACTGAGACAATAAGTCTTCACTCACTGCTGAGCCCCAGTAAGGACACAATCCAACATGTTCATCCTGGACTAGGTGTGTTCTCTTCATAAAGCCATAAAATTAAGTGTACTATCCAACTTCTCACCAAATACAAGTGGTATATACGAAGCTGGGCTCAAGCCAGTCTCTTTTTTTTTGAGACGGAGTCTCACTGTCATCTAGGCTAGAGTGCTACGGTGTGATCATAACTCACTGCAGCCTCAACCTCCTAGGCTCAAGTGATCCTCCTGCCTCAGCCTCCCAAGTATCTGGGACTACACGCTGGTGCAAGCATGCCCAGCTAATTTATTTTACTTTTTGTAGAATTGGGGTCACACTGTGTTGCCTAGGCTGTCCCCAGACTCCTGGACTCAAGCGATCTTCTGCCTCAGCCTCCCAATGTGCTGGGATTACAGACCTGAGCCACTGAGCTCAGCCACTCAAACCAGTCTTTTTTTTTTTTTTTTCTTTTTTCTCAGATGTAAGTATTCGGTTTATTGATTTAAAAACATCTGAAATTCTGTTTTGTAAAAAATATATATATTCAAGCCTGGCACGGTGGCTCACGTCTGTAATCTCAGCACTTTAGGAGGCCTAGGTGGGAGAATTGCTTGAGCCTAGGAGTTGGGATCAGCCTGGCGAACATAGTGAGACCCCATCTTAAAAAAAAAAAAATCTTGGCTGGGGCACAGTGGCTCATGCCTGTAATCCTAGCACTTTGAGAGGCGGAGGCCAGTGGCTCACTTGAGGGTAGGAGTCAAAGACCAGCCTGGCCAACATGGCGAAACCCGGTCTCTACTAAAAATACAAAAATTGACCTGGCGCGGTGGCTCACGCCTGTAATCCCAGCACTTTGGGAGGCCGAGGCGGGCGGATCACAAGGTCAGGAGATCGAGACCATCCTGGCTAACATGGTGAAACCCCGTCTCTACTAAAAAATACAAAAAAATTAGCTGGGCATGGTGGCAGGCGCCTGTAGTCCCAGCTACTCGGGAGGCTGAGGCAGGAGAATGGCTTGAACCTGGGAGGCGGAGCTTGCGGTGAGCCGAGATCGCACCACTGCACTCCAACCTGGGCGACAGAGCGAGACTCCGTCTCAAAAAACAAAACAAAACAAAACAAAAAACCAAGAAACAAACAAATAAAAAAAAACCCCGAAAATTAGCCTGTGTGGTGGCGGGAGCCTGTAATCCCAGCAACTCGTGAGGTTGAGGCACGAGAATCGCTTGAATCTGGAAGGCGGAGGTTGCAGTGAGCCAAGATTGCGTCACTGCACTGCAGCCTGGGTAACAGAGTGAGACTCTGTCTCAAAAAAAAAAAAAAAAAAAAAAATTCTTTATTCCGATATAATTCACAGCCAAAAATTCATCCATGTAAAGTGTACAATTCAATGCTTTTTCAGTATGGTCACAGAATTGTGCAACCATGGCAACAATTCATTTTAGAACATTTTCATTATTTGTAAAATAAACGCCATGCCCATTAACAGTCACTCCCCATTGCCTGCTTCCACCCAGACTTAGACAACCACAGATCTGTTTTCTCTTTCTGTCTTTATGGATTTGCCTGTTCTGAACATTTTATATAAATGGAATCACATACTATTTTGACTGGCTTCTTTCACTGGGCATCATGTTTTCAAAGTTCATCTATGTTGCAGCATTAGTATCTATGTTACAGTATTAGTATCTATGTTACAGCATTAGTATCCATGTTACAGCATTAGTATCTATGTTACAGTATTAGTATCTATGTTACAGCATTAGTATCCATGTTACAACATTAGTATCTATGTTACAGCATTAGTATCTATGTTACAGTGTTAGTATCTATGTTACAGCATTAGTATCTATGTTACAGTGTTAGTATCTATGTTACAGCATTAGTATCTATGTTACAGTATTAGTATCTATGTTACCGCATTAGTATCTATGTTACAGTTTCAGTACTGCGTTCCTTTTTACAGCCAAACGATATTCCATTGGATAGATACACCGTATTTTGTTTATCCGTCCATCCATTATTAGACATTTGGGTTGCTTCCACTCTTTCGCTATTATGAATAGTTCTGCTACAAACATTGATGCATAACATAAAAGGAAAATAAAATCGCGGGACCCCAATTCACTCTTCCAAAAAGAAAAAATTAAGCTGAAAGCTGAGTCATGCGAGAACTTGCTGGAAAGCTTTAGTAGAAATTGATAAGCTGATTCTAACATTTATATGAAAATGCAAATGACCTAGAATAGAATAAGTTAATTATATAAAGGAGATCAAAGTCGGAATACATATACTATCTGCCTTCAAGACTTCTGTAAGAGTGAAATCAGCAAGATGGTGGGATAGGAGGTCCCCCCCAGTGGGATCCCCCTACAACAACAATAATTTCACAGCCATCCACGGGAAAAAGTGACTTTTGGAGTGTCTTGGGATTCAGGTAGGCATTTGTGAAACCCAAGACCTAGAAGGGTTGCTTTGAGAAGGCAGACAGACCCACAGCCAGGTGGCAGACCTGCTGTTCTGGTCCCAGCTCCCTGTTCCGGTAGAGACCCTATTCCATAGAGGGCTTAGGACCAGAGACAGCAGCCACCCAGGGACTCCTTGGCCTCTGAGCCTGCAGGGAGCTGTGGCTCAGGTGCGTCCCACACACTCCCAGAGCACAGAGTCCAAGAAGTGGGAGCTTTGTGGGGTCCCACAGAGTGGAGACCTGGGAGGATTACTGGCTATACACACAGAGGAGAAAACAAACCACACAAGTGAAATATATAAACGTATAAATAGTTATATGTACATAAACATTTATTATTATTATTAAATTGGATGGAGTTTTACTCTTGTTGCCCAGGCAGGAGTGCAATGGTGCAATATTGACTCACTGCAACCTCCGCCTCCTGGGTGCAAGCGATTCTCCTGCCTCAGCCTCCCAAGTAGCTGGGATTACAGGCATCCACCACCACGTCCAGCTAATTTTTATATTTTTAGTAGAGATGGGGTTTCACCACGTTGGCCAGGCTGTTCTTGAACTCCTGACCTCAGGTGATCCACCCAGCTCGGCCTCCCAAAGTGCTGGGATTACAGGCATGAGCCACTGTGCCCGGCCCTAAATATTTATGTTCTAAGCTTTAAAACTACTCATGCTAGAGTTTATTTATACAAATATGATGGATAGAAGTGTATGCCTCTATGCACTGTCCACCTCATTTCTGTGAATATCTAGCAGACATACCTGCTGTTCTGTACCTCACTCTCTTAGCCTCATACCTTGCCTCCCTTGAATGTGTGCACATAGAGAAAGATGCATTTTAAATGATCCCCTTTCTTGTTGATTTTGAACTGGTTGAGTTTGAGGCTCATTTCCATAGAGTATCTACCCTCTAATATTCTGTAAAGCAAGGGACCCCAACCCCCGGGCAGCAGACAGGTACTGGTCTGTGGCCTGATAGGGACTGTACTGCACAGCAGGAGGTGAGCGGTGGGTGAGTGAGCGAAACTTCATCGGTATTTACAGTCACTCACCATCACTCACATTACTGCCTGAGCTCTGCCTCCTGTCAGATTAGTGGCAGCATTCGATGCTCATAGGAGTGCAAACCCTAATGTGAACTGCACATGCAGGGGATCAAGATTGCATACACCTTATGAAAATCTAATGCCTGATGATCTGTCACTGTCTCCCGTCACCCCCACTTGGGATCATCTAGTTTCAGGAAAACAAACTCAGGGCTCCCACTGATTCTACATGATGGTGAGTTGTATAATTACCTCATTATATATTACAATGTAATAATAATAGAAATAAAATGTACAATAAATGTGATGCGCCTGAATCATCCTGAAACCATCTTTGTCTCTCCTCTCCCTGCCACAGTTTGTGGAAAAATTGTCTTCCACGAAACTGGTCCGTGGTACCAAAAAGGTTGGGGACCACTGCTGTAAAGGCATAGGCTGTGTGTGTGTGTGTGTGTGTGTGTGTGTGTGTGTGTGCATGCATGCTGAGGTCTCCATGCTGCGGAGCATTCAAGCAGAGACTATCGGGGATGCAGTAGCTGGGCTGTGCAGAGCTCACGTGTTCATTGGATGGGCGGCTGGGCTCCCTGGATGTTCAGTTCCCAGACACAGAACAGCTGACATCTCCCCGGGAAGAATCCACCTGTGAGTCTGCCTTAACACCTACCAGGTGTTCAAATTTCCTGTTGCTGCTTCACCACAGATAACTCTTCTGGATTCAGGCCAAGGCTCCTGTGTCTAGAAGGTTGCTCCCCTAGCCATAATCTACAGCCAAAGAGAGCAGGTGGTGAGGGCAGGGTGGACCTTTGGGGCCCTTCTCCAATACAGCGCAAGGCCATGTCTCTGCCCGCTGCGGGATCCGGGTCAGACCCCATATCCAGCTTACACAGCACCCACAGCAACAGCAGGAACAGCGAGTTGCACTTGCTGAGCCTTTAGTCTGCCTTGCGCATTTTGCCTGCATTGTCTGTTTTAAGTATTACGACAGCTATGTGAGGCGAGTGCTACTGAAACGCCCATTTACAGATATGAAGGAGTACAGCCCGGTGGTGGGGGTGGCACAGTGTGAGGCTGGGTGGGTGGTCTGGGTAACCAGCCTGGCTCCACCAGCTGTGCGACTATAGGTGGTCACTTAAATATCTTGCAGGCTTAATGATTCATTTGTAAAATGGAAAACAAGGTGGTTAATATACTTAAAGGACTTAAAACAGGCTGTGTGAGTTATGTGGGCAAATGGTGGTGGTCACCATTCCGGCTCTAGGCTGCCTGCTCATCCCAGGCACACAGCAGGTCTGCAGTGAGCGGAGCCCCTCTAGCCGCTGAGGACGCTTTCTTCTTCGTCCCTAGAACCCCGCCTGGTTCATCAAACTCTGACTTTGCTCCCTGAGCCTAATAGGGGTGGAACCGCCAGCAGGTGAGGTCTGTCCTTGCAGAGGAAGTGGGGATTTTGGGGGATGCACCCTACCCCACTGAGGCTGTAGGGCCAGCTGCCTGAATCCCTTGGCTGAATGAGCTGGTAGTGGTGGTGGGGTGGGGGAGGTTTGGGGGCTCCCCAACACCCAGCCAGTGTCAGGAGCGCTGTCTTCCCCATCCCCCTTCTCAGTAGCTCTGCTAGGAGCCCCCTCCTTCAAGCACCCCCTCTCCTGAGTCCACCCCGCAGGGCAGTTCTGGACAGGATCCAGGGAGAGCCAGGAGGGGGGCCCTGGGTCTGTGGGCGGAGCATTCTGCGTGTGGGAGGAGGAGCCACGTGCTGATCCAAGGGCCTCCAGATATTTTCCCTCTGGGGCCACTACGTAGCCTGAGATTCCTTCTTTATTAATGTCCCTGTATCAATATGACATTGACCCTAACGAATGGGTGCAGAACAGCATGGCAGAGGAAAAAGGTTTGGGCTTGAGGGTCTCACAAACCTGGCTTCCTGTGAGCTCTGCAACTTGGGCTAGAGGCCTGCCCTTTCTGAGACTCAGTTTGCCCTTGTGTTAAATGGACACATTCCCTTCTCTGGATGCCATCACTCGGGTCTCTCCAACAATCCCAGGACTCTGGCTCAGAGAACCGAGGGGAGGTTGGTGTGAAGGCGTTGGGCACGGTGATGCAGGTGAGCATCTGACATGAGCAGGTGCACTTGACCTAGAGTAGGTGGAGCTCAGTAGGCATGCTTTACCTAGAGCCCCTGCCACACAGTAGGAGTGCTTTGTGGAGAGTGCCCTGCACACAGTAGGCATTCTTTATGTCAAGAACTTTGCACAGAGTAATTTTACTTTATGTAGAGCACTCGATACACAGAAAGAACACTTTATGTAGAGTATCTGGCACACAGTAGGTGTGTTTTATGTAGAGTATGGGACACACGGAGTCAGAGTTTATGAAAAGTGCCCAGCACCCAGAGTAGGCACACTTTGTGTAGAGCACTTGGCGCACAGTAGGTGCACTTTACATAGATCACCAGGCACGTAGTAAACATGCTCTATGTACAGCATCTGACACACAGTAGGTGTGCTTTATACAGAGCGGTAGGTGCAGAGTAGGTCCACTTTACATAAGTTACTCTGCACAAATTTCACTTTATGTAGAGGACCGAGAACACAGAAGCAAGATTTTCTGTAGAGCGCCCCGCACACATTGGGCACACTTTACATAGAACACTTGGCACACAGTACACGACATGTATACAGAGTACCTGGCACAGGGTAGGCGTGCTTTATGTAGAGTCCAGCCCACAGGATATTGCAATATCGCATATTGTCTTTTGCAAAGAGCAGAGACTGACACGCAGCAGCTAAAGTACTAGCTGCCAGCCCCTTCCCTTCATTCCC
The DNA here is from genome assembly GCF_037993035.2 of Macaca fascicularis. Lineage (NCBI taxonomy): Eukaryota > Metazoa > Chordata > Mammalia > Primates > Cercopithecidae > Macaca > Macaca fascicularis. The sequence goes on from NC_088393.1 coordinate 16,150,536, forward strand.
TGTTTTTCAGGCTCCCTCAGAATCCATCTGTCCCCGTCTAAGGCCCATTTTCCTGTGATCCCTCCTCTGTCCCCCTCTAAGGCCTCATCTGACGTCCCATTTCCCAGATGAGAAGCCTGAGTCCAGGAGGGGCTCACTGCCCACAGTTAGAGCAAGGAGAGGCCAGAATAAGGACTCCACTCAGGGTCTCCTGGCTCGGCCCTCCCTGGCCCCATCTGCTCATGGCCCCTCTCAGCCTTACCTCCCATGCCCCATCTCTGTCCTATTCTGAGTCCAGCCTCCAGGTATTCTCCTCCAGCAGAGCTCTTTATCTCTGGAATCAGACCGGGTAATCCCCAGCACAGTTAGGTAGTTTGTTCCTGCTCCTGTCAGTCATGTCTCGACCCAGGCCCTGGGTTACCTGGAGGCAGGACTTGAACTCCTGCCAGGCTGTGAAGCCAGAGGCCAGGAGCTTCTGTCCCTGAATCTCCTAAGTCTGCACTGAGAAATGGTGCAGAGCGAACTCCTGGACCACACGTGGAGAGGAGCTCAGAAGATGATCTGGAACAAGGGTTGGCCTGGCCCTGCTCACCTGCTGCCTGAACTCTCAAGTTCATGCCTTTATCTGCCACACCCTTGGCCTTGGAAGGGCAGGGTGGTTGTCAACTTTGGGGCTCAGAGTCACCTTTGCACCTCAAGATCCCCTCTCACCCACCTGGGAGGTGCTGAGACCTGCAGAACCAGAGTCCAAGCTGTGTCACCCTCAGCTGGATCCTCTGCACCCAGTTGGCCTGATGCCAGGTTTTGGTTGGCTGCCCAGGCACGGAAGACACACCCAGGCTATGGGGATTGGCTCGCCCAGCCCAGCCCAGCCTAACCCAGCCTCCCACAGCCTTCCCTACATCAGGGGCCAGAGGTAAAGACCTCCTAGCAGGTGGGGAGAGGAGATTGTGTGGGACAAGCTGGTCCTGACAGAAGGTGCCAGGCTGGGGGTGGCAGGGCTGGAGGATCTTGGCCTGGGATGGGGAGAGGCACTGCCCAAGGCTGGGGTGGGTCCAGGCTACTGACCTGGGAAACGTGATTTCCTGGTAACCGGACCCCTGGCAACCTCCCAGTGATTCAGGCTGGGCCTTTCTGGATTCTAATCAGCCTCAATCTCTCCCTTTCTGTGTAACTGGAGGCCACTTGGCTGCTGGTTTCCGTTGGGTGTTTCTGGACTTTAGATCTCAGCTCTTGTTTACCCATCTCAGACCCTTCCCTGATCTGCCTCCAGCACTGCCCTTCCTTGCCCCTCTCCACTGTCCCTGGAACTTCCTGGGCCCTTCCCTGGGCCTCAGTGTCTCACCCTCCATCCCGTCTCCCCTTCAGGATGCTGACGCTGAGCCTGTCCTGGCTGGGCCTCGGGCCCGTGGCAGCATCCCCGTGGCTGCTCCAGCTGCTGGTTGGGGGCTCCTGGATCCTGGCCCATGTCCTGGCCTGGACCTACACCTTCTATGACAACTGCTGCCACCTCCAGTGTTTCCTGCGGTCCCCAAAATGGAACTGGCTTTGGGGACACCAGGGCCTGGTGAGTTTGGCAGCAGGACAGGTCTGGGATCTCAGGGTGGATGGAGTTTCTGAGGGGCAGGAAAGCGGTTCAGGGAGCTGGGTTTTGAGGGTGGCTGGGGTCTGGGAACACAGAGAAGAGAGGGAGATGGCTCACCCATTCCTCTGCTCACTCATTCCTCTCCTCACTCACTCGTTCCTCTCCTCACTCACTCGTTCCTCTATCCACTCACTCATTCCTCTCCTCATTCACTGATTCCTCTCCTCACTCACTCATTCCTCTCCTCACTCACTCATTCCTCTACCCACTCGCTCATTCCTCTCCTCACTCACTCATTCCTCTCCTCACTCACTCATTCATCTCCTCACTCACTCATTCCTCTCCTCGCTCACTTATTCCTCTCCTCATTCCCTGATTCCTCTCCTCACTCACTCATTCCTCTCCTCACTCACTCTTTCCTCTCCTCACTCACACATTCCTCTCCTCACTCACTCATTCCTCTCCTCACTCACTCGTTCCTCTATCCACTCATTCCTCTCCTCACTCACTGATTCCTCTCCTCACTCACTCATTCCTCTCCTCACTCACTCATTCCTCTACCCGCTCGCTCACTCCTCTCCTCATTCACTCATTCCTCTCCTCACTCACTCATTCCTCTCCTCACTCACTCACTCCTCTCCTCATTCACTGATTCCTCTCCTCGCTCACTCATTCCTCTCCTCGCTCACTCATTCCTCTCCTCATTCACTCATTCCTCTCCTCATTCACTGATTCCTCTCCTCACTCACTCATTCCTCTCCTCATTCACTCATTCCTCTCCTCATTCACTGATTCCTCTCCTCACTCACTCATTCCTCTCCTCATTCACTCATTCCTCTCCTCATTCACTGATTCCTCTCCTCACTCACTCATTCCTCTCCTCACTCACTGATCCCTCTCCTCACTCACTCATTCCTCTCCTCATTCACTGATTCCTCTCCTCACTCACTCATTCCTCTCCTCACTCACTCGTTCCTCTCCTCACTCATTCCTCTCCTCACTCACTCATTCCTCTGCTGTACCACCCCAAGTCGTTCTCACTTCCCTTTCCTCCCACTCCAGCCTGCTTGGATCTTTTTCCTGCCTGTCTTCCCTGTGTTACTGCACCTCTCAGGGGCTCCTGTGGGCGTGGTATGGGTGCGCAGAGCAAAGATCTCCTGGCATTTGTGCCTTCTGTACTGCTGGACTTGAGGCCTCCTGAGCCCACTGTCCAGGGGCTGCTCCCTGCCTGGCCCATTTGCTTGTGTCTGTCCATCTCTGGGCTGCCGCTTTCCCACAGGAATTAGCTCTGAGCCCCTTTCCCTATGCAGCGGGGCCAGAAGAGAAGTGTGGGCAGTCTCCCGCTGCCTCTTTCCTGGAGATGCCTTCCTCCTATCTTGCTCTTCCTCACTAACATGTCCCAGTCAGCCTTGTTGCCTGCCTGAATAAAAGCTGGTCACTCCCTGCTCTTTTCAGAAGCTGCCCTTGACTCTGCAGACTTTGGCCTCTGACTTAGACCTGCTCTCCCATTTGAGGGACATGGCCTTTGTCTGCTCACTTGTAAATGGCATGATTGATGGGCGTGTCCACGGGCGGAGTGGAGGGTGTACACGATGCACTAGCACGGAGCCTGGCCTGTGGGAGGGGCTGACTGTGGTCAGAGTCACTCCTGTGTCCCTGGAGGCTGCTGAGAACGGAAGGTCCCCAGTGTGGGAACAGCAGCAGCCCATGCGGACCAGCCGGGATGTGAGAGGGATGTGGGAACCAGCCACAGGGACACGTCCTGAGGCCACACTGCTGTCTACAAACCTCCTTCCGTGGGGACTTTTCCATGTGGCCGTCCCCAGGTTGAAACCATTTCCAAGATGAGAAAATATATCCTCTTGAGCAGACAGCTTGCCTTCTCCCTCTGCCTTGGTATTTACCCTTGGATCTCTCTCTCTCTCTCTTTTTTTTTTTTTTTTGAGATAGAGTCTCGCTGTGTTGCCCAGGCTGGAATGCAGTGGTGCTATCTAGGCTCACTGCAACCTCCACCTTCTGGGTTCAAGTGATTCTCCTGCGTCGGCCTGCTGAGTACCTGGGACGACAGGTGTCAGCCACCACACCTGGCTAATTTTTGTATTTTTAGTAGAGACAGGATTTCACCATGTTGGCCAGGCAGGTCTCGAACTCCTGACCTCAGGTGATCGGCCCACCATGGCCTCCCAAAGTGCTGAGATTACAGGCACGAGCCACTGTGCCTGGCCATTATCTTTGGATCTTGGGGACAGTTCCAAGAAAGAAGGAGCAGGGATCAGCAGAGATTCTCTGCAGCTGTTCAGAATCCAGACACGCTGCTGAGGGCAGAGGCTGTACCACATCTGGAGGCTGCAGGGGGGAACTTGCTGTGGCTCCTGGTGGGGAGTTGCGTTACTCAGGTTCTCTTTAGAAACTGAATTAACAGGATATCCTTCCTCTTATCTCTCATGCATATACTGAGACAGAGAGGGGGGGAGAGAGAGAGAGAGAGAGAGAGTTTATTATAGGAATTGGAAAATGTGATGATGGAGGCCAAGAAGTCCCATGATATAGCATCTGCAAGCCAGAAACCAGGGACACTGGTGGTGTAAATTCAGTCGGAGTCCCAAAAGGCCTGAGAACCTGGAGTTCTCATGTCCAAGGACAGGAGCGGATGGATGAGCCAGCTCCAGAAGAGAGCTCACATCCACCCTTTCCTCTGCCTCTTTGTTCTATCCGCACCATCAAAGGATTGGATGACACCCACTCCCACTGGGGAGGTGGATCATCCTTCCTCAGTTTACCTATTCAAATGTGAATCTCTTCTGGAAATACACCGATGGACACATCCAGAAATAATGTTTTACCAGCATGTTTTATCTGGGCATCTCTTGGCTCAGTCACATGGAATTCATAGTTAATTCAGGACACCTAGAATTGCCATCACAAGGGCTGACGGCCTCTGCCTTGCTTTCAGGTCACCCCCATGGAAGAGGGCATAAAGAAGTTCGTCCAGCTGGTGGCCACCCAAGGCTTTAAGTTGTGGCTGGGTCCTACCTTCTCCCTCCTCATTTTATGCAACCCTGACATCATCCGTTCTATCACCAGTGCCTCAGGTACCCATGCGGAGCTTGGGATGATGAGGGCTGCAAAATATCCGAGGCCTTCTATCCTCTCTTCCCCCAAGCTTCCATGTGGGCCCTGCAGGGTCCAGGCCCCTCTTCCTGCTTCTCTCTCAGCCATGTTCCTCTTTCCTTTGTGTATTCACCAACCCCCATGTCAGCATCTCCTCCGTCCACTGCCATCTGTCCCTGCCATTTTGTGCTGGGCACCACTGGGGGCCCAAGAAGCCTCAATTGAGAGCACTGTCCTCGAAGTAGCCCCCCATGCTTGAGGAAATGGATGTGGACAGAGACATCTAAAACTTTGTGGAGTCAGGAATCGAGAGAAGGAGATGGATGCAACAACCCAGAGAACAAGGTCTTTGCTGGGGCAGGCTGGAAGGCTTCCTGGAGGAGGGGTTGCTGTAAAAATGAGTAAAAAGATTTTAAAGCAAGGGAAGGGTGATGCAGTGGACATCATTAGTATCCAGATCCCCCTACCAGACCTGGCATCAGCCTTGGCTGTCCCTAAGTTACTACACTAGGAGGATTCGAGGCTGGTGGAGAATCTGGGCTGCGATTTATATGATGTTCACCTCTGGTGAGTTTATTCCTTCTACCTTGTTCTGTCACTCATCCATCTATTCATGGCTCTCCTGCTCCAGGCCCCAGGAATCTCCAGTAGGAGATCCCACCCCAGTCTGGGGCCCTTTCTTTCCCTTTGCTCATCCTGTTTTTGAACAGGCCAAGCCAAACAGGGGCAGGGGCAGCATCCCACAGAAACTATGGCTGTAACCTCAAGATGCTGAGTGACTCTGGGCAGGTCCTCAGCTCTCTCTGGCTGCTGAAGTCTCTTTCAATTGCGAGTGATGGAAACTCAAGCCCATGTGGTCTAAGCAAATAAAGAGAATCAGTGGGCCATAAAGTCTGGAGAGAGTGGTTTTCAGGCATAGTTGGATCCAGGTGTCAATCCACATCACTGGGAATCAGTCTCCTCTTGGTTTTACCATTCTCTGTGTCACTCTGCCTTTTCATATGGTATCAATGATGAGTCTCAGAAGCCCAATTCCTATCAGAAAGCCCACCTTTCTCCCAAGGGTCCGAGATAGCCTGTGTTTTCTACATTATATTTGATTGTATCTGGTATATGCTTCCACCTGATCACATAGAGAAGTCATCATGTGTGGGGCTCAGCTGTGGCTGAGGACATTTGGGGCATGTCAGAGTCTTTTTGGTTCTTGTCTGAGATGTAGTGTGAGGTTGTCTTTTTATCCTGCTTCACATGTCTTGGCCATGTTTGGTGCTTGTCCAAGGTGTAGGACCCAGGGTCTCTTTGAGAACTGTGTGAGGTATTATTTGAGTCTTAGTAGAGTTAGGTCTTAGGGTAGATTTGAATTATGCCTGAAGAATAGGCTTGGTTACGCCTGGGCCATGTTTAGGACATTCATGGCATCATATTTAAAAGTTATCTGGACCCGTCATTGGAGTACACAGAGGTCACATTACACCATCTCAGGCTCATGGGAGAGCATGTTGTGTCATTTAGGGTTTGGCATGTGTATTTTGGCCATGTCACGAATGTTAAGACATATCAGGGCAATATCCCAGGTCCCAGATCCATTTCAGAAGATAGCAGAGAGTGCTGGGGACATACAGGGTGTCCTAGATCCCTGTAAATGCATTCTGTAGAGTGCTGAGCTATGCTCAGGTATTGCAGAACATGTTGGACCATGTAGGAGATATGTCATTGTGTGCTGGAGCATACTGTGTTATTGCTGTGCTGCTGCAGCCTGGTCTAGTCTCTCCTTCCTCCACCATCCTCCTTTCTTCCTCTACCCTTGGACTTCTTTCTGCTATGCTGGGTGGGAAAAGTGGAAGTACACACCCCTGGCTGGGAGCATTCCTCCATACTCAAAGTCTTTCTCTTACCCCTCTCCACGGCCCCTGAAGGCCCTCAATCATGTCAGCTGCTGTTGCACCCAAAAATATGATTTTCTATGGCTTCATGAAGACCTGGCTGGGTGAGTAATTGCAGGTGAGTGGGGTTGGGGATATCCTTTAGGGATAAGGGAGGGTGCTGCCCTCGACCACTCTTCTTGATTGCCCTGCTAGGGGATGGGCTCCTGCTGAGTGGTGGTGGCAAGTGGAGCCACCACCGTCGCATGCTGACTCCTGCCTTCCATTTCAACATCCTGAAGCCTTATATGAAGATTTTCAACAAGAGTGTGAACATCATGCACGTGAGTCCCTTGAACTCTGAGACCCAGCTGGAGCCTCAGGGCAGAGGGACTACAGGCATATCTGGTCTGGAATTTTGGTTGTGCTTTGGGGCCAATGCTCTTCCTTTCTGAGCCTTGGGTTCCCTATCTGTAAAACGGGGATAATAATCTCTACTTAAAAGGTGGTAAGATGACATAATGGAATCGTGTCCCTGGCACATGGTAGGTCTCAGAGGTGTGAGTTTCCATGTTTCTCTCACAGAAACCCTTCAAACTCAAGAGAGTAAAGGTGAAGTTTGTGTAGTCACAATTGCTGAGTACAAACCGCTTCAAAACTCATTGGTTTAGAGCAATAAGGGTTTATGATACCTAACAAGTGTGTGAGACAGGTGGCTGGTTCTTCTGCATGTGGATGGGATCACTCTTGGTACATGAGCAAGTCAGGTGGGTCAGGTGGGCAGCTTTGCTGATCCTGGCTCAGTTTATTCACGTGTTTGTTTGGAGCTTCACTAGCTTCAGGTTAATCTAGGATGGCCTCAGCTGTGATACCTGGACTTTTCTCCATGTGTTTCTCTGCCTCCAGGAGGCACCTGCTGTTCACATGGCATAGACTGGGTTCTGAGAGACTGTGAGGAGACTGCAATGTCTCTGGACATTCTCTCTGCAATGTTTCAAAGTTCAACCAGGCTTAGGTCTGCACAGACTCAAACGGACATAAAACAGGCTCCATGTCTTAATAGAAGTTGCTGGAAAATCATAGTGCAAAGTGTGAATACAGGGAGAAGTGAAGAATTGGGAGTCGGTATTTTGTGAAGTGCTTAGGATGTTTTACTTACTTGCAAGCTGATAAGCTAGCTTTGTTAATACTTCATGGATTCTGCCAGGAGATACGAGAGTCCTGGGTCAGAGACCAATGGCTATTTATTACTCATGGCATAGCAAGCAGTATGTTCTTGGTTTGCATCATTTCTCCAAACCACCCAAATCCCACGGGGTGCCACAGAGAGGTTTCAGTAGTTGCCTGCTCATGCAGTGCATTGCATGGGAGGAAAGGAGCACTAGGCTTAGGGAATCTGCTTTTATAGCAAGCAGAAGCAAGCCTGATTTTGGTCCAGGGGGAGCCATTGCCTTGTCTGCAAAACAACTCTGAGAAGTGGCCCAAGTAAGAAAAACAGGTCTGGCATTCTTGGCATACCCAGAGAGATGCTCAGATCTGATGGAGGAGTCCCTTTCACAACAGGGATGTGTGTGTGTGTGTGTGTGTGTGTAAATGTATATATATATATAATTTATATAAATTATATAAATATATATGTGTGTATATATATATTTACGTTCTGGGATACATGTGCAGAACGTGCAGGTTTGTTACATAGGTATACATGTGCCATGGTAGGTTGCTGCACCCACCAACCCATCATCCAGGTTGTAAGCCCCGTATGCATTAGGCATTTCTCCTAATGCGCTCCCTGCCCTCGCCCCCAACCCCCTGACAGGCCCCAGTGTGTAAAGTTCCTCTCCCACAACAGGGATATTTTTGAAATGAATCTGTGGCAATGGAGATGAGTAAAACCAACGTTTACTGAGCACTCACCATGTGCCAGAAACAGTGCCATTTTACAGCTCCAGGATACACTTTTTCTAATTTAATTTTAATAACTGTGTGAGGTTGTGGTTGGTTTTGCCCTATTGCAGGTGATAAAACTGGGGGCCAGAGAGATTAGGGAGCTCACCAAAATTGAAACAGATAGTAAGTGAGCTAGGAGTGGTGGAGCAGTGATTCCACCCTAGTTATCAGGCCCCATAGCATGTTGTCTTAATTGTTACTGAAGATTTGATCGATGGGACCTACAGGAGTGCAGGAAGTTGACCAAGAGCACACAGACCATAGGAGGCTGAGCTGGGACTTGAACCCAGGTCTCTCGACTCCCAGCCATGAGTCTTTATCTCCTAATAGTAACAGTTTCCGGTCCTATCCAAGCTGGTCCTTCCTGGGGATGGGTGCCTGGGGCAGAGGACCAGGAGGATGATTGCAGGGGATCCATCTTGGTGTTTGGGTCTGGGAAGGCACTCACAGGAGGCAGTTCCCAGCTTCAACTCTGTTTTTACTCTGGCCAGGACAAGTGGCAGCGCCTGGCCTCGGAGAGCAGCGCCAGACTGGACATATTTGAGCACCTCAGCCTTATGACCTTGGACAGTCTGCAGAAATGCGTCTTCAACTTTGAAAGCAATTGTCAGGAGTGAGTCCTTTCCTATGGCCTGAGAACTTGGGCCACGAACCCAAGGGAGTAGGTTGGAAAAGGATGACTGACTGGGGTAACCAGAAGTGTCTTTCTGAAGGCACTTTCTATGTGTCGTAGCTGGACTTTGAAGGATGGGGAAGGGGAGAGAGAAAGTACGGTCCTTTCAAGTAGGTAGAAATATTTGAGTATAGGCAAGAAGACTAGGATGAGGCAAGCGTGTGCAGCAGACAGTAGAGATGAGTTTGTGGAAGTAGACAGGGAATAGATTTCAGGACACTGAAAATCAGGAAAAATGGCATGAACTTTATCAGGAGGTTCCCAGGAATCTTTTGAAGGGAGTTGGACCGATGACCGGTGCAGTCACAACTGAGCTCTGTGGAGGTCTGCCTGTCATGTGGACACGACACGGAGCTGACATTGGATGCAAGTCGGTGACGGTGGGGGCTGGGCCAGAAAGAGCTGGAGGACAGTGAGGTCTGAGTTTTGTGAACAGGTTTTGGAAGGAAAAGAGTCCTGACTGGATACTGGGTGGCAGAGACAGGAGAGAAGCATGGTGTCCAAGCTATGCTCTGGGTACCTAGGTGCATGGAAGCAGCTCTCAGAGATGGGACGCCTGGAGAGAAGGGAGTTTGGAGAGTCAAGTCTCCTGGCTGTTTCCGGATACTCAATTTCCTGGTGGACAGTAACTTCTAGCTGCTGGTGAGAGGTGCTCCTGGGACTTTGCATATGTTAAGTTGTTACCTCCCTCATGCAGGAAGCCCAGTGAATATATTGCCACTATCTTGGAGCTCAGTGCATTTGTAGAAAAAAGAAACCAGCAGATTCTCTTGCACACGGACTTCCTGTATCATCTCACTCCTGATGGGCAGCGCTTCTGCAGGTCCTGCCGCCTGGTACATGACTTCACAGATGCCGTCATCCAGGAGCGGCGCCGAACCCTCCGCACTCAGGGTATTGATGATTTCCTCAAGAACAAGGCAAAGTCCAAGACTTTGGACTTCATTGATGTGCTTCTGCTGAGCAAGGTGGGCTTCTCTGGGATGTGAATTCAAGTCACAGAGTGGAGATTTATGCCAATGTCAAATGAAAGAACTTGGACTTGATCCAGAGGGCAGTGGGAGCCATGGAACATGCTTGAAAAAGACAGGTCAGAGATAGGTTTGAGAGATGACTCTGTGGAATTCAGCTGGCAGGGGACCGCTAAGTTTGAAATAGTGAGGAGCCTGAGATTTTACTTACATGTTAGTAAGTCAGTCTGACACATTTTTATGCATATCTATGTGTCTATGTCTATATCTATGATGACAGATGCACCAAACCCCTGGATCATAGCAGCCTGTTTTAATCATTCACAGCCAATAGCAGCCACCAGAGTAGGATTGTAGAGCTGGCTCTCCATTCCCATATTCCTCCTAGGGTAGCACAATGTTTTTACCTGTAAATACACCAGAATGCACTGCAGAGAGGGGGCCCCACATTATACATCTTGGAGCTTACATAGGATAGCTAGCACATCTGCCCCTTCTTCCTTCCATGGTGAGTGTGAGAATGGGAGAGAGAGGGGGTGGGGAGAGAGAGAGAGAGAGAGGAGAGAGAGAGAGAGAGAGAGAATGTTTGCTTTGTTCTGGAGTAAAATCTACTCCTCTCCAGGGAGATGTCCATGCCCGTAAGTGCATGGTGTTATAGATTTATAACGTAGGTGGTGGTGTTATAGCTTTATAACCCAGATGCCTTCTGGAAAGATAAGAAGGATTCTCTGAGTTTACCACTCTAGAATGTGAGCAAATATCTTCAGAGCAATACTCAATTTCTAACTTCCAAGCCAAACTGCCATTGAAATATGCTGTAACCCAGGTTGCCAGTAATGTTTCACTCCAAAAGTCCTCATTATTCAGAGACAAGATAATATTCATAGGTCATTGACTCTTCCCAGCAGGGCCAAATAGGAGGCAAAGAAGGCAGCGGGAAAGCCCGTGGTTGGTGGGCTCTGATGGTGGTTACCAAGAGACATCTAGGAGTGCACGATGGGCTTGGTTTTCTGGAAAGAGGATGGATCTTCAGAAATTGTTTTAGGTTTGACTCAAGAGCCCCCAGAGCTGGTGTGATTTGGGGCAGGGGTATTGTCTTGCCTTCTCTCCAGGATGAAGACGGGAAGGAGTTGTCTGATGAGGACAAAAGAGCAGAAGCTGACACCTTCATGTTTGGGGGTGAGGGTCTCAGTGTGGGACTGCAGTGGGGACAGGGGCCTCTCCATCCCAGCGACGTGGTGAGTGGACCCTGTGTCACTCCATTCTGCCCATCCTCCCCCTCCCTACATTCTCCCGGAGAGCCTCAGTGTATGGGTGCTGTCCACCCTCTGGTGCTGAAGCAGCCCAGAAACCCAGTTTTGCTTGGCTGCCCCTCAGGCCATGTGGTCTCTCCTGGGTCCTATACCACCTCGCAAAGCACCCAGAATACCAGGAACGCTGCCGGCAAGAAGCGCGAGAGCTTCTGAAGGATCGTGAGTCTATTTTTTAAAAAAATTTATTTATTATTATTATACATAAGTTCTAGGGTACATGTGCATAACGTGCAGGTTTGTTACATATGTATACTTGTGCCATGTTGGTGTGCTGCACCCATCAACTCGTCAGCACCCATCAACTCGTCATTTACATCAGGTATAACTCCCAACGTGAGTCTATTGAGATTGAATGGTGAGCGCAGGTGCTGGCCTGTTCCTGATCTTTTCCCATTGGTCCCGCTCCTCAGGTGGGGGAGTGGGGGAGGAGTTGTTTTTTTGTCAATTCTTCCATTATTGCTTAGTGGGAGTCAGTGCAAATCCCAGACGCAGGGCTTAATACCCAGCCTGACCAGCAGGGGATGGTTTGGAGGCTTTTGGGCCAGAAAGACCTGGGCACTATAGACTCAAAGGTGAGTCAGATCAAGCCCTTGCCCCTGCAAGATTGCTCATGTGTGGGGTGATGCACCCGTGATCCGACAGTCCAGTCCAGAGTTGCCCACTGAAATGAAAGCAGGTGCTGTTAACATTAGCCTCCCAACTGGCAGATGGAGGTACAGAGAGATCAATTCACTTTACCAAAGCCACACAGCCAGGGAGTGGATAAGCCAGGAATTGAACCTGAGTCTGTCTGATATGAGTCAGTGCTGTGAAGCAAGGAACTATCCAGACTACGCTACAAGTCTCCCCTTAATCATTAATCTGTGTTTACGAGACTGAAGAGAAACGAACAATTCACAGTGGCGATCAGCTGGTCTCTGTTTTAAGAAGAAGAAAAGCCCCCGGAGCATACAATTGAAGTGATGTCATGGGGTCTCCAACCCAAGCAATTAGTAAAATGTATCTGAACCTGCCACCTCCAACCCCGCTCTAAGACTCTCAGTGCCCATCGCTCAAAGCCCCCAGGTATCTTTTCTGGCAGACACAACAGAGAAGAACATGGTTAGAGCCTTGATTGGTATTAAAGATCCCAGTGGGACAACTGTCTGCACACCTCGCCGAACTCCACTGCATAACAATCCCCAGGAAGCCAATTCTAACTTTTGTTAGTGAACAAGCCATGGGACTTTCACTGACACCTGGAGGCTCATTAAAAGTTGACACACAATTTCCATCTCCACTCCATTTTGTTTTTTTGCAAATGAAAGAGTCTCTAAGGATCAGCTACAGAGCTGCAGGGAGATTAGGTTTGAATGCATAGCTCAGGGATGAGGTGGAGACGGAAACACAGGCTCATCTCACTCTGGGGAAATGGTCCCAGGGAATTTTCCACTTAGCCTTAGGTCCAAACTTAGGTGTCTGATTAGCAGCAAGAGGCGTAGGTAGGCATTGGAAGTGGCTCTTTCTTCCCCAAGACACTATAGTCCCAGAGCTCCACGTAGCCAAATGTTACAGAAAGCACCACAGCATCTTGGCTGTCAGAACCAAAGCATGCAAAGCACTTGGTGCCAAGAGTGGCTCCTGTGAACATTTTGCGCTGCTGGAGGGGATGGAGGGGAAGGTCTCCAGATCTCTGAGGTGGGCCAGGTTTCCGCTTCCTCCATCCTAACACTTACCACACTCTCCTTATTATATAAATGACTTATTCATACTTACTGTCTTTCTCTACTCAACACTCCCCACAAGAGGATAAGACCACACTGTATTTGCTCAACTTTGTGTCCTCACTGCCTGGCACCTAATAGATGCTCAGTAAATATTCACAGAGAAAACAAGCAAATGACTCTCTCATTGCAACCCCATTCCATGTCTGTGAGTTGCAAAACCCTTCCAAAATGTGGCTATTCTCTAGTTAATCTGAAATTCATTTTGTAGATGTGGCTGATATCATTTGAACCCACCTGCCCTTATGTGTACATCCCCTGTGTAGATGAGTGTCATCTCAGGTCTGATAGATTATGGGGAAAGGTCCACTGGATGCAAACCTCTGCCTGTCTTTTAGGCTCCATGAAACACTCCTCACTCCTCTGCCCAAGGTCCCTCTCCTATTGGCCTTCTGCTCCTTGGATGAAGAGTTATTTCCCCACCCTAAGTCCTTTGCACATGCCCTTCTCTCTGCTTGGTGCACAACCTTTCCTCTCCCTCTGCAGAATAACTCAGATGAAATGCTACCTCCTCCGTGAAGTCCTCTCCTATCAGCCTGCCTTGCTTTCTGAGGATTCATTTGTCTACTCCTATAGCCACTGCCATCCCCTCCTTATGCTCCTCCTGCTCTTGTCTGACATTCAGTTATTCATCATCCACCTTCTCTCCTCCACTGTAAAGTCCACAAGAACAGGCACTAAATCTGTAATGGCCATTGCAGTCTCCCCAGCTCCTGGCTCAGTGATGAGCTCCATTGCTCTGGATACATCTGTTAAATGGGTGGTAGCTGAGGTTGAAGTTCCTCTGAGCTGGAGATAAAGGTTACCTCATGCACAGTCTTTAGGGGTTGAGGCTGGTCAGTGTCACCATCTTAAGCAGCCAGTGTGGCTCTTTCTATTTCTCCGTGTCACCAAAGAGCAGACCAAGCATGAGGTTTCCTGTTTCTACTAATATTTATTTTCAGGCAGTGCTCATCTCAGATGGAGGAGACCTCTTGAGCAAGAAGTTGACCAAGGCATTGAAGAGCCCTTCAACCCAACTCAGCCTTCCAATCTTTAGTGAAAATATTATCCTATGAATATTTATGACACGCCCAAAATGTGCTAGAATGGTGACTGTGACTTGGATTCCACCTCTAAGAGCTTCTGGACAGAGAAGGGAGACAGACCAGTGCATTAATCATTCAGATACCCCAAGATAAATGCAATGAAAATGCTGCAGACTGCAGACTCCTGCTTACAGCTCCTTTCCCTTCTCTGAAACTCATTGAGGTGAAAAGATCCAAAAAGGGAATTCATCTAGAATAAATTACCATTAATACTAAAGAGAAACTGCCTGGCTTGTTTCACTTAATGCAGTGTCTTCTAGGTTCATCCATGTTGTCATGAATGAGAGGATTTCCTTCTTTTTCAAGGCTGAATAGTATTCCATGTGTATTCACTACCTCATCCATTTATCCGTTGATGGACACTTAGGTTGATTCCATCCCTTGACTTTTGTGAATAGTGCTGCAGTGAACGTGGGAGTGAAGATATTTCTTCAACATACTGATTTCATTTCCTTTGGGTATATGCCATACCCAGAAGTGAGATTGCTGGATTACACGATAATTCCATTTTTAATTTTCTGAGGAACCTCTCTACTGTTTTCTATAATGGCTGTACTCACCTACATTCCCACCCACAGTTTACAGGAATTCCCTTTTCTTCACATTCTTGCCAACATTCTTTTTATCTTTCATCTTTTTGATGTTGGTCAAAGAACATGAAATTTCAGTTAGACAGGAAGACCATGAGATCTATTGTGCATGACTATAATTAATAACAATCTATTGTATATTTGAAAATTATTGAAAGTTGATTTTGAGTATTGCCATCACAGAAAAGAATGATAAGTATGTGGGATAATGCGTATGTTAACAGGCTTGAATAAACCATAGTGTATACAGATATCCAAACATCGTGTCATATAGTATAAATATATACACATTTTGCCAATTAAAAAAATGAGTATCTGCCAGATTTCATGTATTTGGGATCAAATGGAAGTAACAGAGGAAACTGTCTTATAGTCCCTTACTCAAGGGCAGAATGCAGTGAAGGGAAGTAGATGGAGAAAATGTTTCTTTTTCTTTTCCTTCTTTCTTATTTTTTATTATTATCTTTTTATTTTTTGGAGATGGAGTCTCACTCTGTCACCCAGGCTGGAGTGCAGTGATTTGATCCCAGTTCACTGCAACCTCCACCTCCCAGTTCAACTGATTCTCCCACCTCAGCCTCCCAAGTAGCTGGGATTACAGGCAGCCACCACCACTCCCAGCTAATTTTTGTATTTTTTGGAAAGAAGATGTTTCTTGAGGGAGGGATGGGTTCTGATCCACACCTCCTCACAGTTGTGAGCACAGGTTCTGGTGCACAGGAAGGGCTGATGCACGTTTGGGGAATGCATCTTCCGGAGCTCATATTTCTTTGGTCATCCCTGGGTGAAGCCCAGTGGAGACGTTCAGAAATGCAAGGGCCCTGCCTGGCAGAAAAGCTGAGTTGAGCCACGAGGTTGAGGGTCAAAGGGACTTTTTGCTTATTTGCCACTCACTGCTGGGCACATAGTAGGCGCTCAACAAATATTAGTGGGGTGAATGAAGGAATAACGTGCACAGTTTAAGAAAAAAATGAAGGCTGGGTGCAGTGGCTCATGCCTGTAATCCCAACACTTTGGGAGACCAAGACAGGTGGATCACTTGAGGTCAAGAGTTCGAGACCAGCCTGACCAATATGGAGAAACTCCGTCTCTACTAAAAATACAGAATTAGCCGGGGGTGGTGGCGCATGCCTGTAGTCCCAGCTCCTCAGGAGGCTGAGGCAGGAGACTCGCTTGGATGCGGGAGGTGGAGGTTGGGGTGAGCTGAGATCATACCATTGTACTCCAACCCGGGCAACAAGAGCAGAACTCCGTCTCAAAAAAAAAAAAAAAAAAAAAAAATGAAATGGGGGAAGAGGAAGGGGCATTCACCCCGACCAAACACCTACTCTGGGCCAAGATCGTTACACATGTGTCTCTTCCTGAAATAATCCAGCCCCATTTTACAAAACGGAAAATGAGGTCCAGAGAGGCCAAGCCGCTGGTCCAGAGTCACGGCGCCCCCACCAGGCAGGGCCGCAAGATGCAGCTGAACTGCCACCTTGGTCCTCCTACCTCATCCCCCCGGCTCACAACTCACCTTGTTTCCTGTTAACCCCAGCCTCCCGTCCTCATTTCTCTGGGCATCCAGAAGCAGCAACAAAACACTTCTCTCCTAGTCCTGGCTCCATCTCTCGGCTTAACATCTGTCCCTCTGATGTCCCTTCCTGGTTCGAGCTGTGCCAAAGAAATGTCTCAGGGGAAAATATCTGCAGGTCCAGCCCAATTTCTCCAAATTCTGGGTCTTCTGCTGTCCTGGGAGGCTGGGCTTGGAGGAAAGTGTTGGCCGGACCCTCAGTCCAGGCTGGCATCTGTCCCTGCCAAGCTCGAGGCCCCAGCCCCTTCCTGGCCTCTCCTTCCAGCCTACCCTCCTCCCCTTGGGCCCAGAGTAATGATTCTAAGATGCCTCCAACGCCCTTCACAGTCTGGCCCCAATATGACTTCTCCAGCTCCCCTACCCTGTTGTGGGCACTCAAGCTGATTCCTCGGGCTGGGATGCCCTGCTTGCCACTGTGTCTAGGGACCCTTCCTCATCCTTCAAGCTCAGTGCAAATGTCACCTTTCCCATTTTCTCACCTGCCTTATGGAGTATCATGGCATCATACACGCCCTTCATTCATTATTTTCTTCAATGTACATTTCTTGAATATTTACTAGATGCCAGGACTTTTCTAGGTGTTGGAAACACAGCACAGACCCAATAAGATGCTGTCCTTGCCCTCAGGATGTTACAGTTTAGCAAGAGACACAGAGTGGTAACCAGGCAGTGACCACACTGTGTGGTGGGGGAAGCTCAGATCCAGAGAGGCACGTGACTCAGCCCAGGGTGGTGGAGCTATGGGAGGCTTCCTGGGAGAGACGATGTGAGGCTTGAGATCGCTCGATTGAGGCAGATGGGAGTGAGAAGTGAGGGAGGCACAGGAAAATGTGGTGACAGGCCGAGTGTAGTGGCTCACGCCTGCAATCCCAGCACGTTGGGAGGCTAAGGCGGGTGGATCACCTGAGGTCAGGAGTTCAAGACCAGCCTGGGCAACATGGCGAAAATCCCATCTCTACTAAAAAATACAACAACAATCAAAACTTGGCCTGGGATGGTGGCATGTGCCTGTAGTCCCAGCTAGTTGGGAGGCTGAGGCAGGAGAGTCATTTGAACCCAGGAGGCAGAGCTTGTAGCGAGATGTGATCACGCCACCACACTCCAGCCTGGGTGACAGAGAGAGACTCCATCTCAAAAAACAAAACAAAAAAAAGTTACAGGCCGGTACAGTGGCTCACGCTTGTAATCCCAGCACTTTGGGAGGTTGAGGTGGGCGGATCACCTGAGGTCAGGAGTTCGAGACCAGCCTGGCCAACATGGTGGAACCCCGTCCTTACTGAAAATACAAAAATTACGCCAGTGTGGTGGCGCATGCCTGTAGTCCCAGCTACTCGGGAGGTTGAGGTAAGAGAATTGCTTGAACCTAGGAGGTGGAGGTTGCAGTGAGCTGAGATCATGCCACTGCACTCCAGCCTGGGCAATAGAGAGAGACTCAGTCTCAAAAAAAAATTAAAAATTAAAAATTTTAAAAAGAGAAAATGGGGTGAGCTAGAGCCCCACATACTGAAAATGCTCCCATCTCATTTTGGCCCAGAGATTTAAATGTTAGACCTAAAACCATAAAAACCCTGAAAGAAAACCTAGGCAATACCATTAAGGACATAGGCATGGACAAGGACTTCATGTCTAAAACACCAAAAGCAATGGCAACAAAAGCCAAAATTGACAAATGAGATCTAATTAAACTAAAGAGCTTCTGCACAGCAAAAGAAACTACCCTCAGAGTGAACAGGCAACCTACAGAATGGGAGAAAATTTTTGCAATCTACTCATCTGACAAAGGGCTAATATCCAGAACCTACAAAGAACTCAAACAAATTTACAAGAAAAAACAACCCCATCAAAAAGTGGGCAAAGGATATGAACAGACACTTCTCAAAAGAAGACATTTATGCAGCCAAAAGACACATGAAAAAATGCTCATCATCACTCACCATCAGAGAAATGCAAATCAAAACCACAATGAGATACCATCTCACACACACCAGTTAGAATGGCAATCATTAAAAAGTCAGGAAACAATAGGTGCTGGAGAGGATGTGGAGAAATAGGAACACTTTTACACTGTTGGTGGGACTGTAAACTAGTTCAACCATTGTGGAAGACAGTGTGGCGATTCCTCAAGGATCTAGAGTGAAATTGCTGGGTCAAATGGTATTTCTATGTTTATTTTTTTAGGACGTCCACGCTGTTTCCTAAAGTCTGTGTATCATTTTACATTCCCACTAGCAATGCTGCAGGGGTCTAGATCCCCGCAACCTCACCAATACTTGTTACTGTCTTTTTTATTATAGCCATCTTCGTGGTTGTGAAGTGGTATCTCACTGTGGTTTTGATTTGTATTTCCTTAGTGAGTAAGGATGTTGACCATCTCACCGTGTGCTTGTTGGCCATTTAGAGATCTTCTTGGAGAAATAGCTCTTGAGATACTCCACCCATTTTCCAACTGGGTTGTTTGTATTTTTGTTGTTAAGTTTTAAGAAAACTTTACATTTTTAGTTAAGACTCTTTTATCTGATTTGTGATTTTCAGTTATTTCCTCACAGTTTGTGGGTTGTGTTTTCATGGTCTTTTCGGTGTCCTTCTATAGCACAATAGATTTACATTTTGATAACATCAATGTACATATTGTTTTCTTTTGTTGCTTGTGCTTTTGGTGTCACATCTTAAAAAGCATTGTATTGCTTTATCTAAGGTCATGAACATCTACGTTACCTCATAAGAGTTTTGTAGTTTTAGCTCTTACATTTGGGTTTTTGATATATTTTGAGTGTCAAACTTTGTGTGTGGTGTGAGGTAGGGGCCTAATCTTAGTTTTGGCTGGGTTCAGTGTGGTTGAACGAATCCTGTCTGTGAACTTCCATCAGTGACCTATGTCTGTGATTATATAAGTTTATAAGGAAGAGGAAATCATCACACACACACACACACACACACACACAGCCCTAGGCAGATACATCATTCAGACTGAATTATTAGTAAACAGATGCTTCATTCCCAGCTATTAGGTTGCTTCCCATGCTGCTGCACAACAATAGTAAAATAATAATAGTAGCCACTGTATGAGTGTCTACTACATGTTGAGCTGTATACTATGTTCAGTACCCTTCATAGATCATCTCTTCACTTCTAAAACTGTGTAACAGCTAAAAAGACAAGTGTGCCAGCAAAAATTGCTTATTATTTATAATTTCTCAATGGCTTTGAGGGAGATTGAGCTCTAGAAAAAGATTTCTCTATGCAAGCTGTGGAAAGTGGGCATGGTGGCTCATGCCTGCAATCTTAGCTATTTGAGAGGCTTAGGTGGAAGGATACCTTGAGTTCAGGAGTTTGAGACCAGCCTTGGCAACACAGGGAAACACCAATTCTACAAAAAAAAATTAGCTGGGCAGGCTTGCGCTAGCCTCTAGTCCCACTTACTCAGGAGGCTGAGGCGGGAGGATTACTTGAGCCCAAGAGATTGAGGCTGCAGTGAGCTGTGATAACATCACTGCAATCCAGCCTCGGTGACAGAGTGAGATCCTGTCTCAGAAAAAAAAAAAAAAAGACTGCCTCAAGCCTAGTTTGCTGTATACTACTTGTACTTGGTGACAAGTTGGACTGTGCACCTAATTTTATGACTTTGTGAACAGAACATGCCTACTCCAGGATAAGCATATTGGGTTGTGTCCTTAATGGGGCTCAGTAGTGAGTGAAGACTTATTGTCCCAGGAAAGAATAGTGATTTCTCACTCTAATATATTAAACGTTTCCACTCTGGATCTCCCATTGAGCCCTGCAAGGTTTTACACAACATCTTCATCTTCCAGTTGCTCAGAGCACCACTGGGTCTGTTGGATTTTGAGAAATAAAAATAAAATCCTAAGGCCTCCAACCAAGTGAACAGACACCCTCTTGAACGTAGGAACCCCAGAGAAATCTTAAAAATCAAGTTCCCAGCTATGATGGAAGGAGAGGTCAGCTATCCCTCAGTATGTCCCTTACATATTAATCTTTAACCAGAATTATCTCCATCCCTATCTCCTTTGAGACTGGAATCTTCCCATCCTTTGCACGAGCTAAAGTCTCCCTGGGCAGAGAGGCAGTAGTGAGCCCTGTGTGCTGGAGGAAGAGGTGGAGGCTGCAGGTTCCTGAACGCCCCCTGAGGCTCCTCCTGGCCTCTCCAGACCTAGAGGACAGCCCTTCCAGGGTGGTTTCCTGGAGAGACCCATGGGAATGACCTGCTGGGAAGGCCACTGCAGGAATAAAGCTCACAGCACCAGTTCAAGGAGGCCCTGGGTCTGGCTGCTACACTTGCCTACAGGTGACCTGTGAAAACACTTAAAAGCATGTTTTTTGTGCCTTTTTCTTATAGCCACTTCACTGAAGGCAGCCCCAGGTGGAGGGAGACCAAGAAAAGGAGGGTACAAGGGCAGAGTCAGAGAGTTGTGGATGGAGCTGCCCAGCCTAGAGTTGGGGAGCAGAACTGGGGAGATGGGGAAAAGAGAGAGATCTCAGCCTTAGGTGACTGCCTGGGGCCTTCTTTGTTTGCCCACTCAAGATGCCTGGTTGTTTAGTGAGCCCAGGTACCCATATCACTTCTCAACTGGACATGATTCTGGTCCCCAGGGGACAGTTGGTCATGCCTGGAGACAGTTTGGTTGTCAGGACTTGTGTATGGGGCTTGGGGGGATTTTCCTACTAGCATCTAAGGGATTGAGGCCAAGCATGCCGCTAAATGTCAGACCATGCATAGGACAGCTCCCACCACAAAGAATGACCTGGTCCTCAAATGTCACTAGTGCTGAGATTGAGAAATCCTATTCTAGGTATATTTTGTCTTCACTATTGTGCCCCTGCTAACCTGGGGGCAAGGCTCTGTGGGAGGTCAGGATACACTCTAGTGCTGTGAGATGTTTGCTCAGTGCCTATGTGTGAGCCATCTGCAATGATACCAGAGTAGGCAGAATTCTGGCCACCTGTCAGAGGAGATGGGGAAGCCTGGCCTTGAGAGCTGTGGCTGCTCCAGCAAGCAGTAGTCGGGATGTTGGACTGCAGGGGTGAGATAGGGGCTTGAGAGAGGGAGAAGGTTAGATCAGACTCTTGGTTGGATCAGACACTGTTTTGTGTCATTGCCAGAAATACTGAGGACTCTGTTGGGGTCAGAGAATTAGCCTAGAATGGGGTCAATGAGTGACATCTGGTACAGAATGACACAAACAAACCAGCTCAGAAGACCAAAATCATTATCAGTCAATGACAATGACTTTTACAAGGTGGACTCTCACAGTTCTCTGGTTACTCCTGTTTTTCACTTGGGGAGAGGAGCCTCAAAGCTGCAAAGTCCTTTCTCCAAAGACACACAGTGAGAGCTGGGGTTTCCACCCTGGGTCTGATGTCTCTGCAACTTGTAAACATTTCAGAAATTTCTCTCTGGAAGCCAGAGTGGAGTGTGTGCAGAGGAGAGGAGATAAGGAGGAGGATGGGGCGGTGGCCCAGGAGAGGGGATGGAGAGGAGCGGAGCAGATGGAGAAGTGCTTAGTAGGAGAGAGGATGCCCAGCAATGGGAGGGATGGGGAAGGATGGTGGCTGATGCTGGGGGATGGTTTCCGGGTAGGGTGGCTGCGTGGTCAGAAGACTTTCCTTCCATGTCATAAGTGTGGTCTTTTCATGCGGGATACGTCATCCTCACGCCAGTAAAGTTCCTCACAGTCCGGGTGATTCTGTGTTTTCCAAGCACTGGGCTGACTCCTGTTTTGGTGGGGGGGATACTTGGGGACAATGTCCTAGTGAGACTAGTAGGGGGTGTAATGATGGATAGGCCCATCCAGAATGAAGGATTTCAGAAACTCTTGTAGCAATGTGGCTCACATTATTCATAAAAATATTTCTGTTTTCTTTTATGGCAGAATTCAGGTGCAGAAGTTTGAGGCCATGATATTTCCAGTTTGTGGCTTTTGATTGACACTGGTTTATGCAAGATCCTTTTCTTATTTCATTTGTTTATCTCCTTTGGTTCACTTTGTTTCCATTCTTTGTGTGACAGTCATTTTCATATACTTAACATGCATTTTTTGATTTGTATGTGTTCTTATAAGATACACATTGCTTTCTGTCTGCACAAAATTTAATGTGACTGCTTTTAAATGGTAAATTAATGGACTTAATTTGATTGGAGAAGTTTTAACTTTATAGAAATATCGGTCAGAAAGTATAGAGAGCTCTCACATACGTCTCACCCCTGCATGTGTGGTCATCTCTCCTATTATTGATATCTTGCATTTCTGTAGCACCTGTGTTACAATCAATGAACCAATATTGATGCATTATTATTAACTAAATTCCATAGTTTATATTAGGTTATACTCTTTGCATTGTGTACATGGATTTTGACAAATGACCTGGGTTCATTATCACTATATCATTCAGAATCATTTCATGTACATATATTCTTAATGTGTCCACATGGAATTACGCTAAAGAGTTCATTCTGTTTTTTGTTTTTTTTCACTCAATATTATTTTAATGATTCACTTACATTACTATGTGGGCATCAAACTCCTGCTAAAAGCACTATATCCTTTTGCTTTCATATCCGTTGTTTGCCGCTATATCTTTTACCTGCCTTCTCTCCAATTAGGAACAAGCAGGGTTATCCAACACCCCCACTGAAATAACTGCTGCAGGGACCATTCTCTTACATGTCCCACTGTAAACAGGTTTCAGAAGTCAAGATAGACACACAGTAGCAAGTTTGCTGGTACACAGAGCATGAATCCCATTAAAAATTTTAATTTCCACCATTCTACATGCCCACTAATAGTGCATAAGTATTTCTTCTTCTTCACCTCCCCCTCCCCTTTCCCTTCTTCTTCCTCCTCTTCCTCTTCCTCTTCTTTTTCTTCTCCTTCTCCTTCTTCTTCTCTTTATTATTATTATTAGTATTATTATTATTATTATTATTACTGAGATGGAGTCTCACTCTGTGGCCAAGGCTGGAGTGCAGGGGTGGGATCTCAGCTCACTGAAACTTCCACCTTCTGTGGCTCAATCGATTGTCATGCCTCAGCTTCCCAAGTAGCTGGGATTACAAATGTGTACTCCCAGCCTGGCTGATTTCTGTATTCTTGGTAGAAATGGGGTTTTGCCATGTTGGCGTAGCTGATCGTAAACTCCTGGCCTCATGTAATCCTCCTGCTTCGGCCTCCCAAAGTGCTGGGATTACAGGCGTGAGCCACCATTCCCTGCCTATAGTGTGTAAATTATTTCTTTCTCCTCATAGCCCAACCAATATTGGACATTTTATAATTTGGAGAATTGCATAGGCATACAGTGAAATTCCACTGCTGTCTTTCATTTTCCCCTTCCCTCCATTCTTTTCTTCCTTTTTGTTTTCTTTTTTCTGTGTGTGAGCATCCTTTCATTTGCCTGAGTAACTCCTGTGCATCATCTTCTCACATCTTTTGCTTTTTGCATTAAGGTACCGACTTCTTCTTGATATAACTGGTTTCTTGTTTGTTCTAGATATTATTCCCTTGTCGGTTTTTAAGAAACTCCCCACACGACTTGGATGCGCTCCTGTCGGTTTCAGACAATGCAAATATCTTTTCCCCCTTTCCCATCTACCTGTTAACTTCAGCCCAGAAATCCTTTGTTAAGTGGAAATCCTCAATGATGATTTTTTTTCATGTTTTAAAAATCATCTTAATGTTTGTGCCTTGGAAATGTTGTTTAGGAAGTCTTTCCTCAAGCCTAGATCACAAAGTTATTCTCCTATACTTTCTTCTATTAAATTTATACTTTGATATTTGGTATTTATTTCTTGAATGCATCTGGATCCTCCTTTGTATGTGCTGTTAGGCAGAAATTCAGATTTACTTTACTTCATAAAATGAGCAGTTTTCTCACCACAACGAGTGAACAATCTACCTTTTCCTCTTGATTTGTGCCAGCACATTTATCATGTACTGTATTAGGTTTTGAACAATGCAGGGTTATTTTCTTAGAATTCCAGTCAGCTTATTCAGATCTATGTCTGTTCCACGTTTCATAATTTTAAAAATGGCTATGACTCTATTGTGTGTCTCAGCATGTGGGAGGGAACAGCTCTTCTCTTGATTCCATTTTTATAATATTAGTATGGCTTTGCACTAACATTTATTTATTTATTTATTTATTTAAGACAGAGTCTCACTCTGTTGCCCAGGGAGCACACTGCAACCTCCGCCTCCCGGGTTCAAGCAATTCTCGTGCCTCAGCCTCCCAAGTGGCTAGGATTACAAGTGGGCCATCACGCCCGGTTAATTTTCCTATATTTAGTAGAGACGGGGTTTCGCCATGTTGCTCAGGCTGGTCTTGAATTCCTGACCTCAAGTGTTCTGCCCAACTTGGCCTCCCAAAGTGCTGGGATTATAGGCTTGAGCCACCGTGCCTGGCTTGACATTTATTTTTCTGAAGGAATTTTCAAATAGTTTTATCAAATTTAGAGTTGATTCACTGGAATTGTAAATATAATACAATATTATATTATTGAGTATGATTAAGTATTGAGGTTATAATTTGAGGTTGAATTGACATCATTAGCATGTCAGGCCATCCCAGCCAAGACTGTACACTGCTCCCCACGTGTACAGATCATCTTCTACATTTTTATTAGTATGTATTTAAATTTTTTTCTTTGGAGTTATGGCATGTTTTTGGTTAATTCCTAGATATGTTATAGCAGATTTTTTCAAAGTGTGATAAGAGGACCTCTGCAGGGTGGTCCCTGAAGTCCTTATTTTTCAAATTTACATGTGAGAATATATTTTCATAATATGCCTCAACATATTGACGCAGACTGAATGAAGAGGCAGATTAAAGCATCAAACTGTTTCCTGTCAAGCCAGGACATATGATGCATTTGCTAAAATGTCAAACAAGGCCACTCTTCTCATGAAATGCTTTTTTCCTACTGTGGTTATTTGCCTGAAAATGTTTCTTATATTAGTATGCAATAGATTTATTACTGCTCTTTAAAAAAATTTTTTTGAGATGGAGTCTCACTCTGTTGCCCAGGCTGGAGTACAGTGGCGTGATCTCCGCTCACTGCAATCTCCTCCTCCAGGGTTCAAGTGATTCTCGTGGCTCAGACTCCCGAGTGGCTGGGATTACAGGCGCATGCTCCCACACCCAGCTAATTTTTGTATTTTTTGTAGAGACGTGGATTCACCATGTTGGCCAGGCTGGTCTCAAACTCCTGACCTCAAGTGATCCACCCACCTCAGCCTCCCAAAGTGCTGGGATTACAGGCATGAGCCGTCATGCCTGGGAGTGCTCTTTTAAATATACTAATAACTAAATATTTTTAATGATTTTCAATTTTCATTTCCAATATGGTAAAAATGGATAGTTCTAAACCACATAAACAAAAGCCCTTTAGAGTGCTTAGTAACTTTGAGGTGTAAAGGGATCCCGAGCGATGTTTCTTTATATTAATTGTTTGTGTTGCTATTGGGAATGTTCTCTTTCTCTGTATTCAAATTCTACTTCTTAAATGCTTGTTACTGGTGTGGTACTAGGAGGAACACCGTGATTTTTGCCAGCTGACCTTGCCTTCTGCATCACTGGGCTCTGTTATTGTTCTAACAGATGATGTCATCATTCTTTTATCTTTTCTAGGTAGATGATCACGTCTCTTCCCTTCCAGTCCTTAGATACCTTAGATGCCTGGTTTCTTTTTCTTGCCTTATACCATCACTCACGACGTTCAGCTCCATGTTAAAGAACAGCAGAGTTAGTGAGTATCCTTGGCTTTTTCTGGATCCTAAAGTGATGCATTGAAAGCTTTCTTCTTTAGAGTTGTATTTGCTGATTTTGTGCTGTATATTCTATATCTAGCTAAGAAAGCCTCCCTGGATTTTGTGTTGTGTTTTTTAAAAAATCATAATAGGAATAGAGTTTTAGAGAATGTATTTATGCCTTGATTGAAATAGTCGTGATTTTTCCTTTTAAATCGATTCCTGTGATAAACTGTATGATAGGTTTTCTGATGTTAACCAATCTTGTCATTTATGGAATAAACCAATACCACTTGATCATGGTAAATTATTTTTAATACACCGTTAGATTTGACCAGGTTATGTTTTATTCTGGAATTTTAAATCTGCCTGGATAGGTGAAGTAGGCGTATAATTGTCTCTTTTTTTGGTAAAGATTCTTACCTGATTTTAGACCAAGATTGTATTAACCTGAGGAGGTGTGCTGGTCAGATTTCCTAACTCTTCTGTTTTTTTGGAGATCATGTATAAGATACTAACCAACTGTTTTCTTAATAGTTTAATAGTACTTACCACACTTTAATAAAATCCACTGGGGCAAAGATTTTAGAGAGAGATGATCTTTGACTACCATTTCAATTTCTCTAAAGCTTATTTGAGCATATAGGATCCCTTTTTTCTTACACCAGTTTTGGAATTTTATATTTTTCTAAGTACTTGTTCATTTCATCTACAATGTAAATTTATTATTTCTTTTACTGTTTTTATTAATTTAAAAATAACCATTGTCTCTGTCATTATTTCCCATTTGTAATTTTGGGTTCTGTTATTGGTACCTTCTCCTTGTTTATTTCTATCTTATTAATTTTTTCCAATAACTTGATCTTGATTTTATTAAGCATGATTTTTTTCTTGAGGCAGTTTCTTGATAAAGGTATTTTGAACTGTGTATTTCCTTCAAAGTACTATTTTAGGTTAAAATATTGTCATTCAATATTTAAATTATCATTTAATTCTAAATATTCCACTATTTTATAATTTACTGTTGAAACTGAAGATTATTTAATTATACAGTTATCTTCCAAATACATGAGATTTGTAAAGCTATTTCTCCCCTATTGATTTTTAATGTTAATTCATTATAATCTATATCACATTATTATGCTTTGGAATTAAATAAATGTTTATATCCTAATTAAATGTCAATTTTTGTAAAAGTCACTTAGTGGTTGAAAAAATGTTAATTTTCTTTTTGGTGAAGAGTCTAATATATCTAATAGATACTTGAAAGGGTGGCCTGACCCTCCACACCTGTGGGCACTTCTCATTAGGTGGAACGAGAGACTTGAGAAAAGAAATGAGACACAGAGACAAAGTATAGAGAAAGAAAAAGTGGGCCCAGGGGACTGGCGCTCAGCATACAGAGGACCCGCGCCAGCACCGGTCTCTGAGTTCCCTCAGTATTTATTGATTATTATCTTTACCATCTTGGAAAAGGGGAAGTGGCAGGATAATAGGATCATCGTAGGGAGAAGGTCAGCAGTAAGGCATATGAATAAAGATCTCTGTGACATGAATAAGTTTAAGGAAAAGTGCTGTGCCTTGATATGCATGTGCAAACATCTCCATAAATCTTTTTAGTGCATGAAGAGCAGCATTGCCGCTAGCAAGTCCCACCTTCAGCCCTAAGGCGGTTTTCTCCTTTCTCAGTAAATAGAACATACAATCGGGTTTTACACTGAGATGTTCCGTTGCCCAGGGACGGGCAGGAGGCAGATGCTTTTCTCTATCTCAACTGCCAAGAGGCCTTCTTTCCTCTTATACTAGTCCTCCTCAGCACAGACCCTTCACGGGTGTCAGGCTGGGGGACGATCAGGTCTTTCCCTTCCCACGAGGCCATATTTCAGACTATCACATGGGGCGAAACCTTGGACAATACCTAGCTTTCCCAGGCAGAGGTCCCTGCGACCTTCCACAGTGTATATGTCCCTGGGTACTTGAGATTAAGAGACTGGTGATGACTTTTAACCAGCATACTGCCTTCAGGCACTTGTTTAACAAAGCACACCCTGCACAGCCCCAAATCCCTTAAACCTTGAGTCACCACAGCACGTGTCTCTTGCAAGGACAGGGTTGGGGGTAGGGTCACAGGTTAATAGCATCTCAAATACAGAACAAAATGGAGTCTCTTATGTCTACTTCTTTCTATATAGACACAGTTACAGTCTGATCGCTCTTTCTTTTCCCACAGATAATGTCTGGATATTATTAATTGCCTTATAATTAATAATCAATAAATTGCATTTCCTAACTCTGCTACAATTTCTAACTATAATAATCTATCTGCCTGTATATAGATTGTGGTGGCTCACACCTGTAATCTCAGCACTTTGGGAGGCCAAGGAGGGCAGATCACCTGAGGTCAGGAGTTTGACTCCCAACGTGGTGAAATCCCACCTCTACTACAAAAATTAGCTGGGTGTGGTGGCATGTGCCTGTAATCCCAGCTACTAGGGAGACTGAGGCAGGAGAATCAGTTGAACCTGGGAGGAGGAGGTTGCAGTGAGCCGAGATCGCACCATTGCACCCCAGCCTGGATGACAGAGCAAGACTCCGTCTCAAAAAAAAAAAAAAATCAATCTGATGTTGATTTGGCTATTGCTATCTATCTCACTGAAGTTTTGTTGATTATTTATTAATATTCCAGGATATATAGTTATATATAGCATTTATGCTAGTTGCTCTGTTCTTTTAATGGGTATAAATATTATTCTCTGTCCCTTAGTGTGTGTGCATGTGTGTGTGTGTGATTTAAAAATCTTAGTATACATTGAAAAAGTAAACATTTTTCTTCATAGTCAAAATAACCAGATAAAACTTAAAAAAATAATTAACTGAGCATGGTGGCTTACGTGTATAATCCCAGCACTTTGGGAGGCTGAGACAGGAAGATCGCTTGAGTCCAGGAGTTAGAGACCAGTTTGGGCAACAAAACAAAGCCCTGTCTCTATGAAAAAACAAAACAAAAAAAAAACCAAAAAAACACATTAAATTAAACAGATTAGGTGGCACACACCTGTAGTCCCAGCTATTTAGGGGGCTGAGGAGAAGGATCACTTGAGCCCAGGAGTTCCAGGATGCAGTGAGTCATGATCCTACTACAGCACTCTAACCTGGTGGACATAGTGAGACCTTATCTCTAAAAAAATTCATAACTTGATCAATAATAATGCTTTACTATTACTCATACCTAATCATTCATTCATACTATAATCAAAATGTTCTCTATTGCCTTAAAAATACTTACAGCTGGTTACGTAGATCAAGATTCAACTAGTCCCCTATGTTGCATTCAGTGGTTATGTCCTGGAATCTCTCCTATCCTTTGAATGAGCCTTTATCCAATGAGACCAGACCAATTGTTCTGTGGAATTATCCACCTTCTGAATTTTTCTGAAAGCTTCCTCACAGTGTCACTTAGCTTATTCCTCCATCTTCTGTACAATGATTATTCTTTTTGGCTAGTGGGCATCTTTTCAATCTAGTACCTGCAGGCTTTTAATATTATCCCATTACTTAGTGAAAGTTTCATTTCACACTGGTACAAGATATCCAAAGCTTTCTTCCATGTCCAGACCAAGATCAGCCATGTCTCAAGGAACTCTGGTTTCCTGGAGTGGCATATGGTATTAGAGATATTGTGATCACTGTTTCCTTACATTTAACCTTTTATTATTATTAAGACTGCAACCTCAGCTTTCATCTGGAACATATTTGTCTGACACGTATCCAGCCTTTTCTTTTCAAATTTTCTGTTCAATTTTTTAGAATAGTAAAAGTAACATTAGAAATAAGATGGCATAAATGAGTACCAATAAAACAGCATTAAAATAAATGTAAATGGGTTAAATAAGCAATTAAAAGATAAAGACACTCAGGGAAAAAAAATTTAAACCTCAAGATCAAAATATATGTTTTCTAGAACTGGCACATTATCAAGAGACTCTGACCCTGATCATCTATGCCTGTCTCTAATGGCTCCAAGTATTGAACCTTTTCTTTATGTTAGTCAGTGTTACTAGAAACCCAGTTAGTAGCCAAAATCTGACTTGATCATCTAGTGTACTGATCTCATTTGATCTTTGTCACATTGCTGAATGTTAAGAACTACTATTATTTACTCCATTTTACAGATGAGGAATGTGAGACCCAGAAAATTCTGCCAGTTGTTGAATAACATAGAGCTGTTGAGTTGCCATTTGGTCTGTTCTAGAGTCTGTGTTTTAACCACTGTCATTTAATTTTATTTCTAATCTCACCAGATGCAGTATCCATGCCTGGTCAGAACTACAGCACCATGTCTGAATTTATCCTCTTTGGCTTCTCAGGCTTCCCCCAGCAGCTCCTGCCCGTCTTGTTCCTGCTGTACCTCCTGATGTTCCTGTTCACATTGCTGGGCAACCTTCTCATCATGGCCACAATCTGGATTGAACACAGACTCCACACACCCATGTACCTCTTCTTGTGTGCCCTCTCCATCTCTGAGATTCTGTTCACTGTTGCCATCACCCCTCGCATGCTGGCTGATCTGCTCTCCACCCATCGTTCCATCACCTTTGTGTCTTGTGTCAGTCAGATGTTCTTCTCCTTCATGTTTGGCTTCACTCACTCCTTCCTTCTCATGGTCATGGGTTATGATCGTTACGTGGCCATCTGCCACCCACTGCGTTACAATGTGCTAATGAGCCCCCATGACTGTGCCCGTCTTGTGGCCTGGACCTGGGCTGGTGGCTCAGTCATGGGGATGATGGTGACAATGATAGTTTTTCACCTCACTTTCTGTGGGTCTAACGTGATCCATCATTTTGTCTGTCATGTACTTTCCCTCTTGAAGTTGGCCTGTGGGAACAAGACATCATCTGTCATCCTGGGTGTGATGCTGGTGTGTGTCACAGCCCTGATAGGCTGTTTATTCCTCATCATCCTCTCCTATGTCTTCATTGTGGCTGCCATCTTGAGGATTCCCTCTGCTGAGGGCCGGCACAAGACTTTCTCCACATGTGTATCCCACCTCACTGTGGTGGTCGTGCACTATAGTTTTGCCTCCCTTATCTACCTCAAGCCCAAGGGCCTCCATTCTATGTACAGTGACACCTTGATGGCCACCACCTATACTGTCTTCACCCCCTTCCTTAGCCCAATCATTTTCAGCTTAAGGAACAAGGAGCTGAAGAATGCCATTAAAAAAAAGTTTTTCAGAAAGTTCTGCCCTCTAAGCTCCTAATGGCCAGTTTGGTGGTGATAAAATATAATAGAAGGGCTGAGGATAATAATGTGTATCTCCGTAGGACTGTTGTAAGGGTTCAGGTATGTGAAAATACCTGAAAATATGTGTTTGATACATACTAGCTATTGTTTCCCCCCTCCCTTTTTGCTTAGGTCCCTGTGATCATAATCTCTTGTTTATGAGCCATTGTAATAAACTTTATCCCATGATCTGTGCCTAGAAATGTGTTTTCTATCTATGGACAGGTGGAGATCATCACGTGGGTGTGTCTGGGCACTTATGAACATGGTTCTTCTTGAATGCACAGGCAAAAAGTATTTTCTTTACCCCTAGTGTAAGAAGAATCAAGAATATCATCATAGTCATAAATTCCACCAAGTATTGAAGTTTTTCTATGTATCTGATACTGTGTCTAGTGTTTTACAAATATTATCCTTTTAATTAGAAGAAATGTACAAAGGAAAATAAACTACTTGTCTGGTTTCTTTTCCTTTTTTTTTCTTTTTCTTTTTCTTTTTCTTTTCTTTCTTTCTTTCTTTTCTTTTTTTTTTTTTTTTTTTGAGAAGGAGTCTTGCTCTGTCACCAGGCTGAAGTGCAATGGTGCAATCTCAGCTCACTGCAACCTCCCCATCCCTGGTTCAAGTGATTCTCCTGCCTCAGCCCGGCGAGTAGAGGCGGGGTTTCACCATGTCGGCCAGGATGGTCTCGATCTCTTGACCTCTTGATCTGCCCGCCTTGGTCTCCCAGAGTGCTGGGATTACAGGCGTGAGCCACCACGCCAGGCCGCCGAAATTGGTTTCTTATTTAAAGTTCCTCACTGTCTTTGGGAGACATATACCCTAAGTGTGTGTGTGTGGATATTATGTTGAATAGAGTGAAGGATATCAGAATGCAAAAGTGGAGAGAGAGCAAGGGGAGAGAGAAAGAGAGAGAGATACAGAGACAGGAGAAAGGCAACTAGCAAGGCCCACTGTGTCACCCCATGGAATTTAGGTTGACTCCGAAAAAGGATACAAACCAACAAGTCTTACATGCTGCTTGCTGTGCCTGAGTAATCAACTACCCTTTGTCTCTGACCCAGGGGTCCTACGTCTTCTATCAGAATGCATGAAACAGTAACTAACAGTCAGTTAACTTATCAGCTTGCAAGTAAGAGAAACACTCTAGGCACATCACAAAATCCTGACCCCAAATTCTTCACTTCTCCTTGTATTTACACCCTTTGCACAGTAATTTTTCAGCAGCTTTCATTAATAGATAGATTCTATTTTACACCCTTTGAGTCTGTGCTGGACATTTGACTTTCTTTGGCCAATACAGTGTGGTGAAAATGATGATGTAATAACTGTAATAGCCCCAAGCCTGGTTGAACTTTGAAGCATTGTAGAGACAATGTCCAGAAACATTGCAGCCTCCTCTCAGTTTCTCGGAAGCCAGTCTCTGCCATGTGAACAAAAGGGTGCCTTCTGGAGGCAGAGAATCACATGGGGGAAAGTCCAGGTGTCACAGCTGAGGCCATCCCAGATCAGCCTGAAGGTACTGAAGCCCCAAACATGTGAATGAACTGAGCCAGGATTAGCAAAGCTGCCTAGCTGATCCCCAGCTGCTCATGTACCAAGAGTGATTCCTTCCACATCCAGAAGAACCAGCCAAATGTCTCACAGACTCATTAGCAATCATAAACCTCTATTGATCTAAACCAATGGGTATTGATGCAGTTTGTAATCAGTAATGGCTACTATGCAATCTTCATCTTTACTGTCTTGCATTTACATGGCTTCTGTGAAATAAACACGGAATCTAACACCTTCTGAGGGCCTACTATGTGCTAGGGACATGATTCTTTTGCATTATCTTACCACCTTTCAAGCAGGGATTATCCTCTCCATTTTACAGATGAGGAAACCAAGGCTCAGAGAGGAAGAGCAATGGCCCAATGTCATCCAGAGGAGCCAAAATTCCAGGCCAGATCTGTCCATGCTTCCTCCACCCCAAGACTCCAGCTGGGACCCAGAGTTCAAGGGACTCACGTGCATGATGGTCGCACTCTTGTTGAAGATCTTTATATAGGGCTTCAGGATGTTGAAATGAAAGGCGGGCGTCAGCATCCGACGGTGGCGGCTCCACTTGTCACCGCCACTCAGCAGTATCCCTTCTCCTAGTAGGGCAGCCAAGGAGGGTGGGCAAGAGCAGCACCTTCCCCCACCCCTGCCCAAGGTCACCCCCAACCCCTTTCATCTGCAGGTACTCACCCAGCCAGGGCTTCAGAAACCTGATGGAGAGATCATCTAGGGTGCAATGGCAGCTGGCATGAATGAGGACCATCAGGGGCCATGTAGAGGGCAAGAGAGGAACTTCAGGTGTAGGGCAAGGCTCCCTACCCGCACTTTCCCTACTCCATGCCCAGCGTAGCAGGAAGGGGGCCAAGGGCAAAGGACAAAGGAGGATAGAGGAAGAAGGACCAGCCCAGGCTGCAACAGCACAGTAAAGCTATGACACAACCTAACAGGGCACAGCCCACCCCAGCACCCTTTGACATGTCTCCTGCACGGCCCAACATGTTCTGCAACACACAAGCACAGCTCCACACTCTATGAAATACCTTTAAAGGAGCCTAGGACACCCTGTCTGCCCCAGCACTCTCTGTCATCTCCTGAAATGGACCTGGGACCTGGAGCATGTCTCCAACATATGTTAACATGCTTGACATGGCCACAACATACATGATGAGCCCTAAATGACACATCATCTGACATGGACCTAAGATAGTCTGGCATGACCACTGTGTACCCAACAGGCCCCAGATAGGATTTAAATATGATTTATTAAATGTCCCGGACATGTCCCAGGTGTAACCAAGACTTTTCTTCAAGCATGATTGCAATGGATTCTGAGACCTGACTCAGGAACACTAAAATAATAACTCTGACAATTCTCAAAGGGACCCTAGGTCCCAGACCCTGGACAAGCCACAAACATGGCCAAGAGATGACAAGGAGGAGAAAAGACAATTTCAAACCACATGTCAGAGAAGAACCAGAAAGTCTGGCACATTACCCAAGTGTCCTTGGCCACAGCTGAGTCACACACATGATGACTTCTCCATATGATCCCAGGTAAAGCATACAAGATATAACCAGGTATAACATAGAAATCATAGGCTATTTATGGGACCTCTTGGGGAAAGGTGAGCTTTCTGACAAGAACTGAACTTTCAAGACCCATGGTTGACACCATAAGGCAAGGGCTGCCTTAAAACAAAAAACAATGCAGAGAAACGGTGAAATTAAGAGGAGACAAAATCCTGATGCTGTTCATTGACACCTGGATCCAGCCATGCCTGAAGACCACTTTCTCTGGACTTTACACTCCTTTGATTCCCTTTATTTACTTATAGTGTACAAAGTTGAGCTTCCATCACTCACAAGTGAGAGAGACCTCAGCAGCCAGGGAGAGCCAGTGACCTGCACAGAGTCACTAAGCATTTTGGGGTCAGAGCCACAGTTTCTGTGGGACACTGCCCCTTCCCTTGCTCAGCCTGGTCTGTCCAAGGACAGGAAGAGCAGAGAATAAAGGAAGATCAACAGGCTGGTGTGGGATCTCCTACTGGAGATTCTTGAGGCCTACAGGAGGAAAGCAGTGAACACAGGGTGGACGAGTGACAGGATGAGGTAGAAGGAACTGACTGACCCATCACAGGTGGACGTCGCATGAATAGCAGCCCAGATTCTCCACCAGCCACAAGTCCTCCTACTGCTCTGGGTTGAGGGATGGACAAGGTTAGTGCCAGGACTGGCTGGGCCTCCAAATACTAATGATGCTCATTGCATCATCCTACCCCACACTTAAAAAAATCCCTATCCATAGGTCCAGATCCAGCTCCAACAACTCCTCCTCCAGGAAGCCTTCCAGCCTGCCCCAGCAGACCCCTAGTTCTCCTCTGGGTTGTCACGCCCTTCTCTCTCTTGCCCATTCCTGACCCCATGAATTTGGGGTTGTCTCTGTCAAGATCCGTCTCCTCAAGTGTGGAGGTTCCTTCAGGACAGGGCTCTGGATTGAGACTTCTTGGGACTCCAGTGGTTCCCAGAACACCAGGACAGGGGGTCAGATGGCAATGGAGGGAGAAGACATTGAGATGGAAGTTGGCGAATATGTGAAGGAAAGCAGAAGATACCTCTTCCTCTTTCAATGGAGGGAGAAGAGAGGGCGGAGGGTGGGGGGACTGGGAATTGCAGGGGCTTCACAGAAGCTTAGGGGAGAAGAAACTGGAAGCCGTTGGATGGAAGCCCCCAGCACCAACCCCCGCAAGCTCTGCATGGATACCGGAGGCATTGGTGATAGACCGGATGATGTTAGGGTGGCATAAAACGATGAAGGGGAAGATGGAATCCATCCATATCCTAAAGTCCTGGGAATAGGTGGCCGACATCTGGGTCAAGTTCTTCAAGCCCTCCTCCATAGCAGTGATCTGAAAGCAAGTCAGGGGCTGTCACCCCTGTGATGGTTAATTCTAGGTGTCCACTTGACTGGGCTAAGGGATGCCCAGATATCCGGTCTAGCATTATTTCTGTGTGCGTCTATGTGGGTGTTTCAGGAGAGATTAGCATTTGAAGGTAAACTGCAGAAGGAAGATTTACCCTTCCCAATGTGGGTGGATGTCATCCAATCCATTGAGGGCATGAACAGGACAAAAAGGCAGAGGAAAGGAGGAATTTGCTCTCTCTTCTGCAGCTGGGACATCCATCTTCTCCTGCCCTTGGAACTCCAGGTTCTCAGGCTGTTTTGGACTCAGGCTGAATTTATACCACCAGCGTCCCTGGCTTCTGGCTTGCAGATGGTATATCATGGGACTTCTTGGCCTCCATCATCACATTATCCAATTCCCATAATAAATTCTTATCTCTCTGTCTCTTTCTGTCTCCATACATACATGCATTGGAGGTAAGAAGAAACAGACCCTATCTGTTTCTAAGGAGGACCCTGAGTAATGCACCTCCCCGGAAGGAGCCACAACAAGTCCCCCTGCAGCCACCGGATGTGGTGCAGCGTCTGCAGTGAGCAGCGTGTCTGGATTCTGAACAGCTGCAGGGGATTTCTGCTGACCTCTGCTCCTTCTCTCTTGGGGCTATCCCAGGATCCGAGGGTAAACACCAAAGCAGAGGGAGAAGACAAGCTGTCTGCTCAAGAGGATGTGTTTTCTCATCCTGGAAATGATTTCAGTCTGGGGATTGCTATACGGGAAGGTCCCCATGGGAGGAGGTTTGGGGCAGCAGTGTGGCCTCAGGACATATCCCTAGGGCTGGTTCCCACATCCTTTTGTGTCCTGGCTGGTCCACATGGGCACTGGTTCCTCCCGCAGACTAAGGGTCTGCATGCTGAGGGCCCTCCGTTCTCAGCAACCCCCAGGGGAGCAGAGGTGTCTCTAAGGTCCATCAGGATGGCAGCTCCCACATGGGAGAGCCTCCCTTATGCCAGGCTCTATGCTAGTGCTTCCTGTTCACCTGTGGACACGCCCATCAATCCTGCCATTTGTAAGTGAGCAGACAGAGGCCACGTCCCCCAAAGGGGAGGGCAGTTCCAAGTTGGAGGCCAAGGTCTGGGGGTGTCAAGGACGGATTCTGAAAGGGGAAGGGAGTGGCCAAATTATATCCAGGTTGGGCTAGAGGGCTCATTGGGACATCTTAGTGGGAAAGAGCACGTCACCCCTGGAAGGGGAGGGTGTGGGAGACTGCCCACACTTCTCTTCTGGCCCAGCTATATCCCTCCATAGGGGAAGGGAGTCAGAGCTAATTCCTGTGGGAAAGCAGCAGCCCAGAGATAGGCAGATACAAGCAAATGGGCCAGGCAGGGAGCAGCCCCTGTGTAGTGGACTCAGGAGGCCTCAAGTCCAGCAGTGGAGAAGGTGGGAATGCCAGGAGAACCCTGCTCTGTGCACCCCCACAGCCCTGCAGGAGCCTCTTGGAGGTGCACTATTGTAAGAAAGACAGGCAGGAAGAGGATCCAGACAGGCTGGGGTGACAAGACAGGGAAGTGAGAAAGGATTGGGAAGGGACAGCAGAGGAATGAGTGAGTGAGGAGAGGAATGAGTGAGTAAGGAGAGGAATGAGTGAGTGAGGAGAGGAATGAGTGAGTGAGGAGAGGAATGAGTGAGTGGGTAGAGGAATGAGTGAGTGAGGAGAGGAATGAGTGAGTGAGGAGAGGAATGAGTGAGTGAGGAGAGGAATGAGTGAGTGGGTAGAGGAATGAGTGAGTGAGGAGAGGAATGAGTGAGTGAGGAGAGGAATGAGTGAGTGAGGAGAGGAATGAGTGAGTGAGGAGAGGAATGAGTGAGTGAGGAGAGGAATGAGTGAGTGAGGAGAGGAATGAGTGAGTGAGGAGAAGAATGACTGAGTGAGGACAGGAATGAGTGAGTGAGGAGAGGAATGAGTGAGTGAGGAGAAGAATGACTGAGTGAGGACAGGAATGAGTGAGTGAGGAGAGGAATGAGTGAGTGGGTAGAGGAATGAGTGAGTGAGGAGAAGAATGACTGAGTGGGGAGAGGAATGCGTGAGTGAGCCACCTCCCTCTCTTCTCTGCTGGCCCACACCTTAGCCACCCTCTAAACCCAGCTCCTTGAGCCCCATTCCTGCCCTTTGGGAAGTCCATTCACCCTGATACCCAAGGTCATCCTGCTGCCACACTCACCAGGTCCTGGTGACCTCAAACCCATTTCTGTTTTGGGGGTTGGGGGAAATACTTGAGGCAGTGGCAGCTGTCCCAGAAGGCACAGGTCCAGGCCAGGAAGCGGTCCAGGAGCCAGGAGGCCCCAGCCAGCAGCAGGAGCAGCCATGGCGATGCTGCCACCAGGCCAAGGCCCAGCCAGGACGGGCTCAGCTGCGGCATTCTGCAGGGCAGACAGGATGGAGGGTGAGATCCTGAGGCCCAGGGAAAGGCTCAGGGAGCTCCAGGGACAGTGGAAAGGAGCAGGGAAGGGTTGGGGTGAAGGCAGTAAAGGGAGGACTCTGGGATGAATAAACAAGGACTGAGAGCTAAATTCCAGAGAGCCCCAGCCAAATCCAATGGCCAAGTGGCCTCTAGTTGCCTGGTAACCACCCAGAAAGGAGAAGAGAGAGAGACTGTTCAGAGTCCAGAAAGGTCCAGCCTGAATCACTGGGAGGTTGCCAGGGGCTGGTTACCAAGAAACCACCAGTCTCCCAGGCCAGGAGCCTGGAGCCACCCCAGCCTTGGGCTGTGTCCCTCCCCATCCCAGGCCAGGACCCTCCAGTCCCACCACCCCCAGCCTGGCACCTTCTGTCGGGAACAATTTGTGCCACACAGCCTCCTCTTCTCTTCTGCTGGGAGCTCTTTGCCTCTGGCCCCTGATTTAGGGAAGGTCATGGGAGGCTGGGCTGCGCTGGGCCGGTCAATCTCCACAGCCTGGGTGCATCTGCCTTGCCTGGGTAGCCAGCCAAAATCTGGGGTTTGACCAGCTGGGGGCAGAGGACCCAGTTCAGGTAGGGGGACTGGATTCTCAGGTCTCAGCATCTCCCTCTCAGTTTAGAGGGGAAGTTGGGGAGTAGTTAAAGGGGATTCTGAACACCAAGTTTACAGCCACTCTGCCCTTTCAAGGCAAGGATGTGGCAGGTAAAAGCATGAACTTGAGAACTCGCAGCCAGCTGAGCTGGGCCAGGCCAACCTTTGTCCCAGATCATCTGGGCTCCTCTCCAAACATGGGCGGGGAGGATGTCAGGCACCATATCTTGGTGCAGACTTAGGAGATTCAGAGACAGAAGCTTCTCATCTCTGGTTTCACAACCTGGCAAGAGTTCAAGTCCTGCCTCCAGGCAGCCAAAGGCCTGAGCAGAGACCTGACTGCTGGAAGCAGGAAGAAAGAATCCAGCCCCAACCCCGCTGAGGATTACCCATGTCGGATTCTGGGGATAAAAAGCCCAGCTGGAGGAACAAACCTACAGGCTGGGCTCAGCCTAGGAGGACAGAGTGGAGGCAGAGGGGATGAGGCTGAGAGGGGCCGTGAGCAGACGGGGTCCAGGCAGGGGAGGGCAGAATGAGGGTATCCCAAGTGGAGTCCTTGTTCTGCCCTGTCTTTTCTCTGACTGTGGGCAATGTGGCCATCCTGGGCTCAGGTGGGAAATGGGATGTCAGATTAGGGCCTTAAAGGGGGTCAGAGGAAGGCTCCTAAGAAGACAGAGCCCCAAAAAGAGGGATTGAAGGGAAGCGGGTGGCAACTAGCACTCGAGCTGCTGTGTGCCTGTCTCTACTCTGTGCAAAAGACTGTATGGAAAGTACTACTGTGTGTGCACCTACTGTGTGCCGGTCTCACTATATAAAGTGCACCTACTGTGTATCAGATACTCTACATAAATTCTACTATGTGGCAGGTGTGCCACATAAAGCTCACCTACTGTGTGCAGCATGCTCTACATAATGTAAGCTTACTTTGTGCAGAGTACTTTATATAAAGTGTGCCTACTCTGTGCCACCTGCCGTATATAAAGCATACCTACTGTGTGTCATGTGCTCCACATTGAACATGTGTACTATGTACCTGGTGACCTACCTAAAATGCACCTACTCTGTGTCAAGTATTCTACATAAATCTGGTCTACTGTGTGCTGGCTACTCCACATATAGTGCACCTACTGTGTGCCAGGTGCTTCACATAAAGAGTGTCTACTGTATGCTGGGCGCCCTTCACAAATCCTGTATCTTGAGTCCCTGGTCCTTTATATAAACCATGCCTGCTGTGTGCCAGGTGCTCTAAATAAAGCACACCTACAGTGTGCCAGATGTTCCACATAAAATGTTCCTCCTGTATGTTGGGTGCCCTACATAAAGTAAAACTACTCTGTGCAACATACTTGACGTAAAGCCCACATGCTATGTGCCAGGTACATTACATAAAGACCACCTACTGTGTGCCAGGTATGCCACATAAAATGCGCCTACTATGTGTTAGGTACTCCACATAAAGTGCACCTACTGTGTGCCAGGTGCTCTACATAAAGTGCACCTACTGTGTGCCAGGTGCTCTACATAAAGTGCACCTACTGTGTGCCAGGTGATCTACATAAAGTACACCCACTGTGTGCCAGGTGCTCTACATAAAGTACACCTACTGTGTGCCAGGTGCTCTACATAAAGTGCACCTGCTATGTCCCAGGTGCTTTACATAAAGTGCACCTACTGTGTGTCAGGTGCTCTACGTAAACCATACCTGCTTGTATCAGAATCTCACCTGGACGACAATGCCCAAAGCTGTCCCACCACCCTCCTATCAGCTCTCTAGGCCAGAGCCCCGGGGATTGTTGGAGAGACCCGAGTGATGGCATCCAGAGGAGGGAAGACGTCCGTTTAACATAAAAGCAAACTGAGGCTCAGAGAGGCCAGGCCTCCAGTCCAAGTTGCAGAGCTCACAGGAACTCAGGTCTATGAGATCCTCAAGCCCAAATCCTTTCCCTCTGCCGTGCTTCTCCACCCCCATTCACTAGGGTCAATGCCATATTAATACAGGGACATTTATAATGGAGGAACTTTAGGCAATGTGGTGGCCCAGAGGGGAAATATCTGGAGGCCCTTGGATCAGCACCTCGCTCCTCCTCCCACACCCAGGATGCTCCGCCCAACAGACCCAGGGCTCTCATCCTGGCCCTGCCTGGATCCTGTTCAGAATTGCCCTGTGGGGTGGACTCGGGAGAAGGGGGTCTCGAAGGAGAGACCTCCTAGCAGAGCTGCTGAGCAGGAGGGTGGGGAAGCCAGTGCTCCTGACACTCGCCAGGTTCTGGGGAGCCCCTGGACCTCCCCCACCCCACCACCACTGCCAGCTCAATCAGTCAGAGGATTCAGGCAGCTGGTCCCACAGCCCCCAGTGAGTGGGGTGCATCCCCCAACATTCCCATCCTCTCTGCAAGGACAGACCTCACCTGCTGGCAGCTCCATTCTTGTCAGGCTCAGGGAGCAAAGCCAGAGTTCCATGAACAGGTGGGCAGATCGCTTTGAGCTCAGGAGTTGGAGACCAGCCTGATCTGCAAGACAAAACCCCGTGTCTATAAAAAATATTAAAACTGGCCAGGCATGGTGGCTCATGCCTGTAATCCCAGCACTTTGGGAGGCCGAAGGGGGCGGATCACGAGGTCAGGAGATCGAGACCATCCTAGCTAACACGGTGAAACCCCATCTCTACTAAAAATACAAAAAAATATATATATATTAGCTGGGCGCGGTGGCGGGCACCTGTAGTTCCAGCTACTTAGGAGGCTGAGGCAGGAGAATGGCATGAACCTGAGAGGCAGAGCTTGCAGTGAGCCGAGATCGCACCACTGCACTCCAGCCTGGGTAACAGAGTGAGACTCCATCTCAAAAAAAACAAAAAACAAAAAACAAAAAAAACTAAACTAGCCAGGCATGGTGGCACATGCCTGTGGTCCCAGCTACTCAGGAGGCTGAGGCTGGAGAATCACTTGAAACCGTAAGGCAGAGGTTGCTGTGAGTCGAGATTTCGCTACTGTGCTCCAGCCTGGGTGACAGAGTGAAACCCTGTCTCAAAAAAAAAAAAAAAAAAAAAAAAAAAGGTAGATTGCAGTTAACTTTCTTTAAGCACATGGGAAAGGACATCTATAGTTTTCCAGATTTTACTTTTGGCATTGAGAAGTTAGCTGTCCATCTCCCCATCTCCTTAGAATTTAATCTCTCTCTTTACTCCCTCTTCTTAACTATTTTGATTTTTTTTTCTCTTTTTTTTTTTTCCGAAGTTTTACCACAATGTGTTAAGGTGTGGAATCCTCTTAATTTATTTTGCTTGGGGTTCATTGAGGTTCTCGAATCTACAGACAACTGTTTTTAATCAGTTTTAGAAAAATCTTGGCCACAATTTCTTCAAATAATGCATGTGCCCTATTTTTTATTTTATTTCTGAGACTCTAATTAAACAAAAGTTACACGTTCTCATTCTGACACTAATGTTTTCTTCCCTCTCTTTTATTTATTTATTTATTTATTTGTTTGTTTATTTATTTTGAGACAGAGTCTCACTCTGTCGTCCAGGTTGGAGTGCAGTGGCACCATCCCCGTTCACTGCAACCTTCGCCTCTCGAGTTCAAGCAATTCTTCTGCCTCAACCTCCCAAGTGGCAGGGATTACAGGTGTTCCCCACCACACCTGGCTAGTTTTTGTATTTTGAGTAGAGACAGGATTTCGCCATGCTGGTCAGGCTGGTCTTGAACACCTGACCTCAAGTGATCCGCCTGCCTCAGCCTCCCAGAGTGCTGGGATTATAGGCGTGAGCCACCACACCTGGCCTCCAATTCACTAATTCTCTCTTCAATTCTGTCTGACATGCATTAAACTTCTCCTGGGATACTAATATTATATTTTTGGTTCTAAAAAGTTATATTTCTTTTTTTTTTCCAAATCAACCATGCCACTCTTTACAATGCCTTATTTATTCCTTGAAGATATTTCCAAAATTGCATTTCATTATTTAAACTTAGTAAGCAATATTGTTTCATAGTCCCTGCCTGATAATTCCAATATCTGAAGTCTTTGTTGGACTGTTTCTGGAGCTATGGGGAAGTGGGAGATTCTGAAGGTGTTGATGCCTGGGTCGTGATGCATCCTGTCAAGTTTATGGGGAGGAAGAGGCAGAGCTGGAGCTCTTGGCTCCTCCACTCAATCTGGGCTTGCTGCAGGAGCCTGCCGTGTGACCTTGGCCTTGTTCCCTGCCCTCTGTGGGCTTTGTGTTCCCAGAGGCGACCATGAAGGATGCTTCTTCTGAGGACCACACCTCTGTATTTCTCCAGATCTTTTTCCTGATATTCGCTGAGAAGAGACACCATCCTGGGAAACATCACCCAGAGTCCAGTTCCATTTTTCCAAAATGCTTGGAACTGGGGCAGCCCAGCCCAGCCTCGCTAGCTACAGGGGGTGGTGTTGGTGTCGGGGGGTTGATGATGAGATCTTTAGGGAGGAGGTGATGTAAAAACTGAGACCTCAAATGAGAATAGGACTGAGACAGGTGACAGTGAGTAGTAGTGGAAGGAGTACCAGGCAGGAGGGAGGGAGGAAAGATGGAAGAAGGGAAGAAGAGAGGAAGGAAGGAAGAGAAGGAAGAAAGGAGGGAGGGAAGCAGCAAACGAGGGAGGGAGGCAGGAATGGAGAGGGCATTCCCAAGGCCCCCCGCCTCCCTCCTTGGACTTCGATTCCCCTGCATCCTGCATCCCAGGCAGGCTCCTCAAGACACCTCTGGGAACCTGCCACTGGGGAAGACG
Organism: Macaca fascicularis; assembly: GCF_037993035.2. Lineage (NCBI taxonomy): Eukaryota > Metazoa > Chordata > Mammalia > Primates > Cercopithecidae > Macaca > Macaca fascicularis. Next base: position 16,194,284 of record NC_088393.1, read on the forward strand.
CCTGCAGAGATAAAGCTCTCGCCCTGGGTGCACTGTGTCCAGGGCCATTGCAGGCCTGGCTGCAAGGCGTCCCTAAAGGTCTCTGATGAAGGTAAGTGGAGTCCTCTATTTCCAAAGCTGCTTTCCAGGATGAAGTGGCAAGAGTACTGGGAGGTGGAAGGGAGAAGGCAAGAGAAGCAGGGAAAATTGGAACAGAGGGAGGCACAGGTTTGGGAAAAGAAACGAGAGGGAGCATGGGATGATATGGAGTAGGGGTTCTATAGCCTCAGCCACCTGGCTTCAGGCTGGGTCAGCCTGTCCTCACTCCAGATCCCCCACAGAGTTCACCTACTGCCCAGAGCGGCCCCCTTTCCACAGCAGTTGTGGCCACCAGGGTCTATGCTGCTGTGGGGAGTGGTCTCCGTACTAAGTTGTGAAGGAGGGTGGTTCTGAGCCAGGAGGGCGACACTGAGTGTGTCACCATGCACATGGGTGCACTTAGGCATCACCTATGTATGCTCCTGCCTTCATTGTGTGTGTGTGTGTGTGTGTGTGTGCAGTTGCGTGTGCTTGTATGGGATTATTGTAGCTGTCATTTCGAAGTGCCACAAACCTTGTGGCTTAAAACAAGATAAATGCATTCTTGCACAGTTCTGGAGGCTAGAAGTCTGAAATCAAGGTGTCTACAAAGTTATACTCCCTCTGAAGATTCTAAGGAAGAAGCTTCCCTGCCTCTTCCAGATTCTGGGTACTCCAGGCATTGATTGATTTGTAGTTGCATCGCTCCAATGTCTGCCTCTCTCTTCATGTGACCTTCTCTCTGTGTGTCCTCCCCTCTTCTTCAAAGGGCACCAGTCATTGGATTTAGGAAGCAACCTTATTTGGAATAATCTCATTTTTATTTTTTTTATTATTATTTTCAGGACAGGGTCTCACTCTGTCACTCAGGTTGGAGTGCAGTGGCACCATCACAGCTCACTGCAGTCACAACCTCCCAGGCTCAATTGATCCTCCCACCTTGGCCTCCCAAGCGGCTGGGACCACAGGCATGCACCACCACACCCAGCTAATTTTTGTAGAGATGGGGTTTTGCCATGTAGCTCAGGCTGGTCTCGAACTCCCGGACTTAAGCGATCTTCCCGCCTTGGTCTCCCACAGTGCTGGGATTACAGGTGGGAGCCACCACACCCACCCAATCTCATTTCTGGATCCTTACCTTAATGACATCTGTAAAAGACCCTATTGCCACCTAAGGTCACATTCTTTTAGTTTAGTTTAGTTTAGTTTAGCTTAGTTTCAGGGTACATGTGCAGGATGTGCAGGTCTGTTACACAGGCAAATGTGTGCCATGGTGCTTTGCTGTACCTATCAACCCATCACCTAGGTATTAAGCCCAGCACACATTAGCTAGTTTTCTGATGCTCTCCCCACCTTTGCCCTACCCCAGCAGGCTCCAGTGTGTGTTATTCCCCTCCCTGTGTCCAAAGGTCACATTCTGAGGTTCTGGGTGAACATGAGTTTTGGAGGGACATGATTCAACACACACAGTGCCCTCACCATGGGATGGCTGTGTGTCCCCAGTTTATTCCAGCCCCAGATGAGCACCAGGCACTTGGCAAGGGCTCCGTAGGTGTGTGCAGTATGAGCACTGGTGTCTCTGGTTCTGGCTGGGGGTGTCACTGCCAGTGTGCATTTCAGAGCCAGCGCGACTGTGTGGCATTGCTCAGATCTGTCTGCCTTTGCATCTGTGTGTCCAGTTATATGATTAAGTGCATAAGCAGAAAGAGCTGGATGAGTGGAATTGTGTCTCCTTTGAGGAGGGAGGGCACTGGAGCAGGGTCTGGGAGCCTACGTGTGTGCCAGCCTGGGGTTCTGCGTGTGCACCAGCCTGGGGTTCCACATGTGCAGCAGTCTGAGGTTCTGCCCGGGAGCCCTCAGCCGGGAGGAGGGCCCTGACCTTCCTCCTTCCCTAGGTCTAGACTTGGGCAGGGGAGTTGGAGAGCCCCCTTGGAGATTTCTGCCAAGGTGCCGTTCTGGGAAAGAATGGGACAGAAAGTGCCAGAGGGAGACAGGGAGCTGAGAGAGCCCTTTCTGTATTTTTTTTTTTTTTTTTTTTTTTTTGAGACAGGGTCTCACTCTGTCACCCAGGCTGGAATGTACTGGCATGAACATGGCTCACTGCAGCCTCGAATTCCTGTACTCAAGCAATCCTCCCGCCTCAGCCTCCTGAGTAGCTGGAACTACAGGTACACATCACCATGCCTGGCTAATTTAAAAACAATTTTTGGGGTAAAGACGTAATCTCACTATGTTGCCCAGACTGGTCTCAAACTCCTGGCCTCGAGCGATCCTCCCTGCTCAGCCTCCAAAAGTGCTGGGATTATAGATGTGAGCCACTGGGCCTGTCCTCTTTCTGTAATTTTTAGTAATATTTGTGCATGTAGGAGCGGGGACCTTGGAGCCTGTTGGTAGCCAGTAGAGAGGAAGAGGTGAGCTGCATGAGGGAGGGAGTGCTGGAGGGTCAGGGGCATTTACAGTGACAGAAGGAAATTAGCCTGGAATGGGGTTAAAGCCCCGGACTGTCGCGGTGCCAATGTGGGTCACCTGGCGGGCAAGGAGGAGTGGCAACCAGCTCAGCAGACAGCAAACAGCAATGATGACGGAGGTTATCACAACAATGTTGGCTGGCAGCCTTGAGAAATGCGTGCTAAGCACTTGGCATCCCGTCCCCCAGGGAACCCCCAGGGCAGGTCTCTGGTTATCCCAGCATACAGTGAGAACCTGGGATTTGAACCATGGGTCTGCGTGACTCCACGACCTGGCTGTGTCTTAGAGAATTGTCTCTGGCTGTCAGAAGAGGGATGGGACAGAGGAGGGGAGACTGGTAAGCACCATTGACTGGGAGAGAGGGTGCGAGGCCAGAGCTGGGGTTGTGTCCATGTGATGGAGGGGCAGGGAGGCTCACAGATGGCAGGTGAGGGAGAGGAGGGATGAAGAAGAGGAGGGAGTTGAGACTGTGCTGCAGTTATTGGCTTGGCCGGCTGGGTCCCCTCCAGCCCACACATGCTACTTTTCTGTGTGGAATGATTGTTCCTAGCTTGAGCCAAATTGTCCATTTTCCAGGTAATATTCTGAGTCCTCCAACCACTGAGCTAACCTTGGCTCTGAGAGATAGTGACAATCTTCTAGGTAGGGCTAGGAGGAAGTGTAATATTGGGGTGAACCCAGGTCCCTGGTAAGTATTTGAAAACCTGCTATCAAAACAGTAGCTTTCTCATAGAAGTAAAAAGTAGGACAGAGGATACTAGAGGCTGGGAAGGGTAGGCAGAAGGGAGAGATAGGGAGAAATGGGCTAAAAGACACAAAATTACAAATAGAGGCTGGGGTGGTGGCTCACGCCTGTAATTCCAACACGTCGGGTGGCCGGCCGAGGCAGGCAGATCACTTGAGGACAGGAGTTCGAGACCAGCCTGGCCAACATGGCAAAATCTTGTCTCTACTAAAAACACAAAAATTAGCCGGGCGTGGTGGCGGGCGCCTGTAATCCCAGCTACTCGGGGGGCTGAGGCAGGAGAATCGTTTGAACCCAGGAGGCAGAGGTTGCAGTGAGCTGAGATCATGCCACTGCACTCCAGCCTGAGCAACAAGAGCAAAACTCCATCTCAAAACAAACAAACAAAAATAAGTAAATAAAAATAAAATTAAAAAACAGTAGGCTTCAGTTAGTCAAAGATATCTACATAATTATATAGATACCATACACACACATACACACACACAATTTTTGTTGGACTTAAACTGCAGATGTACTCCACAACTCCTCAATGATATTTTATCATCCTTATCTGATCATCATTGATATGCACAACAGGGGCGATTTCATTTTATTTATTCCCATTTATCATCATGTCTCACTTCTACTCCGCTTTCCTGCCCCCACCACAGACAGCTGTTCCAATTCATTCGAAGTGTATCCCTTTGTTTGCATGAATTCTTATTAAATTCTCCAGCCTGGGTGACTCGTTCTCAAAAAAAAAAAAAAAAAAATCCTCTCTTTTAGCTTTTTTGAAAATATGCGATAAGTTACAATTAGCCATATTTACCCACCAGTGCCGCAGATCTTACTAGAATTTTGCCAGTTTGTCGACTAATTCCCTCTTTATGTTCTAGGGCACAATTCATTTCATTTAGTTGTTATTTCTATTTTTCATTATCATTTTTGTTTGCTCTTCGCATTTTTTAATTTTCCTTTTATTCCAAAGATTATTCAGTGATATGTTACTGTGGCAATGTCACGTAATTCAACCTGATATTTATGTTCTAAATATATAGGTAGTTTTAAGGGTCCTCATCTTAGGAATTTCCAATTTTATTTCAGAATGCTCAGAAAACCTGGGTCTTTCTTACATTGGCACTTGCTACAATTTAACAGAACATAAGTCTGACCATCCATGCCTGTCCTCAAACTTAAATTCTTTGTTTGTTGGTTTCTTTGCTTTTGAGACAGGGTTGCACTCTGTCACCCAGGCTGGAGTGCAGTGGCGTGATCTCAGGTCCCTGCAACCTCTGCCTCCTGGGCTCAAGCAATTCTCCCGCCTCAGCCTCTCAAGTAGCTGGGATTACAGGTGCATGTCACCACACCCAGCTAATTTTTATATTTTTAGTAGAGGCGGAATTTCACCATGTTGGCCAGGCTGGTTTTGTACTCCTGACCTCAAGTGATCCACCCGCCTTGGCCTCCCAAAGTGCTGGGATTACAGGAGTCAGCTACCGTGCCCGGCCCTCAACCTTACATTCTTAAGTGTTTATTCCAGGCCCTGTGGCAGGTACATTATGAGCATAATCTTATTAAATCCTCATAACAACTCTGTCAATTTGGGATTATTATCAACTTTCTTTTAGGGATGAGAAAACTAAGCCTCACAACAATCAAGGGATCAACCACGGTCGCCTAGCTCTGAAGTGGGGATCCAACCCAGGTGTGGCTGAATAGAGTCCACTGGGACTTAAAAACAGGAAAGTTATTATTATTTTGTATCAGTATTACTATTTGTGAGGTTCTTACTATGGGCCAAGACTTGTGTAAAGCAAGTAAGATGCATGATCTTATTTAAACCTTAACAGTTTGTTTTTGTTTTTGTTTTATGAGATAGCATCTCGCTCTATCACCCAGGTTGAAGTGCAGTGGCTCAGTCATAGCTCACTGCAGCCTCGATCTCCCAGGCTCAATCGATCCCTCCCACCTCAGCCTCTCAACTAGCCAGGACCACAGACATGCAGCACCATGCGTGGGTCATTTTCTTATACTTTGTAGAGTTGGGGATCTTGCTATTTTGCCCAGGCTGGTCTCAAGCTCCTGGGCTCAAGTGATCCTCCTGCCTCAGTCTCTCATGTAGCTGGGACCACAGGCATGTGCCACCATGCCTGACTAATTTTATGTTTATTTTTATTTTGTAGAGATGGAGTTTCACTATGTTACCTAGGGTGGCCTCGAACTCCTGGCCTCAGGTGACCTCCTCTGCCTCAGCCTCCCGAAGTGATGAGATGACAGGTGTTAGCCATCATTCCCAGGCTAAACCTGAGCACATTATTATTAACCTATTTTTGGCCGGGTGCGGTGGCTCACGCCTGTAATCCCAACATTTTGGAAGGCCGAGGCAGGTGGATCACCTGAGGTCAGGAGTTCGAGACCAGCCTGGCCAACATGCTGAAACCCCGTCTCTACTAAAAATACAAAAATTACCTAGCGTGGTAGCACATGCCTGTAATCCCAGCTACTCTGGAGTCTGAGGCAGGAGAATCGCTTGAACCCAGGAGGCAGAGGTTGCAGTGAGCTGAGATCACACCACTGCACTCCAGCCTGGGCGACAGAGTGAGACCTCATCTCAAAAAATATAAATAAAAATAAATAACATATTTTTGCACATGGAGTAACCATGGCTTGGACAGATGAAGGAGGTGCTCTCAGATGTCCTCCCAGGTAGGAGTCACTAGACACCCCCATGCTCCTAACCACTGGCTATTTTTCCTCTCTCCCCAACTAGGCGTGGCCGCCATGCTGGGGCTAAACCACACCTCCACGTCTGAATTCATCCTCGTGGGCTTCTCCGCCTTCCCCCACCTCCAGCTGATGCTCTTCCTGCTGTTCCTGCTGATGTACCTGTTCACGCTGCTGGGCAACCTGCTCATCATGGCCACCGTCTGGAGCGAACGCAGCCTCCACACGCCCATGTACCTCTTCCTGTGCGCCCTCTCCGTCTCCGAGATCCTCTACACCGTGGCCATCATCCCGCGCATGCTGGCCGACCTGCTGTCCGCGCAGCGCTCCATCGCCTTCCTGGCCTGTGCCAGTCAGATGTTCTTCTCCTTCAGCTTCGGCTTCACCCACTCCTTCCTGCTCACCGTCATGGGCTACGACCGCTACGTGGCCATCTGCCGCCCCCTGCGCTACAACGTGCTCATGAGCCCGCGGGGCGGCGCCTGCCTGGTGGGCTGCTCCTGGGCTGGTGGCTCAGTCATGGGGCTGGTGGTGACCACGGCCATTTTCCACCTCACCTTCTGTGGACCCAGTGAGATCCACCATTTCTTCTGCCACGTACCACCTCTGTTGAAGTTGGCCTGTGGAGACGATGTGCTGGTGGTGGCCAAAGGCGTGGGCTTGGTGTGTATCACGGCCCTGCTGGGCTGTTTTCTCCTCATCCTCCTCTCCTACGCCTTCATCGTGGCCGCCATCTTGAAGATCCCTTCTGCTGAAGGCCGGAACAAGGCCTTCTCCACCTGTGCCTCTCACGTCACTGTGGTGGTCGTGCACTATGGCTTTGCCTCTGTCATTTACCTGAAGCCCAAAGGTCCCCAGTCTCTGGAAGGTGACACCTTGATGGGCATCACCTACACGGTCCTCACGCCCTTCCTCAGCCCCATCATCTTCAGCCTCAGGAACAAGGAGCTGAAGGTTGCCATGGTCGCCGTGAAGAAGACCTTCTTCGCCACACTCTTTCCACAGAATTGCTGAAATGGCTGGCTTTCTCTCAGGAGATGTAGTGAATGGGAACACTTCAGTCTTTCTCCTTTATTTCTTTTCCTTTCCTTCCTTCTTTCCTTCCTTCCTTTCTTTCTTCCTTCCTTCCTTCCTCCCTTCCTCCCTCCCTCCTTGTCTCCCTTCCTTCCTCCCTCCCTCCCTTCCTCCCTCCATCTCTCACTTCCTTTCTCCCTGCCTCCCTCCTTGCCTTCCTTCCATCCTTCCTCCCTCCCTCCCCCTTCCTTCTTATCTCCCTCCTTCCCTCTTTCCCTTCTCTCTGTCTCTTTCTGTTTCTATGCTTCTCTGTCTCTGTCACTCTCTTTCTCCCTCCTTGTTTTTTTTCTTTTCTTTTCTTTTCTTCTCTTCTCTTCTCTTCTCTTTTCTTTTCTTTTCTTTTGACAGAGTCTCGTTCTGTTGCCCAGGCTGGAGTGTAGTGGCACGATCTTGAGTCAATGCAACCTCCACCTCCTGGGTTCAAGCGATTCTCCTGCCTCAGCCTCCCAAGTAGCTGGGATTACAGGCACATGCCACCATGCCTGGCTAATTTTTGTATTTTTAGTAGAGACGGGGTTTCACCATGTTGGCCAGACTGGTCTTGAACTCCTGACCTCAGGCGATCTGCCCACCTTGGCCTCCCAAAGTGGTGAGATTACAGGCATGAGTCACTACACCCAGCCCTGACTTTTTTATTATAGACATCCTAGTGGTTTCTTATTGCGGTTTTGGTTTGCATTTCTCCGATGACTCATGACAGGCTTTAGCTGCTTAACACCCATGAGTTCTTTTACTTCACAAAGAAGACAGGATTGCTAACTCCATTTCGTTTGTTTGTTGGTTGGTTTGTTTTAGACACGTATTGCTCTGTTGCCCAAGCTGGAGTGCAGTAGTGCAATCATGGCTAAGTGCAGCGTCGACTTCTGGGCTCAAGCAATTCTCCCACCTCAGCCTCCAGAGAAGCTAGCACTGCAGACACATGCCCACCACAAGGGTAATTTTGTATTTTCTGTAGAGACAGGATCTCACTATGTTGCCCAGGCTAGTCTTGAACTCCTGGTCTCAAGCAATCCTGCCATTTCGGCCTCCCCAAATGCTGGGATTACAGGCATGAGCCGTGACACCAGCCAAGTTCTATTTTGAAGATAAGGAAGCTAAGTTATAAAGAGATTAAGTTAATTATCTAAAGGTTTCATCACTGATGTGGAAAAGCTAGAATTGAACCTATTCTTTAAATTAGAGCTGGGGGTAAGAAGTAGACATTTCTCAGGGCCTGTGAAGAGGGGAAGTCAGGATGTTCCAGAAAGAGAGGAAGAGCTGGATTGAAAACAAGAGGCAAATTCTAGCTAGCACCGATGGAGTGAGCCCAGAACTAGAAATACGCTGTCTTCGTGGGTTTAGGAAGAATCACCCAGTGTCAGAGAATTACGGATACACTATGAGTTTGGCCAAACTGGCTTTAGTACTTCTGTGTTTAATTTTTTTAGTAGACATGTTAATATGAAAGAGAGTGTCACATTCAAATATTAAATTGGGCCAGGCGTAGTGCCTCACATCTGTAATTCCAAAACTTTGGGAGGCCATGGCAGGAGGATCACTGGAGCCTGGGAGTTCGAGACCAGCCTGGGCAACAAAGTGAAACCCTATCTCTACAAAAAAAATCAAAAAATTAGCTAGACATGGCTGCATGTGCCTGTAGTACCAGCTACTCAAGAGGCTGAGGTGGGAGGATTGTTTGAGCCCAGGAGGACAAGACTGCAATGAGCAGTAATTGTGCCACTGCACTCCAGCCTGAGTAACAGAGTAAGACCTGGTCTTGAAAAAAAAAAAATAATTAAACTCTTTGAAAAAAAAATCTACCTGAGTTGTATTAGAAGTTCCAGGGCACTTAACTACTAATATCTAGGGGGCATTCTTTGCCTCCCCTATAAAATGCAAAGGGATCCCAAATGTTAAACTCCACCCCCATCACGTGGAGTTGTCATGGACAAGAGAATGTTTATACCCTGCTTATACCCCACATGTCCTGGGGTGTAGCTTGTGCTTTCTAGCTGGTCATGGTTCTGAAGATACCTTGGAATAGGCTGGGAAACAGGTAAAAATCAGACTGCGTGAGTTTGAAAGAGTGCAGGAAATGTGGCTTCTGGGTTATATCCAAGATGTGTCATTGTGGTTCCCCGTGGTGATCAGAAAAGCAAGCCAGCTTGCTGTAGTTTGGTTAACCAATGTCCATGCATTCCGAAATTAAAATAAGCTTTGTGATTACTCCTTCACTTTATTTAGTAGTAGCCCTTGTGTAAATTTAAAACAACCAAAGAAGTTGGGCTTAGTGTTGTTTTTATACATGGCATATTCTAGACCCCAAGGGCCAGGTCAGGGTGAGGAAGGTGAGGAAGAGACCTCACCTCCTTTAAACATTATTTAAAATGTTGACATTTTGTTCACCATAGATTTGTTTGCATTCATTTTGGTTTTTTAAAATATTGCATTAGGCTGGGTGTGGTGGCTCACTCCTATAATCCCAGCACTTTGGGAAGTCGAGACAGACAGATCATTTGAGGTCAGGAGTCCGAGACCAGCCTGGCCAACATGGTGAAACCCCATCTCTACTAAAAATACAAAAATCGGCTGGGTGTGGTGCCCGCATGTGGTCCCAGCTACTTGGGAGGCCGAGGCAGGAGAATTGCTTTAACCAGGGAGACAGATGTTGCAGTGAGTCAAGATAGCGCCACTGCACTCCAGCCTGGGCGACCGAGTGACACTTCATCTAAAAAAAATAAATAAATAAAAATAAATATAATTTATCTTGATTGTTGAATTTTTTGGTGGCCCCTTACATCGGGTGTTCAAAGTGACTCCCTTATCTCCCCACAAATTAAAAACAAAATGCTTGCATTTTTCCCTCAAAAGACTAAAAAATAGAAGCCATCATTAATTTAAAATAGGATTAAGTGCCAAAAGTTCAGTGAAAACACAGCAGGTCCGGGGGTGACAACTCCCCATGCCCCAGGGGTGGAGACAGCCCCTCTCTGTCTGCTAGCTTTGGCCAGTCCCCCTCCCCTGGGACCCTGTCCTCGTCTCCCCCCATTTATCAGCCTTCACTTTCTGAAGTCCCACACCTCCTGCCTTCCTCACTGTTTGCCCAGCCTTGATAATGGTCCCCTCTGTGCTTGGCATCCCCAACCCTCGGCTCACTGCAACCTCTGCCTCCCGGGTTCAAACGATTCTCCTGCCTCAGCCTCCCAAGTAGCTGGGATTGTAGGCGCCCGCCACCACACCCAACTAATTTTTGTATTTTTAGTAGAGACGGGGTTTTGCCATGTTAGCCAGACTCATCTTGAACTCCTGACTTCAGGTGACACCACCACCTCGGCCTCCCAAAGTGCTGGGATTATAGGCGTGAGCCACTGCTGCCAACCAGAAGGATCTTTCTAAAGGGAAATTCTGAAAAATCATCTCTATACTTAAACCTTCCATTTCTCTTAGGATACAGTACACACTCTAGTGTGATCATCAGGGCTGTGTGGCCAGGTCTATACTTCATCCCCAAATTCATCCTCTGACTCTATAGCCCAATGGGCTCCCTGCTGTCCCGGCAGTAAACCGAGCATGCCCGCACCCCAGGAACCTTGCATCTACTCTTTTACTCTTTTTTTTTTTTTTTTCTTGAGAGATTGGGACATGAAATCTTCCATTTCTCTTTGCATTGCTGGTTTGCATTATTGGGGGGTATTAGATGAAGCTTGCTTTTGGCAAGAGGAGTCTAGATTCCAGGTTTGGTGCTAACTGACAAAGTATCTTGCGGCAGGTAGAAATAATCAGTTATCTTGCATTTTCCCCACAAAAGACTAAAAAATGGAAGCCATCATTAATTTAAAATACGATTAAGTGCCAAAAATTCAGTGAAAACACAGCCAGGTCTGTGTTTTCTCTGTGTTCGTATCTCACACACAATTCCTCTCCAAATACATCCCTGATGCTATTTAAACATTATGTATGTAATTGTATGTTGTCTACAAGGTAAACCTTAAAAGTGTGACAAATAGAGGTTACTATATGTTCATTGAATGTCTTTTTTTTTTTTTTTTTTTTTTGAGAGAGAGAGAGAGAAAGAAGATCTCACTCTGTCACCCACGCTAGAGTGCAGTGACATGATCTCAGCTCACTGCAACCTTCTCCTCCCAGGTTCAAACGATTCAATTCTCCTGCATCAGACTCTCTGGAATTACAGGCATGTGCCACCATGCCCAGCTAAATTTTGTGTGTGTTTTTAGTAGAGACAGGGTTTCATCATGTTGCCCAGGCTGGTCTCAAACTCCTGGCCTCAAGCAACCTGCCCACCTCGGCCTCCCAAAGTGCTGGGGTTACAGGCGTGAGCCACCACGCCTGGCCCCTTGCATCTACTCTTGCTTCTACCTGTGATACCCTTCTTCCTCCAGCTGCTCCCATACTCTCTTGGGTCTTCCTGAGGGTCACCTCCTCAGAAAGCTCTTTCCTGACCTCCCCACACTCGGTCACCACCCCTATTACAAGCCCTCATAGCAACTCACGTAGGTCCCTCGGAGCTTTTATCACAATGTCCCATATATATTAATTGGTGCAATTATTGACTTAATATCTATGTCTTCCTCTTTCTAGGGCAGCCACTGCGATCAGGATGTCTTATCTAATTGGTTCAACACTGTCTTCCCAGTGGTGCCTAGAAAAATGCCTGGTACACAGTAGGTGCTCAATAAATGCTTTTTGAGTGAATACAGCAGGGTTTGTCATTCTGGCCCTGTTGACATTTGGGGACGGTGGTGGGGGCTGTTCTGTGCATTGTGGGATGTTGAGCAGTGTCACTGACTTTGACCTACTAGATGCTGTAACATATGTACCCTCTGCCTCAGCTGCAAAGACCAAAATTGTCTCTAGAAACTTCCAAATGTCCCCTGGGAAGGGGAGCAAAATCAGCATTGGCGGAGAAGCATGGGAATGCAGAGACCGGGCTAATACAGCTGCAGGTTCAGCAGTCTTACCCCTCCTGGCTCCCTTAGAACTTTGTTCACGGGATGGTTCATTTTACATGTCAACTTGACTGCGTCAGGAGATGCTCAGAGATCTGATTGGATGTTATTTCTGGGTATGTTGGTGAAGGTGTTTCTGGAAGAGATGAACATTTGGATTGGTGGATTGAATAAAACAGGTGGGCCTTTCCAGTGTGAGAGGGCATCCTCTAATTTGTGGAGGGTCCGAATAGAATAAAACAGCAAAGGAGGTTGGACTCATACTCCCTTTGCCTGATCATCTTCTCCTTGCTCTTACTGCTCCTGGTTCTTAGGCCTTCAGGCCCAGATTGGACTCTACACCATTAGCTTTCAGCTCTCAGGCCTTCAAACTATTGGCTGAGTCAACATTGGTTTTCTTGGTTCTCACCCTGCACATGGCATATCGTGAGACTTTTCAGCCTCCATAATTTTGTGAGCCAATACCATATATATGTATGTATGTGTGTGTGTGTATATATATATATATATATTTTTTTTTTTCTTTTTTAGATGGAGTCTCACTCTGTCGCCCAGGCTGGAGTACGGTGGCACACTCTTGGGTCACTGCAACCTTCACCTCCCCGGTTCAAGTGATTCTCCTGCCTCAGCCTCCTGAGCAACTGGGATTACAGGCACACGCCACCACGCCCCGCTAATTTTTGTATTTTTAGTGGAGACGGGGTTTTGCCATGTTGGCCAGACTGGTCTGAAACTCCGGACCTCAAGTGATCCACCTGCTTTGGCCTCCCAAACTGCTGGGATTACAGGCGTGAGCCACTGCACCCGCCACTTATAATATATATATACCCATCTACCTACTTACCTATCTATCTATCTATTCATTACCTATTTATCATCTATCTATCTGTCTATATCTTATTGGTTCCGTTTCTATGAAGAGCCTTGACTAATACAATCCATATCTTGGTCACAGCCCTAATATTTCTCTGTGTATCACTGCACCAGGTAACATGCAAATGCCTCAAAGGCTGGAAACAGAAACAAAGGCCTCTCTACACCCCCAAAACTAGCACAGTTCTGGAGACAAAGGCCACAAATAATTATTAAACTAATCTTAGCCCAGGTACGGTGGCTCACGCCTGTCCTTTATTGGCTGGGCGTGATGGCTCATGCCTGTAATCCCAGCACTTTTGGAGGCCAAGGCAGGCAGATTGCTTGAGCTGGGGATTTCAAGACCAACCCTGGCAACATGGTGAAACCCTGTCTCTACAAAAAATTCTAAAAATTAGCCAGCTATGGTGGCACATGGCTGTGGTCCTAGATACTTAGGAGGCTGAGGTGGGAGAATTACTTGAGCTCAGGAGGTTGAGGTTGCAGTGAGCCACGATCACACCACTGCACTCCAGCCTGGGCAAAAGAGCAAGACCCTGTCTCCAAAAAAACAAAACAAAACAAAAACAAATGACAACAAAAAACCCACCAAGCCTGTCCTTTATTAATGGGTGTATCTAATGATTTTCTGATATTCAAGCAGAAAGCTTTAGGCAGTGAGAGAGAAGCCATGTGGACATCTTGTGGGGAGAAGGGAATTCCTGGTAGTGGGCACAGCACATGCAAAGGTCCTGAGGTAGGAGCATATTTGGTGTGTTTGAGGGACAGTGGGGAGGCTAGAGCAGAGTGACTGAAGGAAGGAGAAAAAGGAGGTGAGGTCAGAGAAGAAGCAGCAGGGCCCAGGTGTGTAGAGCTTTGTTGGCACTGTAAAATTCGGATTTCCCTGTGAGTGAGACAGGGAGCCATTGGAAGGTTCTTAGTAGAGGAGATATAATACAATGTGCACCTCCTAGGCTCAAGCAATTCTCCTGCCTCGGCCTCCCGAGTAGCTGGGACTACAGGCGCCCACCACCACGCCTGGCTAATTTTTGTATTTTTAGTAGAGATGGGGTTTCACCATGTTGGCCAGGCTGGTCTCGAACTCCTGACCTCAAGTGATCCACCTGCCTCGCCTCCCAAAGTGCTTTTTCAATCATACATGTCACTGCTCTTAACATCCTTTTGTTTATACCAACGTGGAGTGTCTATAGGATATCAATCGAATTGGTGGAAATTAGGAGGCAGGATTTCAACCCAAGTCCTTCTCACTCAAACACGACTCCCCACACACACTTTTCCACTGCCCTGGGGGGCAATGAGGTTTCTTTTTCACAGCAAATACGTAAGTCAGCATTCTGGATTGTTCAATGTTGTAGGATTAAATTAGTCCCCTTTAGGAATATTTGTTAAGAATTGACATATCGTCCAAGTATCGTGCTGATGCTGGACGTGATAATGTACGAGATGATCAAACCTCATGATCACTTGCAGCTGGCAGCTTAAAGGATCAGAATAAGTTAGCATAAGACATCCGGTGCCTAACTCATAGTGGGTATCCAGCCTCTTTCCAGGGTCTCTATCCATTTGGATACCGGTAGGATCAGAGGCCAATGGGGTCTTTTATGAAGAAAGAAAAAAAAGAAAAGAAAAGGGGAGGGAAGGGGAGGGGAGGGGAGAGGAAAGGAGGGGAGGGGAGAGGAGGCCTGACTTATGTTCCTGCCCAGGTGGCTCTTTTGTCAGGAGAGGGGAGCATCTTGGCTCAATGCATAGAAGTTACTCAAGAATTTCTACAAGACTAAAACTTGTTTTAAAATCATGAAGCACTGTTGAATTTGTAGAAATATTCCATCTGTGTTCCAAGGATACATGCTTCAGGGCATAGAGGGTTGCCGCTGTCTTCTGTGCCATAAAAGAGGCTAAGGATGCTGAGATGTTTCATTTGAAGAAGCACCCGTCCTCCGGAAATTAGGATCCGACTGTAAAAAGGCAGTGCTTGAAGTGTTGAATGGAGAAGACTCGGAATCCGAAAAGACTGACATCGAAGCTTGGCTCTTCCAAGTTGGGTGGTGTCTGATGAGCCATGCATCTTTTGTGCCTCAGTTTCCCCCTCTATCAAACAGAGGGACTGTGATTGTATCTGCTCTCACTCCCACCTTGTGAGGCGCGAATGATACAACGTGCCTGGTGGGTAACAAGAAACATGAACTGTAGCACATATTCTGCAAAGGGAGCTTCTCTGAGTCTCCAAGTTTGGATTGAAATCGTTTCCCACATCCTCATTCTTCATGCTAATGTGAGATGTTTTGACTGCTTAAATGATAGAGAATTCACACTTTAGAAAAAAAAGATGCATAGCTCAAACCCAGGAAGACCTATTGTCAATACATATATAAATACTCTACAGTAGTGTCAATCTTAAATCCCTGCCTATTGGGAAGTGGGTGGGCGTGATGCCTGAGAGACCATGAGATAAACTTTTTTTTTTTCTTTTGAGACAGAGTCTCTGTCTGTCACCCAGGCTGGAGTGCAGTGGTGCGATCTCAGCTCACTGCAACCTCCGCCCCTGGGGTTCAAGCGATTCTCCTGTCTCAGCCTCCTGAGTAGCTGGGATTACAGGCGCCTGCCACCAAGCCAGCTAATTTTTGTATTTTTAGTAGAGACAGGGTTTCAGCAATTTGCTCAGGCTGGTCTCGAACTCCTGACCTCAGGGGATCTGTCCACCTCGGCCTCCCAATGTGCTGGGATTACAGGCATGAGCCACCATGCCCGGCCATGAGATAAACTCTCATCCTGGGCTCTGCACTCAATGTCCGGATTCAACAGAGAGTTCCCGGCTGGCCCACGAGCCATGTCACCTTCTAACACAGCATTTGGTATCTCACAGTATGATTTTTTTCCTTGATCCAATCATGAAGACATCTCAGTCCCTCTACAATTATTCAAGGCTCACACTTGACATGCTAAGGTTTCCTTGATGTTTTCAGAGAGTCTGTTTATTGCTCTTTCTAACTTCTATTGCATAGATCTGTGCAAAGCTGAAATTTAGGGTACTTTTCTCTCCTCTGCTATAATCTGGAGTAGCCTTACAAAATCTGAGTTGTAGCTACCTGGTGTTGCACTCATGGAGAGTGGGGCATGAAATCTTCCATCTCTCTTTGCATTGCTGGTTTGCATTATTGGGGGTATTAGATGACCCTGGCTTCTGGCAAGACGAGTCTAGATTGAGGTTGGGTGCTGACTGACACAGTATCTTGCAGCAGATAAAAATAATCAAACCTGGTTTTCTCTGTGTTAGTATCTCACACACACTTCCACTTCAAATACATCCCTGATGCTGATTAACCCTTGTGTTTATAACTGTATGTCATCTACAAGGTCCCTTGTAAACCTTAAAGCATGACAAATAAAGGTTACTACATGTTCATGGATTGTCGTTCTTTTGGGGGTGGGGGGAGAGATAAGGTCTCACTCTGTCCTCCATGCTAGATTGCAGTGGCACAGTCATAGTTCACTGTAACCTCAAACTTCTGGACTTAGGCAATAATCCCACTTCAGTCTCCCAAGTAGCTGGGACTACAGGCATGTACCACAATGCCAAGCTATTTTTTTTTTTTAAGTTTTTGTAGATATGCGGGCTTGCTATGTTGTCAAGGCTGGTCTTGAACTCCTGGCATCAAGCAATCCTCCTGCCTTGGAATTCCAATGTGCTGAAATTATAAGTGTGAGCCACAGTGCTTAGCTGGAATGTAATTTTCTTTTTTTCTTTTCTCTCTTTTTTTTTTTTTTTCTTTTTGAGACAGAGTCTCAGGCTGTCGCCCAGGCCGGAGTGCAGTGGCGCGATCTCGGCTTACTGCAAACTCCACCTACCAGGTTCAAGCGATTCTTATGCCTCAGCCTCCCAAGTAGCTAGGGTTACAGGCATGTGCCAACATGCCTGGCTAATTTTTGTATTTTTAGTAGAGATGGGGTTTTGCCATGTTGGCGATGCTGGTCTCGAACTCCTGACCTCAGGTGATCCGCCTCCCTCGGCCTCCCAAAGTGCTGGGATAACAGGCGTGAGCCGCCAGGGAATGTAATTTTTAACAGTAGCCTTCGGTAATCCAATTTAGTTGTGCCCAGTGAATTTCTCCTAGATCGTTACATTTTTTTCTGGGTAGAGTTTACTGAAGAAGGTCTTCATGGCGACCTTCAGCTCCTTGTTCCTGAGGCTGAAAATGATGGGGCTGAGGAAGGGCGTGAGGACCGTGTAGGTGATGCCCATCAAGGTGTCACCTTCCAGAGACTGGGGACCTTTGGGCTTCAGGTAAATGACAGAGGCAAAGCCATAGTGCACGACCACCACAGTGACGTGAGAGGCACAGGTGGAGAAGGCCTTGTTCCGGCCTTCAGCAGAAGGGATCTTCAAGATGGCGGCCACGATGAAGGCGTAGGAGAGGAG
The DNA here is from genome assembly GCF_037993035.2 of Macaca fascicularis. Lineage (NCBI taxonomy): Eukaryota > Metazoa > Chordata > Mammalia > Primates > Cercopithecidae > Macaca > Macaca fascicularis. The sequence goes on from NC_088393.1 coordinate 16,211,571, forward strand.
GATGAGGAGAAAACAGCCCAGCAGGGCCGTGATACACACCAAGCCCACGCCCAGGGCCACAGCAGGTACATTATTTCCACAAGCCAACTTCAACAGAGGTGGCACATGGCAAGCAAAATGGTGGATCTCACTGGGTCCACAGAAGGTGAGGTGGAAAATGGCCGTGGTCACCACCAGCCCCATGACTGAGCCACCAGCCCAGGAGCAGCCCACCAGGCAGGCGCCGCCCCGCGGGCTCATGAGCACGTTGTAGCGCAGGGGGCGGCAGATGGCCACGTAGCGGTCGTAGCCCATGACGGTGAGCAGGAAGGAGTGGGTGAAGCCGAAGCTGAAGGAGAAGAACATCTGACTGGCACAGGCCAGTAAGGCGATGGAGCGCTGCGCGGACAGCAGGTCGGCCAGCATGCGCGGGATGATGGCCACGGTGTAGAGGATCTCGGAGACGGAGAGGGCGCACAGGAAGAGGTACATAGGCGTGTGGAGGCTGCGTTCGCTCCAGACGGTGGCCATGATGAGCAGGTTGCCCAGCAGCGTGAACAGGTACATCAGCAGGAACAGCAGGAAGAGCATCAGCTGGAGGTCGGGGAAGGCGGAGAAGCCCACGAGGATGAATTGGGTCACTGTGGAGTGATTGACTCTCTGCATGGAGGCTGTGCCTGGGGTGAGATGTGACAGGGAGAGGTCAGTTACTACATGAAGAAAAGTTCTCAGCCTTCACCATATCTGGATTTGCCCAAGGGGCTACTCTTGATAAATGGTAAAGCTGGCTTTGGTTCTGTTCCCACTCTGTGCCTCCTATAATTTAATACCCTCATCAACCTAGTGAGAACGGTACTATTTTTTCAACCCCCTTTTGAAGCACCTTGAGCATAGTCATTGAGAATATTGACGTGCAGGGCTTGCTGAAGGCAAAGCTGTTGAAACGGTAGATCCGGAGACTTGAAGCCATAGGTGGGCTGGTTCTAAAAACTATACCCTTCACTATTTCTCTGTGTGGCCCCCCGCCCCCAAACGAAAATGCACCAGGCTGGCGTGGTGGCTCACATCTGTAATCCCAGCACTTTGGAGGCTGATGGGGGAGGATGGCTTGAGCCCAGGAGTTCAAGGTTGCAGCAAGCTATGATGACACCCCTGCACTCCAGCCTGGGTGACAGAGCCAGACCCTATCTCTTAAGAAAAGAAGAAAATGGCCGGGCGTGGTGGCTCACACCTATAATCCCAGCACTTTGGGAGGCTGAGGCAGGTGGATCACGAGGTTAAGAGATGGAGACCAGCCTGGCCAAAATGGCGAAACCCCAACTCTACTAAAAATATAAAAACTAGTCGGGCGTGGTGGCACATGCCTGTAGTCCCAGCTACTTGAGAGACTGAGACCTGGGAGGTGGAGCTTGCAGTGAGCGGAGATGGCACCACTGGACTCCAGCCTGGCAACAGAGCAAGACTCCGTCTCAAAAAAATAAAAAAATAAAAAGAAGAAAAACATATTCCTTTACTGGAACTTCCATTCATTCCTTCTCTGTCCTTCTACTCCCTTCTGATAAATCCTGTTCATCCCGCAGCTCCAGGTATCGCGAGATGTTCCCACCCATGGCTACAACTCCTTGGAACAGAGAGCATCTCTAAATCTGAACCAATCAGACTTCCTCTGGGGTTATCCATGTAGGACAGCAGAGACAGGAGACTGTGTTGCTCTAAGAAAAGAGCCAGAAATCATGTTCTGATTGTTTTCCAGCTCCCATGAGGTATGCCTCTATGTTCTGAGGCAGTGAAATGTAGCCATCAGACAGAAAGAGGGGCTTGGGAATCAGCAGACTTCAGTTCAAATCCCTCCTCTGACTGTTGTGTAATGATTTTCTATTTTTATATTTATTTATTTATTTTTGTAGAGACGGAGTCTCATTCGGTTGCCCAGACTGGAGAGCAGTGGTGCAATCATAGTTCACTGCAACCTCAAACTCCTGGATTCAAGCAATCTTCCTACCTCAGTCTCCCAAGTAGCTGGGACTACAGGCACACACCACCTCACCCAGCTAATGTTTTATTTTTTGTTATAGAGATGGCATCTTGCTATGTCACCCAGGCTGGTCTGGAACTCCACACGTCAAGTCATCCTCTTGCCTGGGATTCCCAAAGTGCTGGGATTACAGAAGTGAGCCACTGCACCAGGCCAATATTTTATAAAGTTGAACAGATTCTTTTATCTCTCTGTACCACCATCTTCCCCTCCCTACCTCAAAGGGTTGTTGTGGGAAGTAAATGAGCTTTTCTTAGGTGACCTAGCATGCAGTAGATGCTATATATCATAATTAATACAGTAAATAGTGACTGTGCATGGTCTTTGCTCAGCAAGTAACTTTAATTTCATGAGATTCCCATGTGTCTTTATGAACCACTTAAACATATTTTATTGGCCGGGCGCGGTGGCTCAAGCCTGTAATCCCAGCACTTTGGGAGGCCGAGGCGGGCGGATCACGAGGTCAGGAGATCGAGACCATCCTGGCTAACACGGTGAAACCCCGTCTCTACTAAAAAAAAAATACGAAAAACTAGCCGGGCGCGGTGGCGGGCACCTGTAGTCCCAGCTACTCGGGAGGCTGAGGCAGGAGAATGGCATAAACCCGGGAGGCGGAGCTTGCAGTGAGCTGAGATCCGGCCACTGCACTCCAGCCTGGGTGACAGAGCAAGACTCCGTCTCAAAAAAAAAAAAACAAAACATATTTTATTTTTTTCAAAAGACAGGGTCTGGCTCTGTCACCCAGGCTGGAGTGCAGTGGCACAATTATCACAGCTCACTGCAGCCTTCTGCTCCTGGATTCAAGCGATCCTCCCTCCCCAGCCCCCCAAATAGCTGGGACTACAGGCATGAACCACCATGCTTAGCTAATCTCTTTTTAAAAAAAGATTGGCAATGTATGACCAGGTGCAGTGGCTCACGCCTGTAATCCCAGTACTTTGGGAGGCCAAGGTGGGCAGATCACTTGAGATCAGGAGTTCGAGACCAGCCTGGGCAACATGGTGAAACCTTGCCTCTACTAAAAATACAAAAATCAGCCAGGCGTGTGTGGTTCCAGCTACTCAAGAGGCTGAGGCAGGAGAATCGCTTGAACCTGGGAGGTAGAGGTTGCAGTAAGCCGATATCACACCACTGCACTCAAGCCTGGGCAACAGAGCAAGACTCTATCTTTAAAAATATAATAGGCATTGTACTTGTGATATTCCCTACAAAGGACATGAACTCATCCTTTTGTATGGCTGCACAGTATTCCATGGTGTATATGTGCCACATTTTCTTAACCCAGTCTGTCACTGATGGACATTTGGGTTGGTTCCAAGTCTTTAAAGTTTATGAAAGAGTAAACTATCACTTTGCTTTCTGTTTCTACGGAAGTGTCTGTTCTGAACACTTTACATAAATGGAATTATACGAGATGGGGTCTTCTGTGTCTCATTTCTTTCACTGAACATAATGTTTTAGGGTTCTTTTGCATTGTAGTATGCAATTGTAACAGTATTAAAACACCACAGCATGCATCTGAACTTTATTCCTGTTTATGGCTGAACAATTTTCCATTTTATGAATATGTGTCACCTCTTCGTGGACATGAGGGTTGTGCCTCACCTGTTGGCCTTCATGAACGATGCTGCAATGAAACGCTTGTAGCATGTGGAACCTATCAGTGGTTTCCAGGGGCTGGGGTGAGGGGAGAATGGGGAGTGACTGTTAATAGATACAGTGTTTAGTTTTGGGCTAATAAAAAAAATTACCTTTATCTGGAGCTAGGCAAAAGTGGTGTTAATGCAACATCGTAAATGTACTTGATGCCACTGAATTGTATACTTTAAAGTGGTTATGTGGAAAACCAGTAATAAAAGGTAAATGCAGTGGGCTTTCTCAAAAACTAAAATAAAAAATGAAAAAGAAAGGAAAGAAAAGGAAAGGAAGAAAATAAATAAATAGGTAAGTTTCAGGTTGTATGTATGTTATCAAAATAAAAAGATCATTTTAGAAAGGGTAGTTCACTTCCTCTTAAGTGGGCTCCGGTCCTCTATCAAGCCCTGGCGGGTTTATAATGAGAGATGAAGGAAGAACCGGCTCCTTTGTGAGCAGAGGCTGCATTCTCCAAACTTCATTGGTCTCCAGAGTTTCTTGGTCTCTCTTCTGGGAATCGCTCTCATTTCCCCCCCCCCACCCCTTCTGGGTCAGTACTTGCCCGTAGCTCCGCAGAATAGTGTCCCCCACAGCACCACCATGTCCCGCCACTCTGAGATCTTAGAGGAGTAAATGGCTTTGAAACAAGAACCTCCAAGGAAAGACCAAATGGGCGAGACTGGTGCCCTGGGGTGGTGCTCACAAACCCTCTGTGGCTCCCCAGTGCCTGGGGCAGGGTTTCTCAACCTTGGGACGGTTGACTTTTAGGGCCAGGTCATTCTTTCTGTGGGGAGCTGTTCTGTGTCTCATAACATGTTTAATAGCGTCCCTGGTCTCTGTCAACTGAATGCCAGCAGCTCCTGCTCAGTCGTGACAACCAAAAAATGTCTCCAGAAAACAGCCATGTCCTGGGACTCAAAGTCACCCCCAGGTGAGAACCCCTGATCCAGAGAGTGCAGCTGCAACTCCTTCGCACCCTTGCTCTGCTGGGATCCCCATTCCTCCACTTCTTCACCTGTAAATCCCTGTTTGTTGTTAAGACTCAGCTTAGATGTCACCTCCTCCATGCAGCCCTCCTGGACATTTCTTCCCAAAGCATATTTAGCCACCCATTCCTGGGTGCTTTCAAAATAAGGATTCCCAGTCAATGGTAATAGCAGGCATTGGTTCAATCCTCACTCTGTGCCTCCTACAAGTAACTCTAAAGCTCCTTGCTCATGATTTGTTATGATGTTTGCCATGACATGTCACGTTGGAGCTGTGTCTATCCCTGGAACCTGACTGTGAGTCCCTGAAGCCAGGGACTGTTGCGTCTACAGCACCAATGCTGTGTATTCAACAACACTGATGAGAACAGCTGCCCTTTACTGGATGTGTCCTATGGTCCAGACACTGCACTCACATCACTCATGCTGTTCTTATTGAATCTTTACCCCCACATTAGAAGTCATCTGCTCGGATCCCTATTTTACAGACAGGGAAACTGAAACCCACGACACATCACTTGCCTTAGGTGCCTTGAGTCTGAAGTGGGGGCCCAAGGTCTGAGCTTAGGTCTGATTGATCTTAAAGCCTGTCTTTTTCTAACCTCTTGTTATACTCACCAGTTGCTGGTGGCTGTTTCAAAGGCCACTAGGAGATGCTGCTTCCCTGTGACTGACCGTCTACATACTCTTGTTCTTAGCAATTAAGATCACAAGAATCCACAGCGAGTGAGTGAGCAAGCGGGGGGTGGGGGTGGGGAGAAAGAGAGAGAGAGAGAGAGAGAGAAGAAAGAAGAAGAAGAAGAAGAGGAAGAAGAAGAAGAAGAAGAAGAAGAAGAAGAAGAAGAAGAAGAAGAAGAAGAAGAGGAAGAAGAAGAAGAAAAAGAAGAAGAAGAAGAAGAAGAAGAGGAGGAGGAGGAGGAAGAGGAGGAGGAGGAAGAAGAAGAAGAAGAAGAGGAGGAGGAGGAACAGGAGGGGGAGGAGGAGGGGGAGAAGGAAGGAAGGAAGAAAGAACGACAAGAAAGGAAGAAAAGAAAGAAAGAAAGAGAGAGGGAGGGAGGGAGGAAAAAAGGAAGGAAGGAAGGAAGGGGAGTGCAGGAGGAAAGAAGGAGAGTGAGGAAGGAAGGAGGGAGGGAGGGAAGGAGGAAGGCAGGAAGGAAGGAAGGAAGGAGAGTGAGGGAGGAAAGAAGGAGAGTGAAGAAGGAAGAAAGGAGGGAGGGAGGGAGGAAAGAGGAAGGAAGGAAGGAAGGAAGGAAGGAAGGAAGGAAAGAAGGAAAGGGAGGGAGAAACCTTGAGAGGACAGGAGCCAATCACGTCTGCAGGAGATGGCTGAAGGCTGCATGTAACACCCTCTGGGATGATGGGGTGCAGAATGCAGCTAAAAGGGTCATCCAGTCATTCTGGAAACATTAAAACTATGGAGACAGCAAAAGATCAATGACTTCCAGGGGACCAGCGGGTGAAAGGGAGGGATGAATGGGTAGGGCACAGAGGGTTTTTAAGACAGTGTAACTATGTTGTGGGATACTGTCATGGTGGACACAGGACATCGTGCATTTGTTAAAACCCAGAGAAAGTACAACCCCAAGAGTGAACTCTAATGTAACTGTGGATTTCAGTCAATGACAATGTGTCAACACTGGTTCATCCCTTGTAACAGATTTATGGTAAAAATCCCAGTTACTAATTATAGGGGAAATTGTGTGCAGGGGGAGAGAGGGAATACGGGGATTCTCTGCAGTATCTATCTGCTCAATGTTCTGTAAATCTAAAACTGCTCTTAAAATAAAGTCTATTAATTTTTAAAAGTAAAACAAAGCAAAACCCATGGTAGATGTGGGACTAGGATAGCAGCGAGGAGGATTTAGAGCTTCTCGGCATTGATTCACCAGCAGCACACCCAGCGGGGTCTTCTGTGGGTAAAACAGAGAGAGAGAAAGGTGGGAAGAGAAAGAGAGAGATGGGGAGAGAGAGAGACAGAGAGAGGCAGGGGGAGAGAGACAGAGACAGAGAGAAGCAGGAGGAGAGAGAGAGAGAGGTGGCGAGAGAGAAACAAAGAGAGAGAGGTGGCAAGAGAAACAGAGAGAGAGAGGTGGGGAAAGAGAGAAAGAGAGGTGAGGAGAGAGAAAGAGAGAGAGAGACAGAGAGGTGGAGAGAGAGACACACACAGAGAGAGAGATGGGGGGAGAGAGAGAGAAGTGGGGAGAGAGAGAGACAGAGTGGGAGGTGGAGAGAGTGAGAGACAGAGAAAAGGATGAGGAGAAAGACACACAGAGAGAGGTGGGGAGAGGAGAGAGAAGTGGGGAGAGAGACACAGAGAGTGGGAGGTGGGGAGAGAGAGGGGTGGCGAGAGAGAGAGACAGAGAGAGAAGGGTGGGGAGAGAGAGAAGTGGAGAGAGAGGAGAGGGAGGCGGGAAGAGAAAGAGAGAGGAAAGAGAGGTAGGGAGAAAGAGGACAGAGAGGGGAAAGAGAGAAGAAAGAGGCGAGAAGAGAGAGAGAGGAAGGGCGGGAAGGGGGGGGGAGAGAGAGAGAGAGAGAGAGAGAGAGAGAGAGAGAGAGAGCGCAAGCCCAATGCCTAGCATGGACAGGAATCCCCAGTGGGGCCAGTTCTCCACCCAGAGACTCTGGGGCTAAGCGTGGCTGTGCACAAGTCCTGCCCACAGACATCCCTGGAACAGGGTTTCCCGCCTTCAGCATTAAGGACACTAGGGGCGGATCATTCTCTCTTGGGGGTCGGTGGCGGTGGGGGCATCCTGTGCACTGCAGGAGACAGAGCAGCATTCCTGGTCTCCACCCACCAGGTACCAGCAGCATTCCCCAGTCCCGACAATCAGAAATGCCCTTATACCTTCTCACATGTCTCCTGGGTGACAGAATCGCTCCACGGGCCAGGCCTGTCTTTTCTCTGAGACCCCATCTGGCCTCACCTCTCACCCGTCCTGGCTCTCTCTTCTTAGTGAAGCTGTCTAGCCTCCCCTCTCTTCCACTTAAGCCACCACTTCCCTCTCTTTTCTCTCCATCCTCTCCATCTTCTCATCCCCAGCTCCGAACCATCCCCTCACCACCTGCTCCCATTGATGACTCCCTGCTGCTTGTGTGTGTGTGTGTGTGTGTGTGAGACAGGGTATCCCTCTGTCACTCAGGCTGGAGTGCAGAGGCATAATCACAGTTCATTGCAGCCTTAGCTTCCTGGGCTCAAGCAATCCTCCCACCTCAATCTCCGGAGCAGCTGAGACTACAGGTGCCTGCCACCACACTTGGCCAATTTTTGTATTTTTTGTATAGACAGGGTCTCGCTATGCTGCCCAGGCTGGCCTCAAACTCTTGAGCTCAAGTGATCCTCCCACCTTGGCCTCCCAAAGTGCTGGGATTGCAGGCATGAGCCACCGCACCCGGCCCACCCTGATTCTTTACACCCTGGGGTTGTGGCTGGAGCCTCTGAACCCTGAATCCTCTTTCTCTCTTTTCTCTGCCTCTTCCCAATCCTAATTCCATAGACTTCTTCCCTGGACAGACCGAGAAGAGAGTTTAAAATCAAACCGTCACCTTGGGTCACATTGAGCATTGGCTGTCTTCTCTCTGCACCTGTTACCTCACTTGTCCAAGGGACCTACCTCATGAGGCAGCAGGAGCTCTGAAGAAGGTAAGTCCTGGCTGGGCACAGTGGCTCATGCCTGTAATCCCATCCCAGTAATTTGGGAAGCCGAGGCGGGCGGATCACAAGATCAGGAGTTCAAGACCAGCCTGTCCAGCACGGTGAAACCCCCATCTCTACTAAAAATACAAAAAATTAGCCAGGCATGGTGGCACACGCCTGTAGTCCCAGTTACTCAAGAGGTTGAGGGAGGAGAATTGCTTGAACCTGGCAGGCGGAGGTTGCAGTAAGCCGAGATTGCACCATTGCACTTCAGCCTGGGCTACAGAGCAAGACTCCGTCTCAAAAAAAAAAAAAAAAGAAGAAGAAGAAGAAGAAAGAAGAAAGAAGGAGGAGAAGGAGGAGAACGAGGAGGAGGAGGAGAAGAGGAAGAAGAAGAAGGAGGAGGAGGAGGAGGAGGGCAGGGGTGGGAGGTAAGTCCTGCTAAGCAAACAGCACACTGACTAAGACGTGGTGAGTGGCCTCTGCCTGTCACCCACTGCCCTGTAGACTCACATTGATAAAGGAGTCATATAAACCCGTGGTTTCTTCGAGTCCCTGGCAGGTGCTGGTTCCCCAGGTCTCTCCTGGTCAGGTGGATGAGAGGGGAGGTGACTCACCTGGGACTCAAGGCGTCTGCTTCTGCTTCATCCCAGTGGGAGGCTCTAGTTTGGAGTTTCTCCACAGTTGAGAGCTGACCAAGTGTGGGGTGCACCAAGCAGCTGAGCTGGGGGCTTGACTGAGCCCAAATGCAACTATTTATCCCTCCCTGACTCCCTGCCCACCAGCTTCCCTCGCTGTGGTCCTACTGTCTCTGTCTCCGCTACAGGGACGCTGGGACCCCGGGGACCCTGCCAGAGAGGAGGCAGCCTTAGGGAATCTGTGTCCTCACTTTCCCTCCGTCCCCGCCTGCCAGGGGTGAGTCAATTTCCTGAACTTCTCAAGAGCTTGAGCAGAGTCTAATGCTCTACAAATTTGGGGTTTGGGCTCCTGACTGTTGAAATTGACAGGAGAGCGGCCCTGCCATTGCCCACTGGAGCTGAAGAGGCTGCCTTGATATGCCCTGTCACCTTCATTCTTCTCCAGCTGGGTCATTTGCCCAACTAAATGTCTTTTAAAATAATTTTTTAAAACCAAAACACACACATGTATTTGTTTGTTTTTATTTTTATTTATTTTTAATTTTTGAGACAAGGTCTAGCACTGTTGCCCAGGTTGGAGTGCCATGGTGCAATTATGGCTCACTGCAGCCTCAACCTCCCGGGCTCAAATGATTCTCCTGCCTCAGCCTCCTGAGTAGCTAGGACTAAAGGTGCGTGCCACCACACCTGGGCTAAGTTTTAATTTTTCTGTAGAGATGGGGTCTCACTTAGTTGCCCAGGCTGGTCTTGAGCTCCTTGGCTCAAGGGATCCTCCCACTTTGACCTCTCAAAGTGCTGGGATTACAGCTGTGAGCCACCATGCCTGGCCTGTTTCTTCTTATGTAACTGAAATGCTACATACAAAGCAGCAACTATGCAATGGCAAGCCAGGCAATCGTGACGGTGAATTTAACGGGTATCCCTTCAGATCTTCATGAGCATGTAGGATGTGAAAAAAATGCAAACCCATAAAATCAGAGTTCTGTTGTGCATTGTTGTTGCTTTTGCTTTGTTTTGCTTTTTAGGTGAAATTCACATAAAATAATTAACCACTCTAAAGCATACAATTTGCTGGGATTGAATGCATTCACAATGTTGTGTGGCCCCCGCCTCTGTCTAGTACCAAAACACTTTCATCACCTCATACTCATTAGCAGCCACTCCCCATTTTTACCTCCCCTACCCCTACTATGCCTATTACCTGGATGACAAAATACTCCGTACACAAACCCAGTCCTTCAAAACCACCAATTTGTTTTCTGGCTCTGGCTCTATGGACTTACCTATTCTAGACATTTCATACAAATGGGACTATATACTACTATATATAATGGTGCGTTATGATTGCCCCTGTGAGTAGCCACGGCACTCCAGCCATTTTGTCAACACAAAAACGTCGACATTGCCAAGACTGAGAAACCTTGGTCTGCATAAACTCACATAGAGTTCACTCTAAGATGTTGAGTGAAAAACCAAGTTACAGAAAGATATCTACGGGAGAATCAGATCTGCGTTTTAAAAACACACAAAATCGTTTGACGGTTTATCAAAAAGTTAACTCCTAGGTATATACCCAAAAGAATGGAAAAGGATTCAAACAAAGCCTTGGATATTAAATATGCATAGCAGCACCGTTCACAATAACCAAAGGGTATTTTTTAATTTTTCTGTAGAGAGTAGGATCTCACTTTGTTTCTCAGGTTGGTCTTGAACTCCTGGGCTTAAGCGATCCTCCTGCCTTGACCTCCCAAAGTGCTTGGATTGCAGGTGTGAGCCACGGGGCATGGCCTGATCCAAATGTCTATCAATGGAAGATCCAAATGTCTATCAATAGATAAATGGATAAACAAAGTGTGGTATAATCATATAATGGCTATTACTCAGCCACAGAAAGGAATAAAATCCCAGTCCAGGCCACACTACAGATGAACCTTGAAAATATGTGCTATGTGAAAGGAGCTACGCTCTTAATTTTATGGATAATTCCATACATATGATATCTCTTTGATACGCTGATTTCTTTTCTAAGCAGTGGCATTTCTGGATCATATGATAGCTCTATGTTTAGTTTTCTGAGAAACCTCCATACTGTTATCCATAGTGGTTGTATTAATTTACTTTCCCACCAAAAAATCATGAGGGTTCCCTTTGCTCAACATCCTCGCAAGCATTCCTTATTGCCTGTCTTCTGGATAAAAACCATCTTAACTGGGTTGAGACATTATCTTGCAGTGTTGATTTGCATTTCTCTCATGATCAGTGAGGTTGATGTACACCTGTTTGCCATGGGTATGTCTTCTTTTTAGAAACATTTATTCAGATCTTTGGCCCATTTTAAAATCAGATTATTTTTTTCCTGTTGAGTTGTTTGAGCCCCTTATGTATTCTGGTTATTAATCCCTTATCAGATGAATAGTTTGTAAGTATTTTCTCCCATTCTGTGATTGTCTCTTCACTTTGTTTATTTTTTATTTATTTGTATTTTATTTTATCTTATTTTTTTTGAGACGGAGTCTCACTCTGTCGACCAGGCTGGAATGCAGTGGCTCAATCTTGGCTCAATGCAACCTCCACCTCCCAGGTTCCAGCAATTCTCCTGCCCCAGCCTCCTGAGTAGCTGGGATTATGGGCACACGCCACCACGCCCAGCTAGCGTTCTGGATTTTTAGTAGAGAGGGGGTTTCAACATGTTGTCCAGGCTGGTCTCGAACCCTTGACCTCAGATGATCCGCCCACCTCGGCCTCCCAGAGTGCTGGGATTACAGGTGTGAGCCACCACACCTGGCCCACTTTGTTTATTGTTTCCTTTGCTGTGCAGGTTTTAACTTGACGTGATCCCATTCACCCATTTTTGCTCTGGTTGCCTATGCTTGTATTCAAGAAATTTTTGCCCAGACCAATGTCCTGGAAAGTATCCCCAATGTTTTATTTTAGTAGTTTGGGGTCTTAGATTTAAGTTTATAATCCATTTTGACTTTAGTTTTGTATATGGTGAGAGATAAGGGTCTAGTTTCATTCTTCTATAGATGGATATCTGCTTTTCCCAGGATCATTTATTGAAGACAGCGTCACTTCCCCAGTGTTTGTTCTTGGCACCTTTGTCTTGGAGGAATTTAGACACACCGGAAGGACCCGCAGAAATAAGATATGGGAGCAGGTATACAAATTAAAGCCTTAAAATTTTTGGAGAGATTTGTCAAAATTTGGAATGATATAAATAGAATGAATAACTTTGAACTTAACCGTTTCTATCTTATTTGTTCCAGGAGCACATAAAATGACTAATCGGGATTATAAAACATGCTCACACTACGTAAGTAATATGTAAACATTTATGGAGCAACAACTGTGTGCCTGGCACCAAGGTACAAAGATAAATGAAGCTGGATACCTTCTCCTGTGGAGTACACAGTGGCAGGAAAGAAACAAATATTAAAGTTAAAATTATGTCACAGTGGCCGGGCACAGTGGCTCATGCCTGTAATCCCAGCATTTTGGGAGGCCGAGGTGGGTGGATCATGGGGTCAGGAGTTCGAGACCAGCCTGGCCAAGATGGTGAAACCCCATTTCTACTAAAAATACAAAAGTTAGCTGGGCACAGTGGTGGGTGCCTGTAATCCCAGCTACCTGGGAGGCTAAGGCAGAAGAATCGCTTGAACCCAGGAGGCAGAGGTTGCAGTGAGCCAAGATCGTCCCACCGCACTCTATCCTGGGTAACAGAGTGAGACTTCATCTCAAAAAAAAAAAAAAAAAAAAAATGTCACGGTGTGATCGATGCTGAGCTAGCACGGAGGGGTGGCAGGACCAGGAAAAGTCCATCCAAGTTGGTGATGGGAATCATAAGGATGATTAAACTTCAACCAGTCAGAAGATCAGAGTAAAGATGCTACAGGTAGACAGAACAAGAGCCTTGAAGATGGCTTCAGAGGGATGTGGTGGAATGAGCCTGAATGAAGTCTTGTAAGCCAGGGACATGAGGCAGGGAGAGGAAAAAGATGGAAGAGGGTCTGGAGAGGTGGCCAGGACAGCTTAAGAAGCCTTGGAGGGTGGTCAAAGGAGCTGTGGCTTCCTCTTGATGTCTGGCGAGTCACCAGAGGGTTTAAATCCTTGTAATCCCAGCATTTTGGGAGGCCGAGGCAGGAGGATTACTTGAGGCCAGGAGTTCGAGACCAGCCTGGGAAACATAATGAGATTCCCCCCCCCCATCTCTACCAACAATTATTTACAAATTAAAAATAAATAAATAAATCCTACGAGTGACATGTTCAGCCACCTGGGGGAGGATGCGACGGGGAGGAGTGATGACTTTACAGCTTCAGCAAACTCAGAAGAGCCAGTTGTCAACGTCTGAAAAATTTTGCAACCTTGTTGTTAAACACAGCTCTGATTAAAAGTAAGTTGTATGAAATTACAAGGAAATAAATTAAGGGAATCTAGGACTGAGCTCTGTCTTCTCACTTCTGTCATAATTGAAAAGGTTCATCTATGATCCTTAGCATTATTTTCAGCACCTATCAATAGATAACAGGTCTTCTGTAAATACAGATTATAAGGAGATTGATTCTTCTATCTGAAAGTCTCAGAAGTTGTTAGAGACAATAAATTTCTTAAAGATTAAGCAGGTGAGAAAGTGATAAACTCTAGAAGCTTGAAATGGTAATAACTGCTTAAAATGTATCACTTCTCAATTATTGCGTATATATTTTACCATTGTCTGTGCTTTTGAGTTTATGACTATTGCATGGGTACTGTGGAAATACTCCATATTCTGCACATCAGCAGGCTTCAGCCTTTTTGGCACCAGGGACCAGTTTCATGGAAGACAATTTTTCCATGGACTGGGGTTGGGGGTGGTTTTGGGATGATTCAGGTGCATCACATTTATTGTGCATTTTATTTCTATTATTATTACATTGTAATACATAATGAGGTAATGATACAACTCACCATGTAGAATCAGTGGGAGCCCTGAGCTTGTTTTCCTGCAACTAGACTGTCCCATCTGAGGGTAATGGGAGACAGTAATAGATCATCAGGCATGAGATTCTCATAAGGAGCACCCAACCCAGATCCCATGTAATGTTTGCATATTACTTACGTAGTGTGAGCATATTTTATAATCCCGATTAGTCCTTTAAATTACCTTAAATTTCTCCCAGTTCACAATAAGGTTCACACTCCTATAGGAATCTAATGCCAGTGTGCCACCATTGATCCATCTGACAGGAGGTGGAGCTCAAGTGGTAATGCTCACCCCGCCCCACCCCTTCCGCCACTCTCCTGCTGTGTGGCCCAGATCTAACAGGCCACACACCGGTACTAGCTGGGGGTTGGGGAATCCCTGTCTTATGGGACACAACAAAACCAGTGCTGAAGAAGAAATATAACCTTGGCGTCTTCTTCAGTTGTGAGACTATTGCGACCGTGTCTGTGGGTGGCTGAGCTGTTACGTAGCTGCAGGGACTGGAGTAACTGAGGTCACTCACACTCATGACCTGGGTTCCACCACTGGGTCACAGAATGAGACTTAGTCTCAAAAAACAAACAAACAAACAAAAAAACAGGTTCAAATAAAAGGCCAGGTGCAGTGGTTCACACCTGTAATCCCAGCACTTTGGGAGTTTGAGGCAGGAAGATCGCTTGAGCCCAGGAGTTTGAGATCAGCCTGGGCAATGTAGTGAGAACCTGACTCTATTATAAATAAGTAAGTAAGTAAGTAAAAAAAAAAAAAAAAAAACCTTTTCAAGGTGACAGACCCAGAGACGGGTCCCAAAGCTGTGCTGCTCACTTACATACTCAGTGACCACCCTCCAAGAAGACACTGCATTGTGTGTGTTTCAGCTTTTTGCACCATCTCGGTGAGCGTGGTTTTCCTGTCCTTAGCCATCGTTTTCTCCCTTCACTAGGCTAAGAGGATTCAAAGGACAGGGATCATTCCAGTCTTCTCCCTTCAATAGCAGCATCTGAGTGGCTGACCAGACAGGTATTTCCAAGAAGTGAGAACTGGGCTTGGGGTGAGAAAAGCTAAATGTCCTAAGGGGTTTCCTTTTAGATGATGGTGGGAGATACCAAGAGACTCCTCCCTCCTGGGCGGTGGGGGGAGGGGGTGCACGCAGCAGCTCCCCTGAGAGGTCCCACAGGCACATCTCAGGCTGTCCTCTGGGAAGGGATGACCCAGGAGCTGATATTTATGACCCTCCAAGATACCCGGCAGCTTGTGGGCATCTTAGATCAGCCCCAGGCAGTTCTGAAACCCAGGACCAGGAAAAGATAAGAGGGTGAGGTCACGTCACCCTGCAACGTTTCCAAAAGGGAACTGTAGGGCCTCTGAGCCAATGCTCTGTCATTGTAACCCCTGTGACGGGCACATGTATGTCCAGATGGCCGGCAGGAGCCAAGAAGTCTGCAGCAGCCGAAAAACCACAAAGAAGTGAAACAGCCAGTTCCTGCCTTAACTAATTAACCCACCTTACCACATTCTACCATTATGACTTGGTCCTGCCCTGCCCCAACTGATCGATCGACGCTGTGAGATTCTTCTCCTGGACAATGAGTCCCATCACCTCTCCCCCACGCACCTTGTGACCCCCTCCTCTGCTGACAATAGATAACCACCTTTAACTAACTTTCCACGGCCTACCCCAGCCCTAGAAAGCTGCCCCTCTCCTATCTCCCTTCGCTGACTCTGTTCAGACTCAGCCCACTTGCACCCAAGTGAACAAACAGCCTTGTTGCTCACACAAAGCCTGTTTAGGTGGACTTCTATATGGGCATGCGTGACACTTGGTGCTGAAACCGGGGACAGGGGGACTCCTTCCAGAGACCGGTCCCCTGTCCTCGCCCTCACTCCGTGAGGAGATCCACCTACAACTTCGAGTCCTCAGACCAGCCCAAGGAACATCTCACCAATTTCAAATCGGGTTAGCGGTCTCTTCACTCTTTTCTCCAGCCTCTCTCGCTACCCTCCAATCTCCCTGTCTAGTCTTTTTCCTGTCTAGTAGAGATAAAGGAGACACATTTTATCCATGGACCCAAAACTCCGGCGCTGGTCACAGACTCGGGAAGACAGTCTTCCCTTGGTGTCTAATCACTGCGGGGATGCCTGCCTGATTATCCACCCACATTCCATTGGTGTCTGATCACTGCGGGGATGCCTGCCTTGGTCATTCACCCACATTCCCATGGTGTCAAGTCAATTGCGGGGACGCCTGCTTTGACTGCTCACCTCCGCTCTTTTCTGTGTCTCTACTTTTCTCTTTAAACTTACCTCCTTTACTATGGGCAACCTTCCACCCTCCATTCCTCCCTCTTCCCCCTTAGCCTGTGTACTTAAAAACTTAAAACCTCTTAAACACCTGATCTAAAACCCAAACGTCTTATTTTCTTCTACAATACTGCTTGGCCCCAATATAAACTTGACAATGCTTCCAAATGGCCAGAAAACAGCACTTTCGATTTCTCCATCCTACAAGACCTAGATAATTTTTGTCAAAATATGGCAAATGGTCTGAGGTGTCTTACGTCCAGGCATTTTTTTATACTTCGCTCCCTCCCTAGCCTCTGGTCCCAGTGTGACTCACCCTAAATCTTTCTTTGTTCTTAATGCCTCACAAGCCCAGTCTATTCTCTCTTCCCTTCATGACCATTTCCATGTAGGATATAAGCCTCTGGCTGGCCTCCTACAGCCCCTCATTTCCTTCCCATCACGGAAACCCATCCTTAAAACCATCACCTCTCAATGCTCTGTCTGCCATGCCACCAATCCCCAAGATTTTCTCAGGCCTCCTCCTTTTCCTACGCATCAGGCTCATGGATTTACTCCAACACAAGATTGGCAAATTGACTTTATTCACGTGCCCCTGTGTCTGTAAATTTCAGTATCTCCTGGTTTGGGTCAATACCTTCACCGGATGGGTCGAGGCCTTTCCCTCTAGCTCTGAAAAGGCTACTACAGTCATTTTTTCCTTCTGACAGACATAATTCCCCGATTTGGCCTCCCTACTTCCACAGTTTCTCAGGCTATTGGTATTCAGTGGAAACTTCATACCCCCTACTGCCCTCAATCTTCAGTAAAGGTAGAACAGATGAATGGTCTTTTAAAAACATACCTCACCAAACTCAGCCTCCAACTTAAAAAGGACCGGACAGTACTTTTACCGCTTGCCGTCCTCAGAATTAGGGCCTGTCCTCGAGATGCCACAGGGTACAGTCCATTTGAACTTTTATATGGACACACCTTCTTACTCGCCCCAACCTTGTTCCAGACACCAGCCCCCTGGGTGACTATCTTCCAGTCCTCCAGCAGCCTAGACAGGAAATTCACCAGGCTGCCAATCTTCTCTTACCTACTCCAGATTCCCAGCCACATGAAGACACCCTAGCTGGATGATCAGTCCTTGTCAAAAGTGTGACCCCTCAAACTCTACAGCCCCAACGGACCAGACCCTACCTGGTCATCTATAGCACCCCAACTGCTGTCCATCTGCAGGACTCTCTCCATTGGGTTCACCACTCCAGAATAAAGCTGTGCCCGTCAGACAGCCAGCCTGATCTCTCCTCTTCCTCCTGGAAGTTGCAAGATTAGGCCAAGAGCCGACCAGACAAACAACCTACAACCCTTAAGCTCCTGGCAGCGCCCAGTCAAGGCCATGCTTCCATGCAACATTCCTTCCAAACGGCCATCCAAGCATGCTTCCAAGCAGGCTTCATCCATTCCTCTGGACCCTAATCTCTTAGGACCTGCCGCCTATAAAAAGGATATCTTGAAACCCTATCCTCTAACATTTTTTCCACACCCAGGACAAAAAATCTCTGGGTCAAAAGTCTAAAACGCTTAGGCTGGCAACCATCAGATCCTTGCCCATGGTGTCCTCAAGCCTACTCTTAAAGAAATGGACAATAGTACGCGTATACGGGGCCAGTTCCACATATTTGGCAACCAGACCAGCACCCAGGACAGCACAAAGTATGCCATTGTTAGAGGGCTTGGGACATTTCTCTCTTCACCAGCCTCAGCTTAATCCAGGAGACAAAGATTATTTTCCTTATGATCTCTCCTGCTTAGGATCTGCACTCAGAACTATTGAACTTCTCCATTCAGAACACCACTCACACCTATGGGAAAGGGTAATATAATAGATCATTGGCTTAACAACGGGAATCCTATTCATATGATGGAAAATGGGGACAAAAGGCTTTGATACATAAAACATTGTTCCTTCCTTGGCCTAAAAACGCATCGCCACCTACATTAACACTAATATGCCTGATTACTGTTTTTAGAGAACTTATTAGGGCAGTTCCAAGCTCAAAAATATGCTACCTGGCACCTTGTTAGCTACATAAAAATGCAATCTAGACCTGAAACTTATTGGACTAACTCATTATAAAATGTTATTTAAGGTGTCCACACAGTCCCTGGTCACGCTTGAAGCAGTCCTGAGAAACATCGCCCCTACCCCAACAATCCCTAGAAGGAATTGACATTTTATCTTTTAACTTTATATTTTATAAATAAAAAGACAAAAATGCCAGGCCTCTGAGCTGAAGCTCAGCCATTGTAACCCCTGTGACCTGCACATATATGTCCAGATGGCTTATAGGAGCCAAGAAGTCTGGAGCGGCCGAAAAACCACCAAGTGAAACAGCCAGTTCCTGCCTTAACTAATTAACCCACCTTATGTCATTCCACCATTATGACTTGGTCCTGCCCTGCCCCAACTGATCAATCGATGCTGTGACATTCTTCTGCTGTATGATCTCTCCCCCATGCACCTTGTGACCCTTCCTCTGCTGACAATAGATAACCACCTTTAACTGTAACTTTCCACGGCCTACCCCAGCACTATACAGCTGCCCCTCTCCTATCTCCCTTCGCTGACTCTGTTTTCGGACTCAGCCCACTCGCACCCAAGTGAATAAACAGCCTTGTTGTTCACACAAAGCCTGATTAGGTGGTCTTCTATACGGACACGCGGGACAGGAACCTCAACGCAAAGGCAGTCTGATGAGGTGTCTAAGAAAAAAGGAGCGGCACTAAGGCTTTTTTAAGCAGAGGCGTTTCATGTGGTTTTCCTCTCCTTTCCTTGTATGTGAAAAGGTCGCAGATAGAAAACAAATCTTCCTAAAAGAATCAGCCACTGCTCTGTGGAAAAAACGATCATTTAAATGCCAAGGTGGTTTGAAACGCACAACAAAGGGACTAACAGTTGAGAAGCATGTGGATTGCAGTGGAGGCGCTGGCGTTAGGGAATGTGGGGAGGGAAACGTTTCTTACAAGATTTACCGCCAGCCCAAGGGGGAGCGAGGCTGGGGGACCGGGTCGCTGAGACCCGGCTTTGCACACCTTTTGGAAGACTCGGGGAGAAGCGGGGGCCGCCTACGGGAGAAAGGCGGGACTGGGGAGCCCACAGGCCACGGCTCCTCCCACAAGAATCCCACGCCAGAGGCGGGATCCCCTCATGACCCTCCCGTGGTCTCCGCGCAATCTGGGGAGACACGGGGCTGCGGGCGCGGGGCTGCCCAGAGAGGGCTCCGGGGCGACAGTCACCGCGCAGGGACGGAACAGGACGCCCGGAGTCCCAGCTGCCCGCCCAGCCCTACCCTGCGGCCGAGGAGACCGAGGGCCGAGCTGCTCCAGGGGGACTCGGGTCCCAGACCCCGGAGTCACAGCGGACAGGTCCGGGTCCCGCCACAGCCAGATCCGGCGGGTTCCACCAGCCCCTCCTCAGGTCTCGGGACGTCCGGCCCCCGCACACTCAGCATTTCCGGCTTCCGGGTGTCCCGGCGTCCTCCCCCGGGGCTGCTCTCTTCACAGAGGGGCGGCGACGGGGATTGCCGGGGGGCCTGTGCGAGCAGCAAAGACGCCAAACCCAGCGTGGCGGGAGCGAAAAAACAAAGAAACCGCCAGAAGCTGAAGCACCCACCGCCCGCCACGTCCCCCGCCGGCTACGGCTAGGCTCCTGATTGTACAGTTAGCACGGCCCCCCCAGTGCCCCTGATTGGATACCGCATCGGGTCCCCCTCCCGCGCCCCCGGGGTTAGAATGACAGGAGACAGGAGAAAACACTTGGCTGCGCGGAGCCCAAATGGGCGGTTCTTGGTCCCTGGGCCTGTGCCTTCCTCGTGTCCGGATGTAAAAAGAAAAGTAGAGGTTCTTCTTCAAAGACTTCCTTCTTCATCTAATTAAGAATAAATAGTGTTTGAAATGCTTGTTTTCTGGTGCCCTAAAGAAATAGCAACTTGAACAATTTATTTAGCAAGGCCATTTTTACTTCCTGCAGAAAGGGTACGCTCGCCAGCAGTTTTGCCACGAGAGTATACCGAACAAAGGAGACGGTCATTTATAACCTGAGGCGTCCACCCTACTACTGTGTCCAGTTTCCACAGGCAGGCAGATCACTTGAGGCCAGGAGCTCAAGATCAGCCTGGGCACCATGGCGAAACCCCATCTCTACTAAAAATACAAAACTTAGGCAGGCATGGTGGTGCACGCCTCCCAGCTACTTGGGAGGCTTAGGCACGAGAATCGCTTGCGTCCAGGAGGCTGAGGTTGCAATGAGCCAAGATCACGCCACTGCACTCCAGCCTGGGTGACAGAGCAAGACTCTGTCTCTAAATGAATGAATGAATGAATGAATGAATGAATGAATGAATGAATGAATGAATGAATAAATAAATAAATAAAATATCCACGTGGCTAGCCAGTTAACCCAGTGCCATTTATCGAATATGCCAACTTAAAAAAGAGTATCTGCCAGATTTCATGTGTTTGGGATCAGATACATGAAATAAGTGTATTTTATTGGAAATAAATATATATATTTATTTATTTGTACATATTTATGCTGCACATCACAGCATTTGGATATATGTATACATAGTGGAATGGCTCCATCAAGCCAGTTAATATATGCATACCTCACACATTTATCATTTCTTTTTGTGATGAGAATGCTTAAAATCTACTCTCAATAATTTTCAAATATACAATAGATTGTTATAACTATAGTCACCATGATGTACAGTAGATCTCTTGGTCCTCGTGCCTAACTGAATTTGTGTGTACTTGGATCAACATCAAAAAGATGAAAGATAACAAGTGTTGGCAAAGTGAAGAGATCATGTTAAAACCCTCAACAAATAAGGCATTAAAGGAATATACCTGGAAATAATAAGAGCCATCTATGGTCAACCCACAGCCAACATCATACTGAATGAGCAAAAGCTGGAAGTATTCCCTTTGAGAACCAGAATAAGACAAGGAAACCCACTCTTATCACTCCTATTCAACATAGTACTAAAAGTCATAGCCAGAGGAATCAGGCAAGAAAAAGAAATGAAAGACATCCAAATAGGAAGAGAGGAAGTCAAACTATCTCTGTTTGCAGATGATATGATTTTATACTTAGAAAACTCCATAGTCTTTGCCCAAAAGCTCCTCAATCTGATAAACAACTTCAGCAGAGTTTCAGAATAAAAACCAATGTGCAAAAAATCAATAGGATTTCTACACACCAACAATATCCGAGCTGAGTGCCAAATCAAGAACACCATCTCATTCACAATAGCCACACAAAAATAAAATACCGAGAAACACAGCTAACAAGGAAGGTGAAATATCTGCCTGTTGTCCCAGCTACTTGGGAGGCTGAGGCAGGAGGATCACTTGAGCTTGGGAAGTCAAGGCTGCAATAAGCTGTGATTGTGCCACCGCACTCCAGGCTGGGAACGGACTGAGAGCTTGTCTCTAATCTTTTCTTTTTTTGAGATGGAGTTTCTCTCTTGTTGCCCAGGCTGGAGTACAATGGCTCAATCTCGATTCACTGCAACCCCCACCTCCCGAGTTCAAGTGATTCTCCTGCCTCAGCCTCTCAAGTAGCTGGGATTACAGTCGCACATGACCATGCCCGGCTAATTTTTTGTATTTTTAGTAGAAACGGAGTCTCACCATGTTGGCCAGGCTGGTCTCGAACTCCTGACCTCAGGTGATACACCCGCTTCAGCCTCCCAAAGTGCTAGGATTACAGGCATAAGGCATGAGCCATTGTGCCCGGCCTCTAAATTTTTTTTTTTAAGTTATAAAAAGTCCTGGCATGGCGGTTCACACCCATAATCCCAGCACTTTGAGAGGCCAAGATGGGAGGATTACTTAAGTTCAGGAGTTCGAGACCCACCTGGGCAACATGATGAGACCTCATCTTTACAAAAATTTTTTTTCAATTAAAAAAATGAAAACATCTTGCTCAAGAGGTCTACTCTTTCTGAGATAAACGGCTGCTTGACAGTAAATAGAGGCAGGAAACCTCATGTTTGATCTGCTGCTTGATAACAAGAAGACATCAAAACCACCACACTAGCTGCTTAAGATGATAAAAATGACCATCCTCAGTACATAAAGACTGTGTATGAGGTAACTTATCTCTAGGTCAGAGGAAGTTCAGCCCCAGCTACCACACATGTAACAGATCTGCCCAGAACATCTGAGCTCATCACCAAGCCAGGAGCTGGGGTGACTGCAGTGGCCAGGGCAGACATGATGCCTGCTCTTGTGAATTTTACAGTGGAGGGAGAAGGCAGAGGATGAATTATTGGCTGAGTTTTAGAAAAGAGCATGAGGAGTGTGAGGAAGAGATGGCAGTGGCTATGGGAGCTGAACAATCTCATCCTTAGAAACCAGGACAGGTGGTTGGGGCTTCACGGAGGAGGTGGCATTTCAGCCAAGACATTCTGCTCCAGGAGCAGAAGGAGAGGAAAGGGTGCACCAGGCAAAAGGAAGAGCATATTCCAAGGACCCGAGGTGGGAAGATGATTGCCCATCCAAGGAAAAGAAGAAAGACAATAAGGGCTGGGTGTGATGACTCATGCCTGTAATCCCAGCACTTTGGGAGGCTGAAGTGGGTGGATCACTTGAGGTCAGGAGTTCGAGACCAGCCTGACCAACATGGTGAAACTCTGTCTCTACTAAAAATAGGAAAATTAGCTAGGCATGGTGATGCACGCATATAATCCCAGCTACTCAGGAGGCTGAGGCAGGATAATTGCTTAAACCCAGGAGGCAGAGGTTGCAGTGAGCTGAGATTGTGTCACTGCACTCCAGGCTGGGTGAGAGAGTGAGACTCCATCTCAAGAAGAAGAGGGAGAAGGAGAGGCAGAGGCAGAAGGAAAAGAAGAGGAAGAAGAAGAAGAAGGGAGAAAGAGGAGGAGGAAGAGAAGAAGGAGAAAGAGAAGAAAGCCAATATGGGCCAGGTATGGTGGCTCACACCTGTAATCCCAGCACTTTGGGAGGCTGAGGCGGGTGGAACACTTGAGGCCAGGAGTTCGAGACCAGCCTAGCCAACATGGTGAAACTCTGTCTCCACTAAAAGTAGGAATATTAGCCGAGCATGGTGATGTGTGCCTATAATCCCAGCTACTCAGGAGGCTGAGGCAAGAGAATCACTTGAACCCAGGAGGTGGAGTTTGCAGTGAGCTGAGATCATGCCACTGCACTCCAGCCTGGGTGACAGAGCAAGACTCCATCTCAAAAAAAAACAAAAAAGAGAAGAAGAAGAAGAAGAAGAAGAAGAAGAAGAAGAAGAAGAAGAAGAAGAAGAAGAAGAAGAAGAAGAAGAAGAAGGAGAAGGAGAAGGAGAAGGAGAAGGAGAAGGAAGAAAGAAGAAAGAAGAAAGAAGAAAGAAGAAAGAAGGAAGAAGGAAGAAGGAGAAGAAGGAAGAAGGAAGAAGGAGAAGAAGAAGAAGAAGAACAAGAAGAAGAAGAAGAAGAAGAAGAAGAAGAGGAAGAGGAAGAGGAAGAAGAAGAAGGAGGAGGACAATATGACAGGGACCTTGGGCAGCAAGGAGTGTGGAGTGGCTCACGGAGCCAAAAAGACAGTCAGGAGTCTGATTTCAAGGAGTCCCAACAGCACCAAGATTATATTCATCTACATGGGCGATACTGTCTGTCTATGATAAACACAGAAGGAACAGTGGGTCCAAATGAGGTCAATCACACCTGGAAAATGAATTTCAGATAAACTCAGGAATAGCCATTCACATGTCAGAAGGATTTTGCAACTCACACACTCTCCATAGCGCTGGAATGAGACAGTCATTTGCTTTTTTCTCAGCAAGTATTTGTTGAGCACCTATTAGGTGCTGGGTGGTGGGACACAATGATGAGTGAGTCCAAAGTGGTCCTACCTTCTCAGGCGGCCAGTCTAGTGGAAGGAACAAGGGATATGTCTATTAAGCAACTTATATGACATAGTGCAGTTAGCATTACAATAGAAGTAGAAGCCTCGGCCCCTCTCAGAGCTCTGGAGACCTTCCCCTCCATTTACTCCAGCAGCATGGAAAGTCCACAGGGCCACACTTGGCACCAAGTGTTTTCTACGCTTTGCTTCTGAGGGCCAGGATGCCGTGGTGCTTTCTGTAGCATTTAACTGCGTGAAGCTCTGGGACTCTTGTGTCTTGGGGGAAGAAAGGGTCACCTTTTTTTTTTCTTTTTGAGGCAGAGTCTTGCTCTGTCTTGCCTAGGCTGGAGTGCAGTGGCACGATCTCGGCTCACTGCACCCTCCACCTCGCAGCCTCCACCTCCCAGGTGCAAGTGATTCTCCTGCCTCAGCCTCCTGAGTAGCTGGGATTACAGGCACCCACCACCACACCCAACTAATTTTTGTATTTTTAGTAGAGATGGGATTTCACCATGTTGGCCAGGCTGGTCTCGAACTCCTGACTTCAGGTGATCCACCCGCCTCGGCCTCCCAGTGTGCTGGGATTTCAGGCGTGAGCCACCGGGCCCGGCCGAAGGACCACTTCTAATTCCTACCTATGTCTCTTGCTGCTAATTAAACATCTAAGTTTAGGGGATAATGGGGATACTATCTGGGGACCATTCCTCCGGACTGGAGTGAGCCTGTGTGTCTGCCTTCACCTTAGCCCCGAGCTATAGATCAAACCTCATCTGCCTGCAGCTCTGTGGTTGATAATGAGGGACTCCTTATTTGCCCAAGTGAAGTGCAGATAGGAATTGTGTGTCAACTTTTAATGAGCCCCCAAGGGTCATTGAAAAATCCCATGGCTTGTTCACTGATGAAACTTAGAACTGGCTTCCCGGGGATTGTTAAGACAGTAGAGTTTGGTGGATTCTGCCAGCAGGTGTTTCACTGGGCTGTTTGATGCCAGTCAAGGCTCTAACGGAGCGCATCTCTGATGTATCCTCTAGAAGGGATGTCCCGGGGCTTTGACAGATGAGCATGGGGAGTTTTGGAGGAGGGCTGGAGGTGGCGGGTTCAGGTGAATTCTACTAATTGCTTGGTATGTGGACCCCATGACATCACTTCAACTGAATTCTCTGGGAGTTCGTTGTTTTCTTTTTTTGAGATGGAGTCTCGCTCTGTTGCCCAGGCTGGAATGCAGTAGCACAATCTCGGTTCACCACAACCACTGCCTCCAGGGTTCAAGCGATTCTCCTGCCTCAGCCTCCCAAATAGCTGGGATTACAGGTGCCTGACAACACACCCAGCTAATTTTTGTGTTTTTAGTAGAGATGGGGTTTCGCCATGTTGGCCAGGCTGGTCTTGAATTCCTGAACTCAAGTGATCCTCCCACCTCAGCCTCCCAAAGTGCTGGGATTTCAGGCATGAGCCACCACGCCCAGCTGTTGTTTTCTTTGTTTAAGCAGAGATCCAATGGCAGTGTGAATTGTTGATTTCTCTTTGGGTTCTTAAACACAGATTAACAGGCAGAAGGAGACTTGTATAATAGCCTAAGTGGCTTCATGCCTCAAGACTCTGGCTCACATCGGATAAACTTGACTCACGTCCTGGTCCACCCATTTCCTGGCTGTGTGACCTCAGTGAAGTGAATTGACCTCTCTGGACCTCTGTCTGCAAATGGGGAGGCCAATAATAATAGCACCTGACCCACAGCATGGTGCCTGTAAATGTATTGGTATTTCATAAATGCTCAATACGTGCTAGATAGTATGATTGTGTCACTCAGTAGAGTCCTGTAGGGATCTGGGTACAATCAATGGAGCCAGCTCATGACTTTACTTACTTCACCCCCATGCCTTCAAAACTCATCTATTCAATGCCTGTATTAAGCATTTATTGAACACTTTTTGTGTTCCAGGCTCTAGGAACCAAACCTCGTCTGCCTGCAGCTCAAACAAGAGAGCAAGCAAGATTAGATCCTCTGACCTCCTGGTGTTTTTCACATTCTCGTGGGAAGAAAATGGATGAGAATGTGGGTTAATGCGTCAGACATATAAAATAATAATTTCAAGAAAATGGATCTGTGATTGTAAATATTGGATCAAATTTAACACCAGAGTAAACGAATAAATGGATATTTTATCACAATCAGAGTGGACTGTAATTAAATGACTTTCTAGGGTGTGGCCGCATCCTCATGAAGCTCAGACCCCATTGTTGTCTTTTTATTTTATTTATTTATTTGTTTGTTTATTTATTTATTTATTTATTTATTTTTGAGACACAGCCTGTTGCCCAGGCTGGAGTGCAATGGCGTGATCTCGGCTCACTGCAGCCTCTGCCTCCTGGGTTCAAGTGATTCTCCTGCCTCAGCCTCCTAAGTAGCTGGGATTACAGGTGCCTGCCACCACGCCTGGCTAATTTTTTGTATGTTTAGTAGAGATGGGGTTTTGCCGTGTTGGTCAGGCTGGTCTCAAACTCTTGGCCTCAGCCTCCCAAAGAGATGGGATTACAGGTGTGAGCCGCCACGCCTAGCCTGGTCTTGATTTCTTTTCTTATAAGGACACTAGCCCCATTGGAGGACCCTACTTTCATGGCTTAATCTTCACCTAATTACATTCCGAAGGCCCCACTTCCAAGTATTATCATATGGGGGGTTAGGGCTTCAACATACGAATTTTCGGGGAGACATACATTCAGCTCATAACCCTGATCTGAAGCTAAGTTTCTGAACCAGGAGCAAGAAACTGCTCTTAGTTTGCTGATAGCTTGTCTCCATGACCCTGGAAGAAAAATCAAACATTATGCTTCTCTTCTCTGCAGCAAGGATGCAGGCATCTACCTCATTCCCATGCAGTTCCAGGTCCTAAAGTTCAGGGCAGTGAGAACAAGAAACAGACCAGGTTCCTATTTGACCTAATTCCTCTTTATTAATCATCAGAGAAATGCAAGTCAGAACCACAGTAAGATACCTGTAATCCCACCCTCCAGGAACATTTATTGAACAGGGAAGCAGCCAACAAACAAATGAAAAAATGTTCCTGTAATCCCAGCACTTTGGGAGGCCAAGGTGGACAGATCACAAGGTCAGGAGATCGAGACCATACTGGCCAACATGGTGAAACCCCATCTCTACTAAAAATACAAAAATCAGCTGAGTGTGATGGTGGGCGCCTGGAATCCCAGCTACTCGGGAGGCTGGGGCAGGAGAATTGCTTGAACCTGGGAGGCAGAGATTGCAGTGAGCCGAGATCGCGCCACTGCATTCCAGCCTGGTGACAGAGCAAGACTCCACCCTCTCCCCTCAAAAAAAGAATCAGCAATGAAGAGTATGAGATAGGTACATAGGTATGAAGGTAGATAGATAGATAGATAGATAGATAGATAGATAGATAGATACCTCAATAATACAAATGTGGCAGAGCGTTAGAAAAGAGTGAATCTAGTTGAAGGACGTATGTACGATTTCATAGGTCTCAATTTTTTTTATAGTTTCAACCTTTATTTTAGATTCAGGAGGTACAAGTGCAGGTTTGGGGTATGGATGCCATCACTCAGGGAGTTAGCATAATACTCAATAGGTAGTTTTTCGAGCTATGTCCCTCCTCTCCCTCCCTGCTTTAGTAGTCCCCAGGGTCTACTGTTCCCATCTTTATGTCCATGTGTACCCAATGTTTAGGTCCCACTTTTAGGTAAGAACATGTGGTATTTGGTTTTCTGTTCCTGCATTAATTTGCTTAGGATAATGGTTTCCAGCTCCATCTACATTGCTGCAAAGGACATAATTTCATTCCTTTTCATGGCTGCATAGTATTCCATGATGTATATGTACCACATTTAAACAAGTGGCATGCACCTGTAGTCCCAGCTACTCAGGAGGCTGAGACAGGAGAATCGTTTGAACCCGGGAGGCAGAGGTTGCAGTGAGCCAAAATCGCACCATTGTACTCTAGCCTGGGTGACAGAGCCAGACTCCATCTCGAAAAAAAAAAAAAAAAATTCCAATCCACTGTTGGGCACCTAGACTGATTCCGTGTCTTTGCTATTGTGAATAGTGCTGCAATAAACATACAAGTGCATGTGTCTATCTAGTAGAGCAACATATTTTCTTTTGGGTAGATACCCAGTAATGGAATTGCTGGGTCAAATGGTAGCTCTGTTTTAAGTTCTTTGAGAAATCTCCAAACTGCTTTCCACGGTGGCTGGACCAATCTACATTCCCACCAGCAGTGTTCCCTTTTCTCTGCAGTTTTACCAGTATCTTTTTTTTTTTTTTTTTTACTTTTTAGTAACAGCCATTCTGACGGGTGTGAGATGGTATCTTACTGTGGTTCTGACTTGCATTTCTCTGATGATTAATAAAGAGGAACATTTTTTCATTTGTTTGTTGGCTGCTTCCCTGTTCAATAAATGTTCCTGGGAACAGAAAAAAGAAAGAGGAAAAAAGAGAAAGACAGAAAGATGAAAGTGAGAAAGAGAAAGAAAAAGAGAGAGGGAGGGAGGGAGGGAGGGAAGGAAGGAAGGAAGGAAGGAAGGAAGGAAGGAAGGAAGGAAGGAAGGAAGGAAGGAAGGAAGGAAGGAAGGAAGGAAGGAAGGAAGGAAGGAAGGAAGGAAGGGCAAAAACAAAAAGAGGGGAGGGGAGGGGGATCACGCCACTGCACTCCAACCTGAAGACAAAAAAAAAAAAAAAATACTCTTTTATATTTTATTTTTTGAGACAGTCTCACTCTGTTGTCAGGCTGGAGTGTAGTGGTGCAATCTTGGCTCACTGCAACCTCCACTACCCAGGTTCAAGTGATTGTCCTGCCTCAGCCTCCCAAGTAGCTGAGACTACAGGTGCCTGTCACCACGCCTGGCTACATGTTTTTATTTTTATTAGCGACGGGGTTTCACCCATGTTGACCAGGCTGGCCTGGAACTCATGGCCTCAAGTGATCCACCTGCCTCGGCTTCCCAAAGTGCTGGGATTACAGGTGTGAGCTACTGCGTGCAGCCTAAAAATGCTGTTTTAAACACTGGGAAGCACAGGAAAAGATGCTCAATATTATTGGTCATGGGGGGGCGGGGAAGGGAAGGGGAAATGTTTACTGAATTATGTCTAGGCTGTGTTCGAGCAGGCGTCTTAGACGGGTCACCAGAAGCAGATTAAGATAAAGAGCCTGGTGTTGGGCCTATTGTAAGTGTGAACCTTAAACAGAGATTAAAGTGTGAGCAGTGCACTGGGGTCCTCTAGAG
The DNA here is from genome assembly GCF_037993035.2 of Macaca fascicularis. Lineage (NCBI taxonomy): Eukaryota > Metazoa > Chordata > Mammalia > Primates > Cercopithecidae > Macaca > Macaca fascicularis. Next base: position 16,240,909 of record NC_088393.1, read on the forward strand.
GACAATGTAGGAAATGCACTGAGTTATTCCAGGAAAAGGGCTGGGGGTTGGGGGGTTGAAGGATTCATCTGCCAGTTCCCATCAGTCCTTGGTTAAGAACCAATCTATGAGAGGTTAATTTCCCAACACTTTCAGGCTTATCTGAAAGGCAGAGTGAGATCCAGCTACAGGAAGCCCTGCAGCAAAGAGACTTTGGCAGTTGGAAGGATAGTAAATATTGCAACAGCAATATGCAAAGAGTTACAGGCAGAGCTCTAATATAATCTACTGTAATTGAATAAACAGCACAAGAACAGACAGGAAAAAACAGATCTCTGCCTTATGGAGCTTGCAGCTCAATGAAGAGGACAAACCAAAAAGGATTGCAAACCTTATCTGCTTTCAATAAACTAGGAAACAAACACGATCTCAGAGCAATAAAATGCTACGACAAAAAGGGATCATGGGATAAAAATTATCTGGGATGGGGGGCTGTTTAGACAGAGGAGGAAGAGCCTGGATGAGAAGGTGCCATTTCAGCCAATCCTGGAATCAGATGAGACTCAGTCACGAAAGAGCTGGGAGAAAAGCATTCCAAGCACAGGGAACTGCAAATCCAAAGACTCTGGGACAAGAACAGACTGAGTCTATTAGGGAATCAGAATTGAGCCCAGGGTGGCCAAGTGCAGCGAGGGAGGGAGAGTAGCTGGGAAGGAGGTTTGAGGGATCTGCAGGGATCAGTGGTGCCGAGTCCCTTACGCTATGAAAAGAGATAAATGTTTGTGGCAGGATCTTATTGGGAGACATTAACTGAGGTTTCCTTCATTTCCCACCCCCTTGAATGTCCAGGTGCCCCCATTGCTCTCAGAAAAAAAAAGTGCCTGCTATATGCATGGCAGAGAGGGCAGGCAGAGCTCATTCAAATAGCACACATGTTAGAATCCTTGGCCAGGCGCAGTGGCTCTCTGCTGTAATCCCAGGACTTCCGGAGCCCAAGGCAGGCAGATCATGAGGTCAGAAGTTCGAAACCAGCCTGACCAATATGGTGAAACCCCGTCTCTACTAAAAATACAAAAATCATTCAGGCGTGGTGGTGCGTGCCCGTAATCCCAGCTACTCTGGAGGCTAAGGCAGGAGAATCGCTTGAACCCGGGAGGTGGAGGTTGCAGTGAGCCAAGATTGCACCACTGCACTCCAGCCTAGATGACAAAGTGAGACTCCGTCTCAAAAAATAAAAAAAAATTTTAAAAAGTAGAATTCTTGCCGGACTGGTGCAGTGTCTCATGCCTGTAATCCCAACACTTTGGGATGCTAAGGCAGGCAGATCACTTGAGGCCAGGAGGTCAAGACCAGCCTGGCCAACACAGTGAAACCCCACCTCTACTGAAAATACACAAATCAGCCATGCGTGGTGGCGTGCACCTGTAATCTCAACTACTCGGGAGGCTGAGGCGGGAGGCTGAGGCAGGTGACTCGTTTGAACCTGGGAGGCGGAGGTCGCAGGGAACCGAGGTCACACCACTGCTCTCTAGCCTGGCAGACAGAGTGAGACTCTGTCTTAAAAAATAAAATAAAATACTTGCCATTGAATTCCAGGTGACACAAATAACAGTCTCAAAAGACCTGCTTTTGCTCTGCAAGAGCCAGGCTTTCTGAGGCAGGAAGTAATAATGGCCACATTTAGAGTGCATTTTCTATAAAGTGGCACAGCTCTGAGCCCCTTATATTTAGTCCCTGGGATGAGTCTGATGTAGGTGTTGTCTCCATTATATGGTTGGGAAACTGAAGCACAGAGAAGGGAATTAACTTTCCCAAGTCACAGAGCAGAGCTGAGGCTTGTGTCCTAGCAGTCCGGCTCCAGATCCCGTGCCTTTGGTTGGTGTTTGCATCCAGTGATCTGGCTTTGACTCTCGAGAGCCAAAAGGGATGACCCTGACCCTGACCCCACCCCAAAATGGGCCAGGGAGGCCTGTGCTGGGAATGGAGGAGGAACTTAGAGGTGAAAGGATAGGGATGCACCTTCCCCCCGGACACTCTTATGAGAGCACCTGGCACACAGTTGGGAGGGAGAGGGGCTCAGGTAGCATCTGTTGGCCAGGCTGCCTGGGCAGCATCAGGGACCCAGAAGACAAAGGGAGGGGGCTCCCTGAAGGTAAGAGAAGGGGTTCACAGAGGGAACCAACTGGCAGGGTGTTCCACTGCTATTTAGTGGAACATTGGCAAGGAGGGGAATGAAGAATTCCACAGAACCAGCCAGGATCCACGCTGCACCCCTCTTTCCCTATGTTCTGGGCTGGCCAAGGGCCTTGGTCCTGCAGGCCAAGAGGAAGGGATCTGCCTCTATGGATTCATCTCTCTGACTCAGAGCCTCAGTATTGCCCCTTAAATCCATCCTAAAGCCCGGTCCCTCTCCTGCTCAAACACCTCCCATAGCTCCCTATTGCCCACACGATAAAGTCCATAGTTGGGCTCTGAACCTGTGATCCACGTGGTCAGCCAGAGAGGCAGTCAGGGTCTTGGCCTCAGAGACACTGCCCTGCTTCCACCCACCCACACCCTGGATCCTTGCAGTCCCCAAGCAGCCCCTGCTGGCTTTAGATGAGACTCAGGCAGAGGTGACAAACATTTTATTCCTGGGAATCTGCAAGGTTGGGTGGGTGGGGTTAGGGTGGATCCCTGCAGGCCTCAGCTCAATGGCTCCACCAGCAGCTAAAGTCGGCCCTCCGCGCCCATGATCAGCTGTCACTTTCTGCTGGGCTCCATGTGGTCCTGCAGGAAGCGGAAGAAGCCCAGCAGCGTGAGCACCAGGACCACCTTCATCTCGGCCATGGCGAACACCAGCCCAATACAGATCCTGCGGGCAGATGAGAGGACTCTGACTGTGCCCAAGACCCGCATCCTGGCCCCATCCTGGCACCATCCTCCGAACCGGGCACAGCTCTGAGAGGATTACTGGCTGCAAAATAGAAAAGCAGTGTTACAAAATGAAATAAATATACATTAGATATATAGCCTAAGTTATGTCACATTTGTTTCTCTTTGCCTTTAGAGTTCATATTTAAATCTTTTATTCCAAAACGATGAATATTCCCATAAAAAATAAAAGCAAAAGTAAGAAATGGAAGTTATCCACAATCCTATGTCAAAATAATCACTGGAAATATTCTCTCACATGTCCAGGTTTTTTTATTTATATGTAATCTTTTTATCTGGGAAAATGTTTATTAATATCTAAATGTATTACATTTACATGCAATATTTTTGTTTAAAAGTGCTATTTTAGTCCTGGTGTGGTGACTCATGCCTGTAATCCCAGCACTTTGGGAGGCCAAGGCAGGTGGATCACGAGGTCAAGAGATGGAGACCATCCTGGTCAACATGGTGAAACCCTGACTCTACTAAAAATACAAAAATTAGCTGGGTGGGGTGGCGCATGCCTGTAGTCCCAGCTACTCGGAAGGCTGAGGCAGGAGAATCGCTTGCACCCAGGAGGCAGAGGTTGCAGTGAGCTGAGATCACGCCAGTGTACTCCAGCCTGGTGACACAGCAAGACTCCATCTAAAACAAAAATTGTTATTTTATATTTTATTTTATTGTTTGAGACAGTCTCACTCTGTTGTCCAGGCTAGAGTGCAGTGACACAATCTTGGCTCACTGCAACCTCCACCACCCAGGTTGAAGTGATTCTCCTGCCTCAGCCTCCCATGTAGCTGAGACTACAGGCATGCACCACCACGCCAGGCTACATGTTTTGTATTTTTAGTAGAGACGGGGGTTTCGCCATGTTGGCCAGGCTGGTCTCGAACTCGTGGCCTCAAGTGATCCACCTGCCTCAGCTTCCCAAAGTGCTGGGATTACAGGTGTGAGCCACTGCATTCAGCCTAAAAATGCTGTTTTAAACACTGGGAAGCACAGGAAAAGATGCTCAACATTTTTGGTTATTAGAGAGAAGCAAATCAAAACCACAATGTGATGCCTCTTCACAGCCCCTAGGATGGCTGGAATCTAAACATGGGAAAATAGCAAACATCAGCTAGTATGAAAGTGAGGCTAAGAGAAGAACTGTTTTAAGACTGAGGAAATATAGCATTATATGTATTCCAACAGGAATGATCAAATGGAGTGCAGAATACACGGTCAACAAACAAAACTCAGTTATATTTCTACATCCCACGTATTTACACTGTTACATATAAGAACTCTTTGATCGGGCACAGTGGCTCATGCCTGTAATCCCAGCACTTTGGGAAGCCGAGGCTGGCAGATCACTTGAGCCCAGGAGTTCAAGACCAGCCTGGCCAACATGATGAAACCCTGTCTCTACTAAAAACACAAAAATTAGCTGGGCAAGGTGGCACACTCCTATAATCCCAGCTACTCTGGAGGCTGAGGCATGGGAATCGCTTGAACCTGGGAGGTAGAGGTTGCAGTGAGCTGAGATTGCACCACTGCACTCCACCCTGGGTGACAGAGTGAGAATCTGTCTAAAACAAAACAAAACAAACAAAACAAAACAAAACAAAACAAACAAACAAACAAAAAACCTCTTTGCCTAACCCCTATATCCCAGGGATATAGCAATATTTCAACCCTTGGGACATAGGAATTAGGCAAATAGTTCTTATATATAATGGTGTAAAAGTAATCATGAAAATCAAACTTGATAAAGGGTACTTCATAAACATTAAAACTTTTTGCTCTATAAAAGAAACTTTAGGGCTGGGCTTGGTGGCTCACACCTGTAATCCCAGCACTTTGGGAGACTGAGGCAAGTGTGTTAGATAGAAGTTCTAAATTTCTTTTCAAAGAATCAATATGCCAGGATGTTCAACTCTTTGCCTTCTACTTTTAAACTTAACTTCCTCATAAAGCAATCTTTTCAGATTACCTGCTCCACCCTTACTCATTCCGATTACCTGCTCCCTCTTGACTCATTCCGATTACCTGCTCCACCGTGACTCATTCCGATTACCGGCTCTGTCATAACCATCTTTCCCGCCAAACCACTCATCCCGCCACTCTCTTTAAGTTAGCCAATTGGAATTAGTTTAGCCTGTGCAGTCTAACCCCAGCCAATAGGGGAACGACACAGCAGCAGGGGCCACGTGCATTAGCGATAAGAACCGCTTCCCCTCCCTTGTTTGGGTGTATGCTCACCATTGCTCCATCTGTAAGAGTGCACCCTTTTATAGAAGTACCTTTCCTTGCTGAGAATTAATTTTCTATAAAAAGAAAATTTTATATTCGAGTGCTATTTCTTTTGTGGCACTGAAACTTTACTTATAACAGGTGGATCACCTGAGGTCAGGAGTTCGAGACCAACCTGGTCAATAAGGTGAAACCCTGTCTCTACTAAAAATACAAAAATTAGCCGGGTGTGGTGGCAGGTGCCTGTAGTCCTAAGGCTGAGACAGGAGGATTGCTTGAACCCAGGAGGCGGAGGTTGCAGTGAGCCAAGATGGTGCCGCTGCACGCCAACTGGGGTGACAGAGTGAGATTCGGTCTCAAAAAGAAAAAAAAAATGAAACTTCAGATAATGAAAAGGCCAGCTGCAGACTAGGGGAAGATACTTGCAAATCACACATCTGACGAAAGACTTGTCTGCAAAATATAATCTGTAAAGAACTCTCAAAATCCAACAATAAGAAAGCAAACCACCCAAGAAAAGTTAATGGACAAAAGATTAGAACAGACACTTTACCAAAGAAAATACAGGAGTGGGCCAGTAGGCAAATGAAAAGATGGAGAAATGCAGATTAAAAGCTCTGTGACCTGTAATTCCAGCACTTTGGGAGGCGGAGACGGGCAGATCATGAGGTCAGGAGATCGAGACCATCCTGGCTAACATGGTGAAACCCTATCTCTACTAAAAAAATACAGAAAAACTAGCCAGGTGAGGTAGCGGGTGCCTGTAGTCCCAGCTACTCGGGAGGCTGAGGTAAGAGAATGGCGTGAACCCGGGAGGCAGAGCTTGCAGTGAGCCAAGATTTGGCCACTGCACTCCAGCCTGGGCAACAGAGCGAGACTCTGTCTCAAGAAAAAAAAAAAAAAATACCCACAAGGAAGACTGAAAAAAAAAAAAAAACTGACATCATCATGTTCTGGTGAATATTTGGAGGAACTAGAATTCTCATACTGATACAGGAACTAGAAAGAAATTATTTTGGCAGATAGTGAGGTTAAGAGAGTTATCAGGAAGGTTTCCTTTTCATAAAAAGCAGCCCCCAAGTCATTTCTTTTCTAACAAAAAGCAGCCTGAAAAATCAAGCTGCAAGCATAGATTAGCAAGCTGGAAGTTTGCATGGGTAAATGCTGGCAACTGTGCCAATAGAAAAGGGATATCTGGAAGCCAGGTGTATTCAACATGGAGGTCCCCTCTTCCCTTTTCTTTGTTGCCATGTGTGCAGTGAAAAAGCAGGCAACATGGCACCGGCCAGGTAGAGACCCTATCTGCATAATAAAAGATTAGGGTGGGATGGCCAACTTCTTCCCACACTATGCAAACAGCACAGCAAGTCTGACCGATCTTTCATGCCCTCTGTAAAGCAGGCACTGCCTCCTCAAGCTTGTCTATAAAACCCTGTGCATTTCACCACAAAACCAGAAGACCCACTCAGGAGCTCCTCTTTCTCTGTAGGAGAGAGAGCTTTTCTCTTTTTCTCTCGCCTATTAAACCTCTACTTTTTTTTTTTTTTTTTTTTTTGAGACAGAATTTTGCTCTTGTTGCCCAGGCTAGAGTGCAATGGCACGATCTCAGCTCACTGCAACATTTGCCTCCTGGGTTCAAGCGATTCTCCTGCCTCAGCCTCCCAAGTAGCTGGGACTACAGGTGTGCACCACCACACCTGGCTAATTTTTTGTATTTTTAATGGAGACAGTGTTTCACTATCTTGGTCAGGCTGGTCTCAAACTCCTGACCTCAGGTAATCCACCTGCCCCAGCCTCCCAAAGTGCTGGATTACAGGCGTGAGCCACTGTGCCCAGCCTAAACCTCAACTCTTAAACTTACTTCTTGTGTGTCTGTGTCCTTGATTTCCTTGATGTGAGATGATGAACCTTGGGTATTTACCCCAGACAATGATGCCACTTCAATACATTCCTGATAGGAATTAAAAATGACATGGACCTTTTGGAAACAGTTTGATAGTTTCTCATCATGGTAAACATACACTGATACTATGACTCAGTCATCCCATTCTAACAGCAATGGGAACTTAGTTTCCCCCAAGAACATGTATGCAAATATCCATAGCAATTTTATTCATAATATCCAAAAACCAGAAACAATCCATTTGTCTTTTAGCCAACAAAAAAAGAGTGTCCCATCCATGTCCGGAAATTCTACCCGGCCATAAGAGGAAACAGGGTCTCGATACAGACAACATGGGAGACCCTCAGATCCTTTACACTAAGCGATAGCAGCGAGACTCCAAGGCTCCCTATGGTATAACCCCATTCACACAACAGGAAGAAAGCAATTCTATAGAAAGACAGAAGACAGCAGTGGTTTTCAGGGGTCAGGGTGGAAGGAGGTTTTTGACTACCAAGGGTGGCTATGGTAGTGGTAGTTACATGACTCTAGCCATTTGTCAAAACTCTGAACTATCTCATGCCTGTAATCCCAGCACTTTGGGAGGCTGAGACGGGCAGATCACATGAGGTGAGGAGTTTGAGACCAGCCTGGTCAACATGGTGAAACCCTGTCTCTGCTAAAGATACAAAAATTAGCCAGGTGTGGGGGCTGAGGAAGGAGAACTGCTTGAACCCAGGAGGTGGAGGTTGCAGTGAGCCGAGATTGCACCACTGCACTCCAGCCTGGGTGACAGAGTGAGACTCCATCTCAAAAACCAAACTGAACTATGCACCAAAGAGAACAAATTCTGAAAATTTAATGTGATTTTAAGATGAGCCATGAAAATATAGGAGTGGGCCAGGCGTGGTGGCTCAAGCCTGTAATCCCAGCACTTTGGGAGGCCGAGACGGGCGGATCACGAGGTCAGGAGATCGAGACCATCCTGGCTAACACGGTGAAACCCCGTCTCTACTAAAAACTACAAAAAACTAGCCGGGCGAGGTGGCGGGCGCCTGTAGTCCCAGCTACTTGGGAGGCTGAGGCAGGAGAATGGCGTGAACCCGGGAGGCGGAGCTTGCAGTGAGCTGAGATCCAGCCACTGCACTCCAGCCTGGGCGACAGAGTGAGACTCCGTCTCAAAAAAAAAAAAAAAAAAAGAAAATATAGGAGTAGCAAGTAAGCACACTCATTGTAGTGTAGGCATACTAATATGTAATTAGGGTGACTAATTATATATAGTTTGGCTAAATATACTATGAAAGGATGGACAAGGTATGAAAGTATTTATCTTTATACACGTGAAGAAACTGGGCAGAGGAAGAGCATAGGTAGCACCATCATTTCTCACTGGGCAACTGGGCATTTTATTTTTTACATGAATGAACGTATTTCTGGTCAACAACATTATATTTAAAAACTTGGGGCTGGGCGCAGTGGCTCACGCCTGTAACCCCAACACTTTGGGAGGCCGGGGCGGGTGGATCATCTGAGGTCAGGAGTTCAAGACCAGCCTGGCCAACGTGGCGAAACCCCGTCTCTACTAAAAACACAAAAAAATTAGCTGGGTGTGGTAGTGCATGCCTGTAATTTCAACTACTCAGGAGGCTGAGGCAGGAGAATCGCTGGAACCCGGCAGGCAGAGGTTTCAGTGCGCCAAGATGGCACCACTGCACTCCAGGCTTGGCGACATAGTGAGAATCCGTCTCAAAAAAAAAAAAAAAAAAAAAAAGGGACTGGGAGGAGTGGCTCACACCTTTAATGCCAACACTTTGGCCAGGAGTTTGAGGTTGCAGTGAGCTATGGTTGTACCGCTGCACTCCAGCCTGAGAGACTGAGGGAGACTCTGTCTCAAAAAGACAAAATGAATTCACAACAACAACAAAAAGAAACAAAAAGCAAAACAAACCAAATGTAGGCACCACCTGTGAAAGAGTCTCATCTACTCAGTCTGGAATCTGTAGGGGTTCCCAGGTGATCTGATGGGCCTAGGGCTGAGACCCACTTTGAAAATCATGTCCTTGATACGATAAGGCATGACCTCTGGTGCCAAACTGCTCAGATTCACCCCCAACTCCACCCTTCAGTGGTTGACCTTGAACAAGCGAGTTCATCTACAACCCGTAAGATCAGTGTGAGGATGAAATCAGCATCTACCTGAGGGAGCTGAAAAGTCACCTTCTCCCTTCTCAGTGATCTACTTCTGTTAATACGACCAAAACATTCAGTGTCTGTGTAATTTCCAAACCATACCAGTTCTATGAAAGGTGTCTAACCACACCTGTATCTTACATGAATATTTGTGCATCTGTTGCTATGAAAATGAGATCTCTACCCTAAATGTTACTTGATGAAGAATAATTCAATTTGTTACTAACAGTCAATGTGTAGAAGATAATTCTTACAAAGTGAGACAAAACACTTTTATTTTCTAACATAATGTCTTTTTTTTAAATTAAGACTGATTTGAACACTTAACACACACATGTTGAAGACCACAAAATGTTTCGTAAGATGATTTAATGTCATGGAAAGATGCTCACAGCATATTATTATATGAACAATCGCACAGAAAAAAAATATTATGTGTGAGATAAAATAGCATTTTTTTTTTTATTGAAGTAGAATTCACCTACCACAAAATTCACCCATTCAAAGTGTCCAATTCAATAGCGTTTAGTGCACTCACAATGTCGTGCTACCTTCGTCACTATCTAGGTCCAGAACATTTTCACCATCCCAGGAGGAAATCCCATCTGGATTAGCAGTCGCTCCTCAGTCCCACCTCCCCACAGCTGCTGAAAGCCACCAATCTGTTATACATCTCTTCAGATTGGCCTGTTCTGGAAATTTCATATAAAAGGACCGCACACTGTGTGACCTTTTGCATCTGATGTCTTTCATTCAGTATCATGTATTCAAGGTTCATCCACAGTGTAGTAGGGATCACTGCTTCATTCCTTTTTGTGGCTGTGTAATATTCCATTGTATGGATGGACCACATTTTGTTTTATCCTTTCATCTGGTAATATACACCTTGGGGTTGTTTTCATTGTTTGGCCACTGTGAATAGGGCTGCCATGAACATTCATGCACAAGCGTCTTTTTGTTTGAACACCTGTCTCAATTATTTTGAGTAGGTATCTAGGATGCAATACAGGAGTGTGGAATAGGGTCATAGGGTAATTCTGTGCTTCACTTTTGATGAATCAGGGGTCATTTTAATGGGGTCAGAGTGGGTCTCTGCAGAACTCAGCTCAGGGGCTCCACCCGCAGCCAAAGTCCGCCCTCTGCGCGCAGGACCAGCTCCGGCTTCCTGCGGGGCTCGGTGTGGTCCGGCAGGACGCGGAAGCGCAGCAGCGTGAGCGCCAGGACCACCTTCATCTCGGCCATCGCGAAGGTCTGCCCAATGCAGTTCCTGGGGGACGGGGGTGGGAACTCTGACTGCAACCAAGAACCCCATCCTGGCCCCCTCAAGCCGGGAACCTGGCCTGGGACAGCCAACCCCACCTAGAGTAGCTTGAGGATAGAGAAGGGGGTATCTGTGCCTGGATCCCCATGTGGGCTTGCATATCCTGCAAGCCTAGCCCAGCTCCAGCCCCCAGCCTAGACCAAGGTGGGGTGGGAGGGGGCTCTGAGCACACCACAGACCCTTTTGGACCAACCCAACCCTACTTTATGGACCTTTTCCCATAAACTCCAGAGGAGGTGAGGGAAGGAGAGCTGGAACTTGGACCATCTACAATGTCCCCTTTTACCCCACTGTCATGCCCAGACCCCTGCACCCATCAACCCGTCCCCAACTCAGACACAGGCCCCCCTTACCTGGGCCCTGCGGAGAAGGGAATAAAAGCCAGAGGTGACCTCTCCTTGATGTTCTCTGGGTCAAAGCGAAAGGGGTCATAGACCTGGAGGTGAGACCAAGAAGCGTTACTGGGTAGGATCTCCCAGGTCTACCAGCCTTGGAGAAACAGACAGTTGTGTGTGTCTTGGAGGGAAGTGATGTTGGATTCTCCTGATCAAAACCCTGCCCCCTCCTCTAGGAGCCTTGGAATGGACAAAAGAAGAGGGAGGGAGGGGGGCCCCGCACCTCAGGGTCTGGCCACACAGTTGGGTTGTGATGAGTTCCAAAAACACTGAGGAGGCAGGTAATGCCTGTGGGAGAGAAGGGGGCAGTCAGGAGAAGACCTCCTTCCCTGAGGGGACCCTCTTCCTACCCAGGAGGCTCCTTCCCGTGAGACTGTGAGCACCTTTGGGGATGACCCGGCCGTCTGGGAGCACAATGTCCTGGGTGACACGGCGGGAGATGACCGGGACTGGGGGATGCAGCCGCAGGCTCTCCTTAATGCACATGGTCAGGAAGGGCAGCTGGGCCAAGTCGTCCCTAAGGAAACACCCAGCCCCAATCATTATCAAGGGAGCAAAGACATAACTATCAGCTTCTCTGTTTGCAAGTGAGACCTTTTCTTCCTATAAGGAAATAAACTTTTAAAAAGAATTGTTACAAAGTTGCAGTAATAAAAACAGTGTGGCACTGTGGCAAAAACAAGAAAACAGACCCATGGAGAAGAACAGAGAGCTCAGAAAAAGACATAAGTGAAAACTTCACATTTGATAAAGAGAGCCCCTGTCCAAAACAAAATCCGGGGAAACTGATGGATTTTACAGTTATGAAAGAAAAATGTGGACCAATTTAACTTCACAGAAGTTGAATATGCTCAAGGTAGTAGTTTTTGCAAGTAAAGGATATTAATCAAAAGTACCCTCCAAAAGTTAAAAGGCAATATTTTGCAACCCAAGACAGAAAAAAAAAAAAATCAATTTTGACCGGGTGTGGTGGCTCATGGCTGTAATCCCAGCACTCTGGGAGGCTAAGGTGGGTGGATCACAAGGTCAGGAGATCAAGACCATCCTGGCTAACATGGTGAAACCCCGTCTCTAGTAAAAATACAAAAACTTAGCCGGGAGAGGTGGTGCACGCCTGTAATCCCAGCTACTCGGGAGGCTGAGGCAGGAGAATCGCTTGAACCCGGGAGGTGGAGGTTGCAGTGAGCTGAGATCGCACCACTGCACTCCAGCCTGGGCAACAGAGATTCTGTCTCAAAAAAAAAAATCAATTTTAATACACATTCTTAAAAGTAAATATTTTTGAAGAATCCAAAGAAAAAGAGTAAAAAAGTAAAGGACCAATTTCCACAAAAAGAAAACGTCCAAGAGATGTTTAACCTCACTCTTATTTAAAACAACGTCCATCAAAAGAAGAAAGGTGAAGATTGGCATAGATTTTAACATTTAATAATACATTAGTAGTATTGGTAAAGTTATGGGAAAGCTTGTGCCATCAAACTCAGCTAATAGGAAAGGATTTGCAATAATTAAAATTGTACCATGCAAATGTTCTTTGATTCAGCAATTGCACTTGAGGAAATTTGTCCTGCAGACATGCTTATACGTGTAAGGAATGGTCAGTGTGCACACATGCTGACTGCCTCATGTCCACTTTTAGCAAAAGGTTAGGAACAAGCCACATATACATTGATGGGAAGATGTTTAGATAAATAGCCATACAAGAGAATACTATACAGCTACCCAAAAGGAGGAAATAGGGATCACTAGTCTCATCACATACTATAGGCTAGAAGGTAAATCAGTACAGACAATCTGGAAGGCAAACTGGAAATATCTACTATCATTGAAAATGTTTATGTGTCTTCAACATAGGAATGAGATTAATAAATAAGGAATAAAATATTTACCACTCAGAAAAAAATAGCATTAAGACACACTGTCTAATGAAAAAGTTACAAATATATACATATATGCATGTAAAAAGGGCAAAAAGTATATGAATATATATTTATGGAAATGAATGATTCAGAGGTAGGTGATAGATTGATAGATGATGATAGATAATAGATAGATGACAGATATAGAAAGATAGATAATAGATACATACATAGATGATAGAAACAGAGACACATAGATGATAGATAATAGGTAGATAGATACATAGATGATAGATAATAGAGATAAATAGATGATAGATAGATAATACAGATAGATAGATGATAGATAATAGAGATAGGTGATAGATAGATAGATAGATAGATAGATAATGGAGATATAGATAGATAGATAGATAGATAGATAGATAGATAGATAGATGAGATAGAGAGATGATAGATAGATAGATGAGATAGATGATAGATAGCTAGATAGATAATAGAGATAGATAGGTGATAGATAGGTAATATAGATAGATGATAGATAGATAGATGATAGATAGATAGATGAGATAGAGAGATGATAGATAGCTAGATAGATAATAGAGATAGATAGGTGATAGATAGATAGGTAATATAGATAGATGACAGATAGATAGATAGATGATAGATAGATGGATAGATAGATAGATAGATAGATAGATAGATAGATAGATAACAAATCTACAGCTCTGGAGACACCTTTAGAGAATGAGAAAGGATTAGGTGGGGTGGCAGAATTGTCAAGGAAAACCCTAGTCTTATCTGTAATATCTCATTTGGTGCAAGAAGAACCTGTCCTTCTCATTGGTTTTGTAATTTAATGCTCATTTTCAATGTATATTTTCCATATACAACGGAACACCATTCAGCCTTAAAAAAAAAAAAAAAAAAAAAAAAAAAACTTATCTCATTTGCTACAACATGGAAGAACCTGGAGGAACTTATGCTAAGTGAAGTAAGCCAGGTGCAGAAACACAAACACACATGATCTTACTTATCCTGGGACCTGAAATAGTCAAGCTCATAGAAATAGGAGTGGAGGCCGGGCGTGGTGGTTCACGCCTGTAATCCCAGCACTTTGGGAGGCCAAGGGGAGCAGATCACAAGGTCAGGAGTTCAAGACCAGCCTGGCCAATATGGTGAAACCCCATCTGTAATAAAAATACAAAAAAAAATTAACTGGCCGTGGTGGCAGGAGCCTGTAATCCCAGTTACTCAGGAGGCTGAGGCAGGAGAATCGCTTGAACCTGGGAGGCAGAGGTCGCAGTGAGTTGAGATCGTGCCACTGCACTCCAGCCTGGGTGACAGAGCAAGACTCTGTCTCAAAAAACAACAACAACAAAAAAGAAATAGAAGTAGAATGATGGTTACCAGAGGCCAGGGCTGAGGGAGGGACAGAGAAGGATGAGATGTTGGTCAAAGGATAGAAGCTTCAGTTATGCAAGAGGAATAAGTTTTTGAGATCTACTGCACAGCATGGTGATTTAGTGAACAATGTATTAATTGAAATTGCTAAGAGAGTACATTTCAAATGTTCTCAACACAAAAATGATAAATACATGAAGTGCTGGATTTGTTCATCACCTTGATTTAATAATTTCAGGTTGTACACCTACGTCATAACATCACATTGTACCTCTAATATGTATAATTAAAATTTATCAATGAAATAACAAATTTAAAAACAAACTCATTTTTGAAAACTCATATTTTGAGAAAAATATAAGATCTCAGAGATAAAGTGCAGAACTGTGTCTATTTTTATAGTTTTATTTACAAAGAAAAAAACAGTACATGTTCATGTAAATAAAAATCACAGCAGGAGTTCATATAAACGTGGGCATTGGGATAGCCATTTTCTGGAAAAATACACAGAAAACTGCTGACCGTAGTCACTGCTAAGGTGGAGCTTAATAAGGAAGCTCATCTTTATCATAAATTGTTTGGACCCTTTCTTTTAACCACATGCACAATTTTTGCTTGAATCTGGATTTTATACTCCAGGACGTGGGTCTGGGCAAAGATTCTCTGCGTAAGACCTCAAAAGCACAGGCAATAGACCAATGAGATTACAACAAGGTAAAAAGCTTCTGCACAGCAAAGGAAACAATCAACAAAGTGAAGAATCAATCCACAGAATGGCAGAACATATTTGCAAACTACCCACCTGACAAGTGATTAGTAACCAGAATATATCATATAAGGAGCTCAAACAACTCAATAGGAAAAAAAAAAAAAATCAAATCATCTTATTTAACACTGGTCAAAAGCTCTGAATAGACATTTCTTAAAAGAAGACATACAGATGGCCAATAGGTAGATGGAAAAATGCTCAATGTCACTAATCGTCAGAGAAATGCAAATCAAAACCACAATGAGATATCGTCTCATCCCAGTTAAAATGGCTTTTATCAAAAAGACAGGCAACGATAGATGCTGGTGAGGACATGGAGAAAGGGGAACTCTCACACACTGTGGGTGGGAATATAAATTAGTGTAGCCACTGCAGAGAACAGCACAGAGATTCCTCAAGAAACTAAAACTAGAACTACCGTATAACCCAGAAATTCCACTACTGAAAAGAAAGACAAGAAATTTCTATCCCAAAGAAAGGAAATAAATCTGTTGAAGAGATACCTATACTTCCGTGTTTATTGCAGCACTATTCACAACAGCCAAAATATGGATTCAACCTAAGTGCCCATCAACTGAATGGATAAAGAAAATGTGGCTGCCGGGCGTGGTGGCTCACGCCTGTAATCCCAGCACTTTGGGAGGCCGAGGCAGGCAGATCATGAGGTCAGGAGTTCGAGACTAGCCTGGCCAATATGGTGAAACCCCATCCCTATTAAAAATACAAATATTAGCCAGGCGTGGTTGGTGCACACCTGTAGTCCCAACTACTTGGGAGGCTGAGGCAGAAGAATAGCTTGAACCCAGGAGGCAGAGGTTGCAGTGAGCCAAGATCGTGCCACTGCACTCCAGCCTGGGCGACAGAGCGAGACTCTGTCTCAAAAAAAGAAAGAAGGAAAGAAAGAGAGACAGAGAGAGGGAGGGAGGAAGGAAAGGGAGAAAGAGAGAGAGGAAGGAAAGGAGGGAGGGAGGAAGGCAGGAAGAAAGGAAGTCAGGAAGGGAGGAAGGAAGGAAGGAAGGAAGGAAGGAAGGAAGGAAGGAAGAAGGAAGGAAGGAAGAAAGGAAATGTGGCGTGTATACACAATGGAATACTATGCCACCATTAAAAAGACTGGAATTTTGTCATTTGCGGCAACATGGATGGAACTGGAGGTCACTGTGGTAAGTAAATAAACCCAGCACAGAAAGACACATATTACATACTCTCACTCACATGTGGGAACTGAAAAAGCAGATCTCGTGAAAATAGAAGGTAGATTGGTAGAAGGGAGGGAGGGGTGAGGAGAAGTTGATTAACGGGCACAAATGAGAGGTTTGATAGGAGAAATAAAACCTAGCACTCGATAGATCAGTGGGCTCACTGCAGTTTACGATGTGTACTGTATATACCAAAATAGTTAGCTTATGTTAGTTATGTTTCTAGCATAAAGAAAAGACAAATATTTCAGGCGACAGATATCCCAGGTACACTGATTTGATCTTTGCCAATTATATGAATGTATCAGATTATCACGTGCATTTCAAATCTATGTGCATCTATTATGCAGCAATAAAAAATTGTTTGTTAAAAATGCAGAAAAGGTATTGGGTTTTTTTTTGTTTTTTTTTTTTTTTTTTTTTTTTGAGACGGAGTCTCGCTCTGTCGCCCAGGCTGGAGTGCAGTGGCGCGATCTCGGCTCACTGCAAGCTCCGCCTCCCGGGTTCCCGCCATTCTCCTGCCTCAGCCTCCTGAGTAGCTGGGACTACAGGCGCCCGCCACCGCGCCCGGCTAATTTTTTGTATTTTTAGTAGAGACGGGGTTTCACTGTGGTCTCGATCTCCTGACCTTGTGATCCGCCCGCCTCGGCCTCCCAAAGTGCTGGGATTACAGGCTTGAGCCACCGCGCCCGGCAGGTATTGGTTTTAAAAACAGAAAAATATTTCTCCTCCTCACAGGGCTGCTGTGCTGAGCAAAGGCATGGACAGGAGGACACTGAATCCAAGACACCCATCCACTCCAATGCTTCCTCTCCTCTCCTTCCTCCAGCCCCTGGCCTGGCTCAGGCCTCAGAATGTCCCCACTGTGCCCTCATTCTACAGCTGGTCCTCTCCAGAACGCCCTCCACACTAGCCCTAGAAAGATCTTCCTGGTACCCAGATGTGACCTGTCCCTCCCCTACTCAAACACTTCCCATGGCTCCCTATTGCCCTTGGGCTTAAACTGAAGCCATTAACATTTTCGCCAAGGTTACCACAGCCAGCCCCAGTTTTATCATCTCACCATGACTGAGTTTCTCCCTCTCTCTCCCCTTCTCCTTCTCCTTTCTGCCCCCTACCCTGCTCTCTCTCTCTCTCTCTCTCTCTCTCTCTCTCTCTTCCCCCCTCCGCCCTTTCTCCTGTGAAGATCCCAGGCAGTCTTCTTGACCTAGAGCACTGTTCCCCAGCTGTACCCAATTATCTACTAATCATTATTCAGATCATTATTCAGGCTCTCAACTGAGACACTTTCTATATCCCCCTAGTCCTGCTTCTCTGACTGCAAACCCCACCCCTGCCCACGTGGGCTGGGAGAGTCCTGCCCAGGGACAGTTCCCCCACCAGGCTGGGAGCACCTGGAAAACAGATCTCTGGGCTGGGTCCTTCCCAGGTCTCCAGAGCACAGAAAGATGCTGTGTACAGATGTGGGGGTGGGAATGCAGTGTGGGAGCGTTTGCTGAATGAGGACGGGATGGATGAACGATGCAGGTGTTCTGGACTAGAATGGATGACTTTTACCCCCAGGTCTCCCTTATAAATCCCTGGACTGGACAGAAGGGTAGGAATTAGGGAACAGAAGAGCAAACATTCAACAAGTGAAGATGTTTGGAAAAAAATGATATTTCTGGGAGAAAAGGAAGAGAGTGGAGGGGAAGTTCATTTGCTGAACATGTGCTAAGTGGCGTGATCCGTCCTCACATATCATCACCAATTCTCTCAGAAGCCCGGGTCTTTCTGTAACCTAACGGCCTGTAACCTTTCCCCAGACAGTCAGGCTGGGTATTAAGTCCTGCCTGTGGTCCTCTGCTCCTATTCCCACTAAGCAACAGTGGAAGCATCAACAAAAACAACCCCTCTCCCCTTCCCACCTGGGGAACAGAGTCAACGAGAGAGGCTCAGGAACAGCCACCAGCGCCTGCACTCACCATTCAATCTCTTTAGGCTCACGGTCCTTCAGAAGCTCTTGCACCTCCTGCCGGCAACGTTCCTGATATTCCGGGTGCTTTGCAAGGTGGTAGAGGACCCAGGAGAGACCACTGGCCGTGGTGTCATGGCCTGGGAGGCAGCAAGGCAGGCTTGGGTTTCTGGGCTGTTTCAGCACTCGAGGGTGGACAGCACCCATACATTGAGGACTTCAGGGAGGATGGGGGAAGGGGGACAGGAAGGCTGGGGGGTTTGGACCAACAGGTCCAACCACCCTGTTTGTGGAATGGAGAGATCCCAGTCCCCACTGTAGCCCCACACTGGGGCCCTCACCCTCAAACATAAAGGTGTCAGCTTCTGCTCTTATGTCCTCATCGGACAACTCCTTCCCGTCTTCATCCTGGAGAGAAGGCAAGAACCCCAAACCCCGCCCCCAACAAAAAGTCACACTAGCTCTGAGGGCTCTTGAGTCTAATCTGAGACAAGCTCTGAAGATTCATCCTCCTTCCAGAAATCCAAGTCCATCTTGCACTCCTAGACCCCTCTTGGTCACCACGGCCAGAGCCCCCACCTCATGACCTTCCTCTCTGGCTTCCTTGCCTCCTCTTGGTCCCTGTTGGGAAGACTCAATGACCCATGAACATTTTAATGAAAAATTTCTGAGAAAAAGTTACTGGCAACCTGAGTTACAGGAGAATTAAATGGCAATTTCCCTTGGAAATTAGAGATTAAGTATGGCTCCAAAGATACTGGCCCACATTCTAGAGTGATACATTTGAGAATCTTATCTCCCTGGAGACATTTGGGTTGTAAGCCTACAGATGATGGCATCTCACTGAAGAGGATTTGTTTATGCTACAGAGCAAAAAACACACACCGTCTCACAAAGCTAGCAAACATTCTCACTCGATCTCTCTCTCTCTGCCTCCGTGTGTGTGTGTGTGTGCGTGTGTGTGTGTGTGTGTGTGTGTGTGTGTGTATCTCTCATTCTCTTTCTTGGGAAGAAATAGAAAATGTGCCAAGACTCATAATGTAGGGCCCCTTTCCTAGGGTGCAAACTCTTCTGGACATACAGGTGAAAACATTGCCCTTGGAGAAATTTGACTTGAGGCTGAAGAGCCAGTGCCACAATCCTGCTCTGGCTGGTAGTATTGCTGTGAACGAGACATGGGCTGCTCTGATTCAGAGGTTTAATGCATCCGTCACAACAGACATACACATAGACAAAGACATAGGCACAGATGCAGACACAAACACACATAGACAAAGTCATAGACTTAGACACAAACACAGACACACAAACACACATAAACATAGACATACACACAGATATAGACACAGACACACACACACAGACGAAATCATAGACTTAGAAACGCAGACACACAAATACACATAGACATACACACAGATATAGACACACACACACACATAGACGAAGTCACACTTAGAAACACAGACACACAAATGCAAATACACATACACATAAACATAGACACACACACAGACACACACAGATGAAGTCACAGACTTAGAAACACAGACACACAAATATACATAAACATAGACATAGACACAGATATAGACACAAACACAAACACACACACACATAGATGAAGTCACAGGCTTAGACACACAGACACACAAATACACATACACATAAACATAGACATAGACACAGATATAGACACAAACACACACAAATGAAGTCACAGACTTAGAAACACAGACACACAAATACACATAAACATAAACATAGACAAAAATATAGACACACACACACACAGAGATGAAGTCACAGACTTAGAAACACAGACACACAAATACAAATACACATAAACGTAGACATAGACACAGATATAGACACACACACACACATATAGATGAAGTCTTAGACTTACAAACACAGACACACAAATACACATAAACATAGACAAAGATATAGACACAGACACACACACATAGACGAAGTCACAGACTTAGAAACACAAACACACAAATACAAATACACATAAATGTAGACATAGACATAGACAGATACAGACACAGATGCACACATAGATGAAGTCACGGACTTAGAAACACAGACACACAAATACACATAAACATAGACACACTCAGACACAAATACTCATAGACGTAAACATAGACATAGACAAAAACAGACACAAGCACAGGCACAGACAAAGATATAGACACAGCATTGACATAGACACAGCCATAGACGAACACACAGTCACAGGCACAGACAAAAAACACGGACATAGACAGACACTGAGACAACGACACAAACACGGAGAAAAGACAAAGACATAAACACAGACACAGATACACACAAAGACATAGACATGGATGAAAATATAGACAGAGACAAAGACATACACATAGACATAGAAAAGACAGGACAAAGGCGTAGACATGGACAAAGATGAGGACACAGATACAAAGACGAACGGATATGGCCAATGACAAAGACAAAGACTCACAGTCATAGTCATAGACAGAGACACAAACTCAAACAGAGACAAAGATCTAGAAAGACATAGGCAAAAACATAAACATAGATCCAGACATAGATGTAGATGTAAATGTACCTATTTAAATGTGGCCAATTAACTCATTAGCTTGTAAATAGAGCAAACTCTCAGACTTGTCAGTTTCAAACCTAGCAGCTCCCTGCTACGTGCACTCCACAGAGTCATCTCTAAAACCTATCTCTGCCTGTCCCTCCCTTCCTCAATCACCTTCCATGGCTCCCTAGTGCCCTCTGGATCAAGTTCAACTTCTTTCATCTGACATTTCACATGAAGCTCCCTTCTACTTCTTGAATTCAGATCCCAGAGAAGCCCACCTTGCTCAGCAGGAGCACATCAATGAAGTCCAAAGTCTTGGATTTGGCCTTGGCTTGGAGGAAGTCCTCAACACCCTGGCTAGGGAGGGTGCGGCGCCGCTCCTGGATGACGGCATCTGTGAAGTCGTGCACCAGGCGGCAGGCCCTGCGGAAACGCTGCCCATCAGGGGTGAGATAATACAGGAAGTCTATGTGCAGGAGGAACTGCTGGTGTCTTTTTGATACAAGGGCACTGAGCTCCAAGATGGCGGCAATATATTCACTGGGCTTCCTGCAGGATAAGGGCAGAAAGGGAGGCAACAATTTAATACACCTGAAGCCCCAGGAGCACCTCCCACCAGCAGCCAGAAGCTACCTCCTAACAGTAAACGGAGTATCCAGGAACAGATGACCCCACAGAGACAGGGGTGGGGATCAGCATGAGATTGATTCTCCAAGCTCTCTTCTCCCCCTGCATCCAATCTCTATGAGATGTGTCCATGCCACTAGGCATCCAGAGTATAACTTGCACATTTTTCTCCTATTCTCTCTTTCCCTCCCCGTATACAGTCCTGACCCTTCTCCTTGAAACTGTCCACAAAGTTCAGACTTCATCCTCCTCCAACCGGTCCATGGTCCAGCTTCCACCCTAGCCTCTTTGCATCAGTGTTAACTCCATTTAGTGCTACATTACAGTCAATCCCCTATAGAGCTCAGCTCTGACCACACCCACCAGTTCAAACCTCTTCGATGGCTCCCTGGAAGCCTCAAGATAGAGTTCACACCAGTCCTTCAATGATCAGGTATAACGAAACTCCTCCAGGAAGGTTTGTCTGATTTCCCCGCTCAGTCCTCCCTCCCCCACCTACCCACTTTGGGTCCATGGCCCAAGATCCCAGACCCTGGGCAAGAACTTACTCCTGACAATGGCTGTCAAAGCTGAAGACACATTTCTGCAGACTGTCCAAGGTCATGAGGCTGATGTGCTCAAACATGTCCAGACGGGCACTGCCCTCTGAGGCCAGGAGCTGCCACTTGGCCTAGCCAGAGAAGGGGATGGAGCTGGGGCAGGCTCCTTGCTCCCTTGAGCACCTCTCCAACCCCAACCGTCAAGACGCACTCCCCAGAATAAGCCTCTTCATCTTCTCCCCTGGGACCCCTCCCCAGGGAGGACCAGGTTATGGTTCAAGCAAAAGCTGTTACTACTAAGAGATGAAGACCCAAGATTGGGAGTTAGGAGACCTAGGTTCAAGTTCCAGCTCTGGCTCCTGTGCTCTGTGTGCCATTAGTCAATTCACTACCCTCCCCTATATCGCACCTGTCAAATCTTCAGGAACAGTTAAGATGATGTGCTTTGGAGCCGTATAATCCACGTTAGAAACTGCTCCACCACGCCAAGCTCACTCATTAGCTGGGTGAACTTGGGTTAGCTCCCTAATCTCTCAGACCTGCAGTTTCATCATCTGCCATAGGGCAGAAATACATCATCTCTCCTTCACAGAGTTCTTAAAATTAAATTAGACAATATGTACTCGTGTCATGGAATGGGCACATGGCATTGTTTCTGGCATATGGTTCATGCTCAATAAATGATGGATTTCCCCATCTGCATTGTAATAAATTGATTTCAACAATCTCCCTGTTTTGGGGAGGTAGTCCTTCGTGAGTCCTGAGCATCCTTTCTGGGAATGTCATGAATGTTCTTGACATGGAAAATTTATCAGAGTTGTGTTTGCAAAGAATAACTTTGAGGGATAAGGTAAAGACTCCCCCTAGACATGTTGCTTTTGCTTGCTATAAAAGCAGATTCCCTAAGCTTAATTCTCCTTTTCTGTAATGCAATATACTATGTCAGCAGGCATTTATAGAAGCCCACCTGTGTCAGCCCATGGGATTTGGAAAGCTTGGAGAAAAAAAAAAATGCAATCTAACAAGAAACACATGCTGCTCTCTGTGTCATGAGTAGTAAACTATCCTTTGTCTCTGACCCAGGAGTCTCTTGTCCTTCTGGAAGAATTTATGAAACAGTAACAAACTAACTTATCAATTTGTAAGTTAAAATAAATCCTAGACACTTCACAAAACCTTGCCACAATTCTTCCCTTCCTCCCATATCCACACCCTTTACAATGTGATTTTTCAGCAACTCCCATTAACAGACAGAGCCTATTTTACCCCCTGCCTTTGATTCCGTGTTGGACTTCTGGCTTTCAAAGTCAAAATACAATGTGGTGAAAATGATGAGGTAATAACGAATGAAGTTAAACCTCGTCTCACTCCACTCCCTGGAGCCCTGCCTGCATTGTGAACCACGGGTGCCTTCTGGAAGGAGACAATCATAGGGAGGAACATCCAGGGGTCCCAGCTGAGGCCAAACCCAGACATGTGGGGGAACCCAAACATGTCCCAGCCAAAACGCAAACATGTAACAGAATTCAACCAACACCTGCAAGGCTGCTGACCTGACCCCCAGCTACTCATGTACCACGAATGATCCCTTCCACATCCAGAAGAACCCGCCAACTGTCCCACAGACTTATTAGCAATCATAAGTCCTTATTGTTTTAAACCAATCAGTTTTCAAGTTTCTTACCAGCAACAGCTACTATGCAATTGTCGTCGTGACCCTCTTGAGTTTACAGGGCTTGGGTGATGGAAACATAGAAACAGACACCTTCTGGGCACCTACTATGCACCAGGGACATGACTCCATTACATCACCTTGACCATCTTTTAAGTAGGGATTATTAGCCCCATTTTACAGATAAGGAAACCAAGGCTCAGAGAAGAAGAGCAATGGCCCAATGGCACAAGCAGAGCCAAAATTCCAGACCAGATCTGTCTGTGGTCCCTCCACCCCAAGGCTGCAGTTGGGACCTTGGCTTCAAATAACTCACATGCATGATGTTCACACTCTCATTGAAAATCTTCATATAGGGCTTCAGGATGTTGAAATGGAAGGCAGGTGTCAGCATCCGACGGTGGCGGCTCCACTTGTCACCAGCACTCAGCAGGAGCCCATCCCCTAACAGGGCAGCCAAGGGCCATGGGCAAGGGCATCTCCCTTCCCTGGCCCTCCAGGTTGTTCCCAACCCTGTTCACCTGCAGATACTCACCCAGCCAGGGCTCCAGGAATCTGTAGAAGACCTTATCCTTTGGTACAATGGCGGCTGACATAAATGAGGACAATCAGGGGCCATGGAGGCAGGTGAAGGAGGAACTTTGGGGGTGGGGGGGAGGCTCCCAGCAAGAGGTTTGCATTTCTCCCCTCCAAGCCCCACATAGCAGGAAGGGGGCCAAGGGCAGAGGAAGAAGGGAGGATGGGGGAGGGGAGGGAAGACCAGACCAGGCTACAGCAGCACAGTACAACAATGACACTGCCTAACCTGGCACGGAGCAGCTATGTTGGGGCTCGAGTATGCCTTGACACGCCTCCTACATGACCCAACATTTTCCTCAACCCCTGAGCACAGCTCGGCACTCTACAGAATGCCTTCACGAGGACCTAGGACACCCTGTCTGCCCCAGCACTCTCTGACATCTCCTGGCATGGCATCTTCTGACATGGACCTGGACATGAGACACGACCCTGACATGTGTTCACATGTCCTGACATGGCCACAAAATACATGACAATTCCTAACACAAGACAGTATGCTCTAACATGCACATGAGATGGTCTAACATGACCTTAGAAGCGTGTTCCACATACAAGCTCTGGGTTGAATATAAATATGGTATCTTTAACGTCCCAGACATAGCCCACATGTGATCCAGACTGTTCCTTAGGCATGACCCAAACATACTATAACACAGCCTCAGACAAGACTCAAATAATGTCTCAGACAGCTCACGCAGGGACTCTGGGTCCCAGACCTCACACAAGCCCCAAACATGGCCCAGATGTGACCAGCAGGAGAAAACGACAATGTCAAACAGCACCTGAGACAAGAACCAAACAGGCCCTCACATGCCCCACATGTCCTTGGCCACAGATAAACCCCACACGTGACCAGCTCTACATGACCGCAGTTGGAATGGCATCCCAGATGTAACCAGGTATAACACATTTCAGGTGTAACCAGGACCCATGTGTAAATATACATGTGACAAGACATAGCCGTACAGCAGACCTGGCCTTATAACAGCCATCATAGAGACACGTCCCAGACATGAGCAAGCAGGAACAGAGGTCAGACAGGTGGAAGTCCAGGGGCGATGGAGGCAATGGCGTCTCCACCACAGCCCCACCTGGCTATACATGGGTCACGTGATCAGCTGGAGCCAGCTGTGGGCAAGGCGTGGCCAGTGCAGTGTCTACCTGGAGCAAAGGGCACAGGCTTGATGCAGGTGGGGTGGAAGATGCGGACAATTGCCTGCCAGGGCCCCACCCACCAGCAGCACACATCACCAAAGGTGCCCACCAGGCTTTGTGTGTATAGGAGACCTTCCTCCGAGCTGTGAATATGGAGAAAAACAAACAGGACCCAATTCATGCTCTCCTAGGCTGTGAGAGAGAAGGATCTGCAGAGAAGAGGTCGAAGCCCTCGCCCTGAGGATTTCAAGCAGCATCTCATCCTCCTCTCAGCGCTGAGCCCCACCTGGGCTTCCTCCTCACATCCTCCAGGCAGGACTCTCCAGTCCTTCAGTTACACAGACAGAAAAGGTCTTTCCCCATGTGGATCCACACACCGTGTTTCCTGAGCTCTCATTCATCCCATTTTCCAGATGAAGAGCCTGAGACTCTGAACAATAAAGTCACTTGCCCACAGTCCCAGACCATGGCAAGCCTGAGGCCTAAGACTGGGTCTGGCTGCACCCATGGCCTGAATCCTTAACCAACAAACTTCTTTGTGCCCCCAAAACAGTAGCTCCGGAAGACCCAGGCCTGCCAAGACTGGCCAATCAGTCACAGGGATTTGGGGAAAAATTGGTCCTATGACTCAGGCAAGGAGAAGTAAATCATGGGCCATTTCTGGGAACTCTGAGGGAAAGGTGGGGTTTCCAATGGGAACTGAGCTTCTGGGACTCATCTTCGACATCATGAGGAAAAGACCGCTTTGAAAGGAAAAGCAGCCTGGAGAAAGCTAAAGCAAAGAGAGAAAGACAGATTCCCAGTGACATTGTGTGAGACCCAGATCCAGCCATGCCTGAAGGCCATCCTCCCTGGACTTTAAAGTCAACAGATTATCTTTCTTTGCTTAGACCACACCAGGTTGGGTTTCCACCACTCACAATGGAAAGAGACCTCAATAACCAGAGACAGCTGGGAACCAGCCCAGAGTCACTCAGCATTTTAATGTCAGAGCCATGGTCTCTGTAGGATGCTGCCCATTTCCCCTGCTCAGCCTGGCCTGTCCAACGATGGGAAGCACAGGGGTCAAGGAAAGGGTCCCAAGCTGGGGTGGAGTCTCCTTTTGGAGATCTCCAGGGCCTGCACCAGGAGAGCAATGAACTTAGGTTAGACAAGCTATAGGATGGGGTAAAAGGAATTGACCCACTAGAGGTGGACATCATGGAAATAGCAGCCCAGACCTCCCACCAGCCACAAGTCCTCCTTATTGTTCTAGGCTTTGGGACAGGCAAGGTGATGCTAGGCCTGGCAAGGGGCCTTGAATACTAACGATGTCCAATTGCATCACCCTGCACTCTCCTTTCAAACATTCCTACTCATTGTTCCAGACATAACTCCAGCAACTCCTCCTCCAGGAAGTCTTCCAGCCTGCCCCAGCAGAGTCCTTGTTCTTCCCTGGACTGTCATCCATCTCCCTCTGGTCCTTTCCTGATGCCATGAAGTTGGGGATATCTCTATCCAGGTCCATCTCCTTAAGGTTGGGGTTTCCTCCAAGACAGAGCCTTGAGTTGAGGTCTCTCGGGGTGTTCCAGGGCAGCCCAGACACCAGAACAGGGGTTCAGATGGCAGTGGAGAGAGGAGACACTGAGATGGGAATTGATGAATACATGAAAGAAAGACGAAGATGGCTGAGAGAGAAGGAAAGGAGAGGCCAGAGTACTGCAGGGGCCAAACAGGAGCTTGGGGACAGAGGAAGTGCAGGCCTCAAATGCACCACAGCACCCACCACCAGGTGTTCCAGATGGTACCTGAGGCGTTGATGACAGACCGGATGATGTCGGGGTGGCACAAACTGAGGAGGGGGAAGACGGGACCCATCCAGACCCTAAAGCCCTGGGGATAGGTGGCCACCAGCTGAGTCAGAACTCTCATGCCCTCCTCTGTGGATTTGACCTGCAAGCAAGGCAGGGGTCGTTACCTTCTGTGACGGTTAATTCCAGGTGTCCACTTGACTAGGCTAAGGGATGCCCAGGTAGTTGGTCAAACATTTCTGGGTGTGTCTAATCTATTCGTCCTATCTATCTAATTTTTCTATCTATATATCTATCTGCCTACCCATCTATCCATCAATCCATCTTATCTGTACTTTCATCCATCCATATATTCATCCTATTATCTGTCTACTTATCATCTGTTAATAACTACCTATCCATCTGTCTAATGTATCCATCATATATACCTACTCTATCTGTATACCTAATCTATCCATCCTATCTACTCTATCTACCCATCCATCCATCATCCATCTATCCATCCTATCTGTGCAACCATGTGTCCATGCATCCATCTATCCTTTTATCTATCTATCTACGTACCTGTCCACCCATCCATCCATCCATCTATCCATCCTATCTATGCATCCATCTATCTATCTATCTATCTATCTATCTATCTATCCACATTCCTCCTGCTCTCTCTCTTGGGACCATCTCCAAGTCCCAAGGGCACGTCCCAGGGCAGAGGGAGAAGACACACTGTCCGCTCACAGAGGTCCGCTTAGCTTGAGAGGAAAGATTTTCTTGTTCTGGGAGTCATTTCAGCCCAGAGGCGGCCACATGGGGAGGTCCTCACAGGGGAGATTCGTAGGGACCAGTATGGCCTCAGGACATGTCCCTAAGGCTGGTCCCCACACCCCTTCATGTCCTGACTGGTTCACAGAGGTTCCGGTTCCTCCCATGGAGAAGGTTCTGCACACAGGGGACCCTCCCTTCTCAGCAGCCACTAGGGGAGCAGAGGTGACTCTGACCGTCCATCAGGACAGTGTCTCCCACCTGGGAGCAGCTTCTGCACCAGGCTCTGTGCTAGTGCGTCCTGTGCACCCTCCCACTTCACCTGTGGACACACCCATCAATCCTGCCATTTGCAAATGAGCAGACTAAGACCACGTCCCCCAAAGAGGAGAGCGGGTCTAAGTCAGAGGGCAAGGTCTCGGGGAAGGGAAAGGCCAAGGAAAGCTTCTGAAAGGGGAAGTGAGTGACCAACTTTTATCTGGGTTTGGTAACAGGTCTCATTGGTAAGAGGGAGATAAGAGGAAGAGGAAGGTAAGAGGAAGGTGCCTTCAGATATGGTGGAAGTGGGAGAGGGCCCACGCCTCTCCTCTAGCCCAGCTGTACCCTCACAACAGGAAATAGTCCAGGCAGGGAGAGGACCCTGGACAGTGGGTGCAGGAGGCCTCGAGTCCAGCCATGGAGAATGTGGGAATGCCAGGGACTCGCCTCTGTGCAGCCAACCCTCTGCCCAGAAGCCCCGCAGAGGTGCATTAATGTGGGAAGATAGACAGGAAAAGGACTCGATGCAGGCCAGGAGTGGGAGGATGAGGAGGTGAGAAGGGCTTGGGTTGGCACAGCACAGAAATAAGTGAATAAACAGAGCAATGAGTAAGATGCCTCCCCTGCTTTTCTGCCACCCCAGATCTGAGCTCACCCCTTCACCCCCACTCCGTCAGCCTCATACCCCTCAGGAAGTCCATCCACCCTGAGACCTAGACCTGTCCTGCTGCCACACTCACCATGCCCTGGTGTCCCCAAAACCAGTTCCGTTTTGGGGGTTGTGGGAAACCCTGGAGGCGGCGGCTGTTGTCATAGAAGGTGTAGGTCCAGGCCAGGACACGGGCCAGGAGCCAGGAGGTCCCGACTAGCAGCAGGAGCAGCCACGGGGATACTGCCACCGGCCCGAGGCCCAGCCAGGACAGGCTCAGCTGGGACATCCTGCAGGGCAGATGGGATGGAGGGTGAGATCCTGAGGCCCAGGGAAGGGCCCAGGGAGCTCCAGGGATAGTGAAGAGGCAGGGACGGGCAGTGCTGGAGGTAGAGCAGGGAGGGCTCAGCAATGGGTAAAAAGGGACTGAGAGGTAAAGTCCAGAAAGGCCCAGCTAAAACCAGCAGCCAAGTGGCCTCCAGTTCCCTAGTAAACACTCAGAATGGGAAAGAGAGAGAGAGACTGATTAAAGTCCAGAAAGACCCAGCCTGAATCATTGGGAGGTTGCCAGGGGCTTGGTTTCAGTTACCAGGAAATCTCCCATCCTCCAGGCCAGCACCCGGGAGCTGCATGGGCCTTGGGCAGTACCCGTCTCCATCCCAGGCCAGGACCCCTGCCCCGGGCCTGCCACTCCCAGCCTGGTACCTTCTGTCAGGAGCAGTTTGTCCCACACAACCTCCTCTCCCTGTCTGATGGGAGGCCTTTGACCCTGGCCCTTGATGTAGGAAAGGCTGTGGCAGGGCTGGCTGGGTTGGGCTGGGCCAACCAATCCCTGCAGCCTGGGTGCATCTCCTGAGCCTGGGCAGCCAACCAACACCTGGCCTCAGGCCAGCTGAGTGCAGAGGAATCAGCTCAAGGTCCGGATGGATGGGTAGATAGATAATAGAGTAGATAGGCTGGATAGTTTAGGTAGATAGACAAAGTAGATAGAGATGATAGATGTATTAGACAGATGGATAGATAGCTATTAATAGATGATAGATAGATACATAGATAATAGGATAAATAGATGAATGGATGAACCTACAGCTAAGATGGATTGATGGATGGATGGGTAAGCAGAAATATATATAGATAGAGAAATTAGATAGATGGGATGAGTAGATTAGATAGACAAACCCAGAAACAATGTTCCATCGCTGCCCCGGATATGTGGGATCCTCATTTGTGACGTGGGAACTGGGGATCCTGGGTCACTCCAATCACTCCAGATGCTGCACGGCCGGTGACTTACTCAGTACGATGCTGAGGAACCATCAGAAACAGGATCAGAGTCACTCTCAAGCAAACTAAAAATAAAAATAAAATCAAAAATAAAAACCTCCAAGGACTAAATGATTTTTCCCATTGTCCTGGGGAGAAATTAATCCAAGGGAGGTCACAGGGCAAAGAATTCCCCATCACCACCACCACCACCAGGGGCATTCCATCACCCCTGGAGTTTTCTGATTTACTCTTTGGCCCATTAAGCATGAAATTTCTTTTGCTAGGTTTCTTTCTGATAAGGGAGAAGAGCTTAATATCTCTACCTTTCCTCTCCTCCTCCTGCCTGGTCTCTGTATTCTGGGTTAAACTTTAATTTATGTTGGGGATTTGCAATGTCTGACACATCTAGCTGAGCCTTCTGCACACAGATACATTGGGAGTGGAGGCTAATAATTGGGTCAAAGGAGAAAAGCCACAAGCCCACACTCCAGCCTATCAGGGCGGATTAAAGGTCTGACTTGTGGCCGGGCGCGGTGGCTCAAGCCTGTAATCCCAGCACTTTGGGAGGCCGAGACGGGCGGATCATGAGGTCAGGAGATCGAGACCACCCTTAGCCGGGCGAGGTGGCGGGCGCCTGTAGTCCCAGCTACTCGGGAGGCTGAGGCAGGAGAATGGCGTAAACCCGGGAGGTGGAGCTTGCAGTGAGCTGAGATCCGGCCACTGCACTCCAGCCTGGGTGACAGAGCGAGACTCCGTCTCAAAAAAAAAAAAAAAAAAAAAAAAAAGGTCTGACTTGCCCGACTCTTGTCTCACCTGCTCCCATGGTCTGAGTAAAAGTTTGGGTCCCAGGACTATGAGGTTGTGTGAAGCCTTCCAGCCCCATACCTGCAGAACAGTTTGCAGCTCACTCTGCTCTGAACTGCCCCAAGTTTGCACAGATATTCTTCATTCCTCGAAAGAAACTGCACCCTTCAAAGCTCACACATTTCCCTTCTTGGCTCAGCACAGGGAGCAAGTTCTCTAGATAGCTTATTATCAAATAAAATGGTGGTGAAGGGAACTCAGGCAGCTGGGCACAAAAGGCAATGAGCAACAAGCTTCCTCTCCAAACGCGATTTTCTGTGTAAGATCCTGGACACTCCCTGGACTGCTCCCAGCCATCTGCCTCATGCTAGGTTTCTAGTTAACGTACAATAAAAAATCTCACATCTTCCTTCTAGATGTAGCTGTGGTCATTGCAACTTAGGCAGTTGTGCTTGAGACTCTTCTCCTTAATACCACACGACAAGGTCATTCCCCACTGCTTTTATTTACCTTCACTTAAATTTTTGTACTTAACATTGGATTGGACAAGAACAGAGAAGAGAATCACAATTATTGTGTAGATGCTACATCGAAGTTACATTTTATCTTGTAATTATTACAGTGCTGGGACTATTCGAGCTTTAAAATCCTTTCTTGAGATCCCGAAGCTAGTCAGTGGTTCTGCTGGCATTAGGGGTTGATATGGTTTGGGTCTGTGTCCCTACCCAAATCTCATGTTGAATTGTAATCCCCAATGCTGGATGTGGTGCCCGGTGAGAGGTGTTTGGATCGTGGGGGCAGATCCCTCATGGTTTGGTGCAGTCTTCCTGTTAGCGATTTCTTGCAAGATCTGGTTATTTAAAACTGTGTAGCACCTGCCCCGCTCTCTCTTGCTCCTGCTTTTGCCAAGTGATGTGCCTGCTCCTACTTTGCCTCCTAACATGGGTAAAATCTCCCTGAGGCCTCCGCAGAACCAGATGCCACTATGCTTCCTGTACAGCCTACAGAATCATGATCCGGTTAAACCTATTTTGTTTATAAATTATCCAGTCTCAAGTATTTCTTTTTTTTTGGCGGGGGGATCTTAAACTCTAGGCCTCAAGCTATTCTCCCACCTTGGCCTCCCAAAACGCTGGGATTACAGGCATGAGCCACCATACCCAGCCAGGTATTTCTTTATAGCAACACAAGAGTGGCCGAATACAGAAGGATATTGCCACTGATTTACTACTAGTCTTCTTTCCTGTATGTCACTCTGCTTGACTAACCTTAAACAGTCACTTTAAAGAACTTGTAAGATTCATCTAACTACACACTTTTCACATTGTCCTTCAATCCTTGTACTTACAGCATAAACATGTTTTATGTTTATTATATAGGTATTTAAATAATGCATATAGGCCCTATGTTTCTCTATCAGTGTTATAATTTTTATCAGCCACATAATTTTGAATCACATTTATATACCATCATTCACCTTCCATCTATCCAAAGGATATAGGAAGGGGAAATAAAAGAATAAAAGGTAAGTGCTAATAGATCATCTGAATAGGCCTATGTCCATTAAAGCAATTGAAACAATAATTAATAACCTTCCAAAACAGAAAGCCAAGACGCCAATTGGCTCACTGATGAATCCTACCAAACATTTAAGGAAGAAATTATACCAATTTTCTTCTACGTCTTTTGAAAGACAGAAGCAGGGGGACTATTCCGTAACTCATTTTATGAGGCCAGCATTACCCTAATGCCAAATACAGAGACATTACAAGAAATCAAATAAAAGAGAAAGAAGGAAAAAAAAGAAATAAACAAATTATGCAGATTAATATTGCTCACAAACCTAGATGCAAAATTCTCAGGAAAATGTCAAATCAAATCCAGCAAAGTAGAAAAATAATCACACACATTAACAGGGGTGAGATGACGTCTTATCATGGTCTTGACTTGCATTTCCCGGATGATTAGTGATGTTGACCATTTTTTAATGTATGTGTTTGCCATTTGTATCACCTCTTTTGAGAAATGTCTATTCAGATAGTTTGCCTATTTTTTAAAAGGATTATTTTGAGGTAATTTTTTTTTTTTTTTTTTTTTGCTATTGAGTTAAGTTCCCTATGTATTCTAATTACTAATCCCTTGTCAGATGGATAATTTGCAAATATTTTTTCTCATTCTGTAGGTTATCTCTTCACTTTATTGATTTGTTTCTTTGCTGTGCAAAAGCTTTTTGGTTTCGTGTGACCCCATTTGTCTATTTGCTTTTGTTGCCGGTGCTTTTGAAGTCTTACCCAAAAAATCCTTGCCCAGACCAATGTCCTGAAGTGTCTTCCAAATATTTTCTTCTACTAGTTCGAAGTGTCATGTCTTGCATTTAAGCTTTTAATCTCTTGTGATGGTTAATTTTGAGTGTCAACTTGCTTGAATTGAAGGATGCAAAGTATCGTTCCTGGGTGTGTCTGTGAGGGTGTTGTCAAAGGAGATTCACATTTGAGTCAGTGGACTGGGAAAGGCAGACCCACCCTCAATCTGGGTGGGCACAATCTAATCAGCTGCCAGCACAGCCAGAATAAAGGCAGGCAGAACAACATGAAGAGACTAGACTGGCTTAGCCTCCCAGCCTACATCTTTCTCCCTCACTAGATGCTTTTTGCCCTTGAACATCAAAATACAAGTTCTTCGGCTTTGGGACTCAGACTGGGTTTCCTTGCTCCTCAGCTGGCAGATGGCCTACTGTGGGACCTCATCTTGAGATCGTGTGAGTCAATATTCCTTAATAAACCCCCCTTTATAGATACATCTATCCTACTAGTTCTGTCCCTCTAAAGAGAAGTGACTAATACAGATTTTGGCACCAGGAGTGGGATTCATACATCTATTCTATTAGTTTGGTCCCTCTAGAGAACCCTGACTAATACAGATTTTGGAAGCAGGAGTGGGGTTCCTACATCTATTCTATTAGCTCTGTCCCTCTAGAGAACCCTAACTAATATATCTATCTTGATTTTATTTTTGAATAGGGTGAGAGATAGGGGTCTAGTTTCATTCTTCTAAATATAAAGACCCAGTTTTTTTCAACACCATTTATTGAAGAGACTGTTTTTTTCTAACTGAATGGTCTTTGCACCTTTGTCAAAAATTAGTTGGCTCTAAATTCATGAATTTATTTCTGGGTTCTCTGTTCTGTTCCATTGGTCTATGCAACTCTTTTTATACCAGTACTATATGGTTTTGGCTGTAGCATTGTAGTATAATTTGAAGTTGGCAGTATAATATTTCCATCTAAGTTCTTTTTTCTCAGGACAGCTTTGGCTATTTGGGGTCTTCTGTGATACCACATGAATTTTAGAATTTTTTGTATTTTTGTGAAGAATCTCATTGATATTTTCACAGGAATTGCATTCTATCTCTGTATGCTTTTAGTAGTGGGCTCGTTTTCGCAATATTATTCCTTCCAATCCATGAACATGGGATGATGTTCCATTTTTGAGTGACCTTTTCCATTTCTTTCATCACTGTTTTATAGTATTTCTTGCAGAGATCTTTCAACTACTTGGTTAAATTTATTCCTAAATATTATATATAAAATATATATAATTTATAATTATATTATATATTATTATAATTTATAATATATTATATATTATATATAATTTATAATATATTATATATTATATATAATTTATATTATTTATTATATATTGTATTATATATTATACATTATATATTATATTTTATATTACATATTTATATATTATAGTATATATTATATACATTATACATTATATATTATATATATACCTATTTAATATATATTTAATATTATAAATATGTAATATTTATATATCATATATATTTATATAATATATTTATATTATATATTATATATAGTATATAATAAATAATATATTATATATATATGCACCTATTATAAATGGCATTACTTTCTTTTTCTGCTAGCTCATCTTTTGTGTATGGAAACACCAGTGATTTTTGTATGTTGATTTTGAATCCTGCTGCTTTATTGAATTTGTTTACCAGTTCTAAGAGAGTTTTGGTGAAGATTTTAGGGTTTTCCATGCACGTATTATGTCCTCTTCCAACAGGGAAAATTTGACCTCCTTGTCCTTTATTTCTTTCTCTTGCCCGATTTCTCTGGCCAAGACTTCCAGCACTATGTAGAATAAAAGTGGTGAAGGTGGGCATACTTGTCTTGTTCCAGTTCTTAGAGGAAAAGCTTTCCGTGTTTCCCCATGTGGTATGATGGTGGCTGTGGATTTGTCATGCCTATCCTTTATTTTGTTATGTATAATTGTTCTATACCTACTTTGTTTAGTGTTTTTTATCGTGAAGAAATGTTGAATTTTATCAAATGCTTTTCCTGCATTTACTGAGACGATTATATGGCTTTTGCTATTCACTCTGTTGCTCTTTAATAAATATGATGTGATGTCATTTTTTAATTTGAATATGTCAAAACATCATTGCATCCCTGGGATAAATTTCACTTGATCATAGTAAATTATCTTTATAGTGTGCTGCTGGATTTGATTTGCTAGTATGTTATTGAGAATTTTTGCACTTGTATTCATCAGATATATTGTTCTGTTGCTTTCATTTCTTCTTGTGTCCCATTCTGGTTTTGGTATAAGGGTAATGCTGGCTTCATAGAATGAGTTAAGAAGAATTCCCTCTTCTTTGATTTTTGGAATAGTCTGAGAAGAATGGGTATTAAGTATTTTTTTTAAATGTTTGATAGGATTCAGTATGGAAGCCATCAGGTCCTGGGCTTTTGGGCTTTTATTTGATGAAGGAGTTTTTATTGCTGATTATATTTCATTCATTATATTTCATTAGTCTGTTTAGACTTTCTATTTCTTTTTGGTTCAATCTTAATAGGTTGTATGTGCCCGAGAAATTATACATTTTTGCTAGGTTTTCCAATTTGTTGGTTTATGGTTGATTGTAATAGGCTCTAATGATTATATTTCTGCGGTATCACTTGTCATGTCTCCTTTTTCACTTCTGATTTCATTTATTTTAGTCTTTCTTTTTTCTTACTTGGTTTAGCTAAACATTTGTTCATTTTATTTTTTTGCAAACCAAACTCTTTGTGTTATTGATCTTTTTTTTATTTTTACTTTCAGTTTCGTTTATTTTTGCTCTAATCTTCATTAGTTCATTGTTTCTACAAATTTTGAGTTTGGTTTGCTTTTGCTTTTCTAGTGCCTTGAGGTGCATCGTTTGATTATTTGAAATATTTCTACTTTTTTTTGATGCTTTAAACTTCCTTCTTAATACTGCTTTTGCTGTATCCCATAGCTTTTGATATATTGGGTTTATATTGTCATTTAATTCAATAAGTTTTAAATGTTCTTCCTAATTTTTTATTAATTCATTAGTTGTTCAAGAGCATGTTGTTAATTTTCATGTATTTGTACAGTTTTGAAAGTTATTTCCATTATTGATTTCTAGCTTTATTTCCTTGCCATCAGAAAGTATACTTGATGTGATATCAGTACTTTTAAATTTGTTAAGACTTGCTTTGTAGCCCAGTGTGTGGTCTCTCCAGATTTTTCCATGTGCTAATAGAAAAAAATGTGTATTCCTCAGCTCTTGCACGAACTATTCTGTCAATGTCTGTTAAGTCTCTTTGGTCTAAAGTGAAATTTAAATACAATGTATCTTTGTTGACTTTCTGTCTAGATGACCTGTCCAGTGTTGAGAGTGGGTTACTGAAGTCCACAACTATTATTGTATGGGAGTTTATCTCTCCTTTTAGATCTAATAATAATTGTTTTGTCTATCTAGGTGCTCCAGTGTTGGATGCATATATATTTACTATTGTTATATGTTCTTGCTGAATTTATCCCTTGTCTGTTTTATTTTTGTCTGATATAAACATAGCTACTCCTGTTTGCTTTCGGTTTCCACTTAGGTGGAATGTCTTTTTCCATCACTTCACTTTCAGTCTATATGTTTCTTGATAGGTAAAGTGAGTTTCTTGTAGGAAGCACATAGTTGGGTCATTTAAAAAAATCCATTCAGCCAGTCTATATATTTTAAGTGGGGGATTTAATCTATTTACATTCAAAGTTATTATAGGTAAGAACCTTCTTCTATCATTTTATTAATTGTTTGCTAGTTGTTTTGTATATCTTCTATTCCTCTCTTCCTTTCTTATTGTTTATGATTGTGGTTTTGGTAGTTTTCCATAGTAATAAGGTTTGATTCTTTTCTCTTAAGTGTATCTGCTTTGCCAGTGGATTTTATACTTTTGAATGTTGTCATGATGATAATCATCCTCTTTTCACTTCCAGATGCAGGACTCCCTTGAGCATTTCTTGTAAGACAAAAAACTCAATATTGTCAGGATGTCAGTTCTTCCCAACTAAATGTATAGATTCAATGAAATCACAATGAAAATATCAGAAAGTTTTTGGGCTTTTTTTTACAATTTAAATTTTTATTAGAGAAAGATATTATTCATATCCACGATCTCTTAAAGTCCTTTTTAAATGAGTGTATTCCATAAGAAATACACTAAAATCATTACTTATGTTTCACAGGGGGAAGAAACTATGAGAATCCTATTAACCCAAACTATATCCATATTATGCTTATTTCTTAAGCATTTACATATTCAAATATGCTTGGTGGATAGTGATCATTCATCCCCACAGTGGTAAATTTCATATAATATTAAGTGACTGAGAGAGACTAAAATAGTCACATGTAGATTAGATAAACAGATGTTTATTCTGTTATACCTAAGCTTACTTATAAAGCAACATAAAATGAGCATTGGATAACAATGATAACAAATGTAAACAAACAGAATTAAATGCTAATCCCTTCCATGAAAAACAACAGATAAAAGGGCTTCTTGCTTTGTTAAAAACAAATCATGATCTATTGTATCAAAAAGGTAAGACATTTATTTTATAAAATTATATTTCCAAATACAGATAAAAAAGTCTTGAACAGTTAATTCAGATTTTATTGATCTAAAATGTGCAAAAAATATGATAATACTTAAGTTTATTAAATTCATTGTACACAGGCCAATATCATCCCATACAAAAAAAGTCTCAGTATCTTGTTAAGATTCAAAATAGTGTTTAATTATCTGAGCTTAAGATTTATTGAACCACTATCCAAATAAAAACAAAAGTCCATATTGTAAAAGAAAAAAGTAAAACTAAAAATATTCTGATTATTAATTATGATTTGAAATTCATTCCCATGAAAACATAAAACTATAGCCAATATCCATTTGAAAAGTGAAGAAAAATTGGAAGTCCCTATGATAAATACACCAATTATAAATAAAAATTAAAATCAAATGTTACTATTACAAAATGCACATGTTCTTTTAAGTTATTCAGGTTTAATAGATTTACTAAGGACAGAGTTCACGCAGCATGTATTTGGTACTTCTGTTTAGTACCCAGAGGGGGTAATTTGCAAAGTACCCCCAGAGAAGGTTGAGAAGGTAAAATAAACATAAAATTGTGATACTTTTCTCCACACCACAACAAAGGTGCTTGGATTTAAAAATTCAACATGCAACTCTAGAAGAAAAAGAGAAGAAACAATTTATAACCCCAAAATATTTTCCAGAAAAATGACAAAACTGGTAACTACCTAGAAATGTTA
This sequence comes from Macaca fascicularis, assembly GCF_037993035.2. NCBI lineage: Eukaryota > Metazoa > Chordata > Mammalia > Primates > Cercopithecidae > Macaca > Macaca fascicularis. The sequence continues at coordinate 16,279,344 of NC_088393.1, forward strand.
TTAGTGAATCAAAGTGCAGGTAATGACAGCATTAACATCAAATGTATTTGAAGACTCAAAGTTTTACATGTTGTTGATGACAAATAACTAGTTGATTTTTTTAAGGTGGTAGGTGTGAAATAAAGATAATACAAATCTAATTTTTCCAGGAACTATAGCACTCCCCTGTCCCCATGAAATTAAATTATGATTTCACTGTTCAACATAATATAAAACTGTTTTGAGTAAGAGTGAAATAGAAGCATGAATTTAGATATGCACCAAACCCTATATGATGGACTAATTCACATGTAGTATTTTTTATAACAACCTAATTAGATATTGTCTTTCATTGCTTGCTATAATTCTGAGAAACTGCTTTTAACAACATACCTTTACACTACCGCTTAACTAAATGGGGACATATAAATACATAAATTTTTGAAGAAAAAAATTCAAGTTATTTAGAGGAGAAATAAAACTTCAATTATTTCCTTTTTTTATTATTATACTTTACGTTCCAGGATACATGTGCACAACATGCAGGTTTGTAACACATTGAAGCTGTGTTTAGATAAAAAGGTATATGGCTTATGATACTTTTCACAATGTAATGAATTTATATTCCAATTTTCTCATAAATGAAAGATTGTAAAGCAAAATATTTTGTTCCTTGAAAATAGTCTCTCTTTTCTCCTAACCCTGGTAAGAACAATTAGTGAGCCCTTGATTTCAAGACTGTTGCTGTCATCCATGTCAATTGTCTTTTTCATTAAGTATAATATTTTAAGAGAGAGAGAGAGATGTAAAAATTAAAGAGAAAAACCTGCTTTTGGAATGCAACAATTCTAAATCATTTCACTAAGAAGCACCCTTTGATATGCTGGTCTGAACTTTTAATATAAAACCTAAACAGTACTTATTTCGGTAGAATTTTCTCCAGTTTTAATAACTTCATACATAGCAATACTAAGGACATCAACCCATGCTTTCGAGATTTTGGTAGGTGTTCTAATAATGTAATATTTTAGATATGGCTCATTGTCAAGGTTGGGTGGACAGAGATTTCATGAACTGGCTACAGAAAGCTAACTAAACTCTTAATGACTGAATAATGGTTTGCATTTTGCTTGAGCCAAAAAAGATGTTTAAGCCATGTACCACCACATTCCCTGCTTCACATTCCTAAGTTTCTGTATTCTTCATAGTTTTCTAATGAACATATAGTTTTTCTGAGTAAGATTATTAAAAAGTTAACCTTTCTTCCAAAAGTATAAAGATAAAATACAATTTTTTTTTTACATAGCATTAAAGGCACAGAGATATTGACCGCTCCTCTTCATTATGATTGGCCCACTCCTTTAAAAAGACTGCAAGAGGCCGGGCGCGGTGGCTCACGCCTGTAATCCCAGCACTTTGGGAGGCCGAGGCGGGCGAATCACAAAGTCAGGAGATCCAGACCATCCTGGCTAACACGGTGAAACCCCATCTCCACTAAAAATACAAAAAATTAGCCGGGCGCGGTGGCGGGCACCTGTAGTCCCAGCTACTCCGGAGGCTGAGGCAGGAGAATGGCGTAGACCCGGGAGGCGGAGCTTGCAGTGAGCTGAGATGTGGCCACTGCACTCCAGCCCGGGCTACAGAGCAAGACTCCGTCTCAAAAAAAAAAAAAAAAAAAGACTGCAACAGACGATTCAATTGTATAAAATACTTCGAAGTACAGAAATTAAATGCTTTAGTCCATAAGTATATCCCTCATCTACTGTGTTGCTAGGGAACATATGTGAGCAAAATCTATCATGCACACTTCAGCAATCTCTTGGCAACCAGTGGGAAGGTGGTAGAAAACTTTTTCCAGTTAGAAAAGTACATTTCCATTTAAATGTTCTTGTGACTTGCTTTTCCACCCATTGTCTTGCTGCAGATTTTCAACTTTCAATAAAGTCTGACTGTGATGTTTTTTTGTATACATTTTCCTGTGACGAGCATACCTCTCGAACAAGCTTTTGCCTACTGAAGCCTCTATTTTTCCATTCGCTGTGGAACTGAACACATGAAAGTTACTGTAGTACTCTAGAACTTCTGTGTCTGACAGTTGTCCTTTGGACAAAAACTTTTCTGCCAAATTTCTGTCGTTCAGTTTTGTGGTGGTTGGCTGAGACGAACCTTCACAAACAAAGTAATGAACTTGTGTAGAAGTTAAGCTGCTTCTGGTTTTCAAACCACTGCGGAGTTTTCTCAATCTTCTGAATACTGGCAGCCAACAGCATCTTTTCTTAAGCAGTACCCATCATGGAAAAATCTGGAGACTCCATCTTTTACAGTTTCTTTTGTTAAGCTTCTTCCACAGTGTTGGTTTGTGTCTCATAGCTATCAGAATGAGCACGATAAACCCCCATGCCAAGCACCAAGAACCCAATCTCTTCCATTATTTTCCATTAATAAGTAACAGGTACTTACTGACCTGTTGCTGAATCTTCTTAGATAAAGCAAAAGGATCATAGCTTTTTGGCCCTATCTTTACATCCATTGTACAGGGCTAATTAAATTTACGGGTCATGTCTTCCATTTGTAGGTATAAATCGTTTGGTGCAGTGGGAGGTGGCCAGATGCCATAATATTTTGGCAAAGATTTTCGTAGCTCTAGAAGAACACCATCGGTACAGTTAGCGGAACAAACAATATCATAGAATTCCAGCTCTCTTGGCCTCTTGGAGGTGGTTGTAACTGTTTCAAAACTGTGCCATCTGGATATTGCAGTATACCCACTTTGCCCTTCCCGTACATGTGCCCGGCCACCTGATGCGAGAGGGGCACGCAGCCGTTGAGGAAGCGGAGTCTGCCGCCCGCCCGCCAGCTGCGGGGTACCCTCATGGGTGGCCTCGATCGCCGGTGGGGTCCGCATTTCTGGGGTGCTCGGCGCCTCGACCCGGATGGGGGATGGTGGCTCTGCTGCCATAACCGAGAACAGAAGCGGTAGGGGCAGCGAGAGCAGGAAAAAGAATAGGGCAAGGGAAGGGGCGCCAGAGAACCGGGGATCATTCAGGCTCGGGCGCGAGGAGGCCCGGGGGTTCCCGCGGCTGGTGCCCGCTAAGACCTGGGGACGGGGCCCATGACGCTCGGGGGCGCGGACGCTCCTCTGCCCGACTCTCGGTGGAGCGCGGCTCCGGGTTCCCGCCCCTCTGCCGCCGCAGCCGCCGGCCCCGGCGCTGCCCAGTAGACAGAATCGAGCCGAGGAGCGTCAGCAGCGGCGCTCCGCGCTCTCTGGGGCCCTCCAGAAAGTTTTTTTTATGGATATCAGCAATCTAATTCTAAAATTTATATGGAGACACAAAAGACACAGAATAACCAACACAATATTGAAGGAGTAGAACATAGTTCGAGGACTGACAATATCCAACTTCAAGATTTGCTATGAAGCTACATTAACCCAGGTGTTGTGGTATTGGTCAAAGAAAAGACAAATAGGTCAATGGAACAGAATATTAAAAGCCCCAAAAATAGATCAATATAAACATAGGCAACTTATCTTTGATAAAGGTGTAAAGGCAATACAATGACCCCAGATAAAAATATAATGTATTTAGAGATCAGAATCAAGGCCAGAGTAACTGACTGTAGCAAGGGAAGGAGGTCAGCTAGAGAAGAGATTAGAGAAGTCAACAGGAGTTAGTGATGCCATATCCCTTAGGCTATGAAAAGAGATCAATATTTGTAGCAGGATTTTATTTTGAGACACTGGCTGAGGTTTCTCTCATTCTCCTACCACCTCACACAGTCAGGTGCCTTCACCACCCTCAGGAAAAAATATATATATGCCTCTTATATGCACAGCCCTCTAGGAAGACGAGATTGTTCAAAGAGCACAGATGTTAGAATTTTTGCCTTTGAGTTCCAAAATACAGCCTTTAAAGTCATGGTAGAAATAACGATCTTGAAAGACAGCATTCTTTAACAGCCAGACTTTCTGAGAGCGGAAATAACAATGGCCCCACATATTTAGCATTCATTGTGTGCTAGGCACAGTTCTGAGTCCCTTATATTGAGAGCTCAGGAAAACCCTAATATAGGCAATGCTGTTGTCTCCATTACGTGGTTGAAGGAACCGAGGCACAGAGAGGAATTAACTTGCTTAAGTCACACAGCAGAGCCAGGACTTGAGCCCAAGCAGCCTGGCTCCAGATCCTATGCCTCTGAAGGTTTGGGAAGAGAGTCACAGAGGGAACCAACTGGGAGAGGGAGAAACAGAGGTGGGATGTTGGTGGGAAAAGGAACTAAAAAGTTCTGAGAGCTTGCCAGGGTGGAAGCTGCACCCCTTTCCCTTTGTTCTGAGCTGGGGACTCCAGTCTTGAGGGGACATTCCCAGGACAGATGAAGTGATCTGCCTCTAAGGTTGCTTCTCGCTGAATCAGAGTCTCAGTCTTGCTCCTTAAATCTGTTCTTAATCCTCTTCCCTCTCCTGCTCAAACACCTCCCAGGGCTCCCTACTTCCCACAGGATAAAGTTTTTACTTGGGCTCTGGGAAAACCCACTAAGGGCCTAGGTGCCCTGTGCTTAGAGAGGCAGTCAGAGTTTTGAGTTAGAGACATCACCCTGCCTCCACCCACTCACTCCTCTTTCTTAGATCCCACCAGTCCCCAAGAGCCCCTTGCTGGTTGTCAATGAGGCTAACGCAGAGGTGTCAGCATAGTTTTATTCCTGGGAATCTACAAAGGTGGGTGGGTGGGTAGGACAGTCACTGTGAGTTCACACCCAGGGGCTCCACCCACAGCCAAAGTCCACCCTCTGTACGCAATACCAGCTCCGGCTTCCTGCAGGGCTCAGGGTGGGTCGGCAGGATGCGGAAGCGCAGCAGCGTGAGTGCCAGGACCACCTTCATCTCAGCCATGGCGAACACCTGCCCAATGCAGTTTCTGGGGGCGAAAGTGAGGGAATCTGACTGTGCCCATGACCCCCATCCCGGCCCCATCATGCTTAGAACCTGGCCTGGGACCCCGAATCACACCCAGATCGGCTTGAGGGGCAGAAAGAGGGACTAAGTGTCCACAGGACTCCCATGTGTGCTTGCATATCCCCCAAACCTGGCCCAGGTTCCTACCTCCACTTCGGATCAGCAGATAAAGGAGGGGACTCTGCAGACCCCTCTAGGGGCACACTGCAGACCCCTCTAGGACCTACCCAACCCCATTCTGTGAACTGTTGCCCATTAACTCCTGAGGAAGGGAGGGAAGGAGAGCTGGAACTGGGACCGTCTGTAACTTCCCCCTTTTGTGACCCCTGCACCCATCTCCGCCTCATCAGGCCATCTCTGCCTCAGCCTCAGGCCATCCTTACCTGGGCCCTGCCGAGAAGGGAATAAAAGCCAGAGGTGACCTCTCCTTGATGTTCTCTTGGTAGAAGCGGAAGGGGTCGTAGACCTGCAGGTGAGACCAAGAAGGCTTGCTGGTTGGGGTCTCCCCGCTGGGTGGGGTCTCCCAGTTTTCTCCAAGACCACCAGCCTTGGAGAAACATTTTGGCAGATGTGTCTCCATTGAGTGGAAGTCACGTTGGATTTGCCTGGTCAAAACCCTGTCACCTCCTCTAGGAACCTTGGAACGGATCCCTAAAAGGGTGGGGTGAGGGAGGCAGTACCTCAGGGTCTGGCCACACAGTTGGGTTGTGATGGATCCCAAAAATACTGATGATGCAGATAATGCCTGTGTGAGAGAAGAGGGCAGTCAGGACAAGGCCCCCCTGCCTGAAGGCCTCTCTTCCTACCCAGAAGGCTCCTCTCCATGAGGCTGTGAGCACCTTTGGGGATGATCCGGCCATCCGGGAGCACAATGTCTTGGGTGCAGCATCGGGAGACAGCAGGAACTGGGGGATGCAGCCGCAGGCTCTCCTTAATGCACATGGTCAGGAAGGGCAGCTGGGCCAAGTCATCCCTAAGAAAACACCCCAGCCCCAATGGTTATCAAGTGAGCAAAGACACAATTCTCCAGCTTCTCTGTTTCTAAGCGAGACCTTTTTATCCCTATCACAAAATAAATTCCCCACGAATGAAATACTGGATAATTTAAAAAGCAGAGCAAAATTAGAAAAGCAGAGAATTAGAAAAGTACCGGAAAAAAATGGTGCCGATTTCTTGAAGATTATTCTGAGGAAAACACAACACCCTGAAGCCAGCTATAAAAAAAAAAGTTTGGGCTGGGCGCAGTGGCTCATGCCTGTAATCCCAGCACTTTGGGAGGCCGAGGTGGGTGGATCATGAGGTCAGGAGATCGAGACCATCCTGGCTAACATGGTGAAATCCCATCTCTACTAAAAATACAAAAAACTAGCCGGGCGTGGTGGCGGGCGCCTATAGTCCCAGCTACTCGGGAGGCTGAGGCAGGAGAACGGTGTGAACCCGGGAGGCAGAGCTTACAGTGAGCTGAGATCATACCACTGCACTCCAGCCTGGGCGACAGAGCAAGACTCCATCTCAAAAAAAAAAAAAAAAGTTAACATATTTGCATAAAAGTAAATATCCTTTATGGCAAGAAAGCAAACACAAAATGCAAGTGAATAAGAAACAAAATACCCAGATCCAGTGTTTTGGTCTTATTCATCATTGTACTAGAGATAGTAGCAAATGCAATTAGACAAGGAAAAAAAAAAAAGAGAGAGGATAGCAATTTGAAATGTGGCAGTAAATGTATCATTTTGGCAGATGGTGATTTTATACTTAGAAAAACAGAACACTTCACTGGAAAGCATTTACAAACATTTAAGATCCAGTAAGAGAGCTGAATTCTTTGCTTAATCTTTCTTCTTTTTCTGTGGCTGTTTAAAATTTTAATACATTGTACACTTAAGTGGTTCAAAATTTGAAAACTATAAATCATCATCTACCCCTATGGCCCAATGTCATCTGCTTCTTCTCCTCACAGGTTGCCTAAGTTATTATTATTTTTATGCATCTTTCTAGAGCTAATTTTTGGCATCCTAAAAACATGAGTACATCATATACTATACACATATTCCATATCTTTTCTCATTTAACAGTATGTCAGTTTTCTTGTCTAGCTCCTGGGACTTGTATCAAAATAGGGTTATCTCTACTCTGAAGCTATAAAATACTTTTCCAATGGTTTCTTCTAGAGCTTTTAACAGCCTTTAAAAAAACTATATACTTGAGTAATCTGAACATTTTCTTATTATAAGACATGGCAACCAGATTGAGTTGATTTTTTTCCAGGAAACTTCCCAGTTGTCCTAAGAGCTTTTACCTAATGATCTATATTTTTTTCTCTTGATACAAAATATCACATTTATCATGTACTATGTTCATTGGGAACTAAATTTAAATGTACAAATTATTAGTTTTCCCATGTAGAAATAACAAGCAGCTGGAAAAAGATAAAAGATAAGCTATTAATAATAATATAAAATATCTGAATAAAATTTAACAAGAGACACAAAGTCTCTGTATTTCAAATGAATTTATACATTTCCCTCAATCTGAATAAAAGGTACACTTCACGATAGCAACAAAATATGTAAGGATTGATCTAGCAAAACTTGCATATGATATCTAAGCAAGTATTTTAATATCTATTAAAAGCTTAAATATTATTTGAATACATTAATAACCATTTTACTATGACAAACCATGTGTCAATATTATGATGTTACCTGAAGTTACTTGATATGATATATCAAGTCAAACGAGAGAATATATTCAGTGCAAATGATAATCTAATTTTTAGGAACTTGATGAACTTACTCTAAACTTTTTTGGGAAGAAAAAATCATGAACAGCTAAGTCGATCTGAAAATAAAATATTAGAGAAGAGAAAGTTGGCTTAGGCAAAGAATGCATGACTAAGACCTCAAAAGCAAATGCCACAAAAACAAAAATAAAGAAATCAGTCCTAATTAAACTAAAAAGCTTCTGCACAACAAAAGAAACAATCAGCAGAGTAAACAGACAACCCACATAGTGGAAGAAAATATGTGCAAATTATGCATCTGACAAGGGACTAGTATCAACAATCTACAAGGAACTCAAACAAATCAGCAAGCAAAAAACCAAATAACCCCATCAAAAAGTAGGCAAAGACATGAATAGGCATTTCTCAAAAGAAAATGTACAGTGAACAAACATATTTAAAAATGCTCATCACTAATCATCAGGGAAATACAAATTAATACCACAATGAGATACCCCCTACTTCTGCAAGAATAACCATAATTAAAAAGTCAAAAAACAATAGATGTTGGTGTGGATGTGGTGAAAAGGGAACACTTTTACATTGCTGGTGCAAATGTAAATTAGTACGACATCTGTGGAAAGCAGTAAGGAGATTCCTTAGAGAACTAAATGTAGATCTACCATTCCATCCAACAATCTCACTACTAGGTATCTACCCAAAGGAAAAGAAGGCATTATATGAAAAAGATGCATACGCATGTATGCTTATAGTAGCACCATTCACAATTGCAAGGATATGGAGCCAATCTAAGTGCCCACTGACAAACGAGTGGATGAAGAAATTGTGGCATATATACACCATCACTCAACCATAAAAAGGAATGTAACCATGTCTTTTGCAACAACTTGAATGGAACTGGAGACCATTATTCTAAGTGAAATAACTCAGGAATGAAAAAACAAATATCATACAGTCTCACTTACAAGTGGAAGCTATGCTATGAGGATGCAAAAAGATACAGAGTGACATGATGGACTTTGGGGACTCAGGGAGGGAGGTTGAGAGGGAGGCAAGGGATAAAAGGTTCCATATTGGGTACACTGTACACTGCTTAGGAGACAGGCGCACTAGAATCTCAGAGCTCACCACTAAAGAACTCATCCATGTAACCAAAAACCACCTGTACACCCCCCCCCAAAATTATTGAAATAAAAACAGAAGAGAAAGTCATTCTACCAGATATTAAGACCTATTACTGAGGTACAGTAATAAATGTATCATGGCAAAGCTGCAAGAACAGGAAAACAGACCAAAGAACAGAATAGGGAGCTCAGAGACAGATATGTGAATAAGTGAAACTTCACATCTGGTAAAGGAAGCCCCACAAAACCCTGGGAAATGGCTGGATAGTACAGTTACAAAAGAGAATGTGGACAAAATTGGCTTCATATAAACTACCCAAAACTGTCCCCAAGAAGTCAAAAGGCAAAAAGTGACAGAAAAAAAGATTAACTTTAATACATATTCTCATAAGTAAATATGAGAAAATAACCCAAAAGAAAACAGCAAACAATGTAAGATGATTTCTTCCATAAAAAGAAAAAAGAAATGGCAAAAGACGTCCTATCCCACTCTTATTTAAGGAAATGTTCACTAAAAGAAGAAATAGGCAGACTGACAAAAATTTAGTGTGGTGAGTCCTCAAAGATCTAGGGGCAGAAATACCATTTGACCCAGAAATCCCATTACTGGGTATATATCCAAAGAAATATAAATCATTCTGTTATAAAGATACATGCATGCATATGTTCACTGCAGCACTATTCAGAATAGTGAAGACATGAATCAACCCAAATGCCCATCAATGATAATTGAGATAAAGAAAATGCAGTTCATATACACCATGGAATACTAGGCAACTGTAAAAATGAACAAGATCACGTCCTTTGCAGGAACATGGATGGAGCTGGAAGCCATTATTCTCAGCAAACTAATGTAGGAACAGAAAACCAAACACCACATGTCCTCACTTATAAGTGGGAGCTGAACAAGGAAAATGCATGGCCAGATGGTGGGGAACAACACACACTGGGGCCTGTCAGGGGGAGGGGCTGGGGAAGGGATAGCATCAGGAAGAAAAGCTAAAGGATGCTGGGCTTAATACCAAGGTGATGGGTTGATAGGTGCAGCAAATCACCATGGCACACATTTACCTATGTAACCAACCTGCGTAGCCAGAAACTTAAAAATTGAAAAAAAATTAATAATAATGTAATACTCCTGGTGAAGTTATGGGAAAGCTGGTGCCATCATACTCAGTTAGTAGGAATGGATTTTTTATCATTATTAAAATTGTAGAATGAAATGGTCTTTGATTCTGCAATTGCACTTTTGGGAATTTGTCCTGCAGAGATATTCACACAAATAAGCAATGGTCACTGTACACACATGCTGACTGCAACAGGTTTAATTTAGCAAAAGTCTGAAACAAGCTAAATATACATTGGTGGGAAGATGTTTAGATAAACATCCACACAGCAGAACACTAGTATACAATGCAACTACAAAAAAGGAGGAAATAGGTCACGAGCTGTGTCACACAATGCAAGCTGGAAGGTAAACCAGTACAGAGATTCTGGAAGGCAAATTGGCCATATCTACAATAATTGGAAAGATTCACACAAGCGCTTTCAACAAAGATGTGAAACAAATAAAATATGGAATGTTATGCCATACTAAAAAAAACAGCTGTAAGACACACTGTTGAGAGGCAAAAACAAGCCACAAAATGCATATAAGTAAACAGCAAAGGGCAAAATACATAGTGTATATATATGGAAATATATATTTCTATGTATATGGAAATATATACATTTTATTGACTCCTAATTATTAAATTAAATAAATATATTAATAAATTTAATATATATTAAAATATATCAATATGTATATATTTAATTGACTCCTATTTATATCAATAAAATACATAACATATATATGGAAATACATGATAGAGATAGATCAATGGATGGATGGATAGATAGGAAGGATGAATAGATAGGATAAATGGATGGATGGATGGATGGATGGATGGATGGATGGATGGATGGATGAACATATAGACAGATGTATAGATAGATAGATAGATAGATAGATAGATAGATAGATAGATAGATAGATAGATAGATAGATAGATAAAGCAGACAGTTAGATGACAAATTGATGTCTCAAGAGACCCCTTTAGGGAAAGGAAGGATATTAGGTGGGGTGGCATGAATGTCAAGGATAAACCCTGTCTTATCTGTAATGTCTCATTGAGTCTAAGAAGAATCTGTTCTCATCATTGTTTTTGTAAGTCAACGCTCATTTTCCATGTATAAATGCAAAGTAGAATGGTATTCAGCCTTTAAAAAGAAAAGAATCCTTTCGTTGGTGACAACATGGATGATTCTGGAGGACATTATGCTAAGTGAAATAAGCCAGGCACAAGAAGACAAATAGCAAATGATCTCAATTATCTGTGAGAGCTAAAACAGGTAACATAGGAATCATATAAACAGAGAAGAAAATGGTGGTTGCCAGAGGAGAGAGGAAGAAAGAACAGGAAGATGTTGGTCAAAGGGTACAAGTTTCCATTAGACAAGACGAATAAGTTTTCAGATCTATTATATGCATGGTGACTACAGTTAATAATAATACAATATGTTTTTCAAAATGGCCAAAAGAGAAAATTTCTAATATTCTCACTGCTAAAATAATAAGTATATGAGGTAATGGATATGACCATTAAGTTGATTTAATCATTCTGCATTGTGTACATCATAACATCACAGTGTGCCCCATAAATATATATAATCAAAATTTGTCAATTAAAAATAAAGACAAATTGAAAAACAAACTCATTTTCCAAAACTCATATTTTGAGAAAAACAGAAGATCTTAAAGATACATAGTGTGCAGACCTGTGTCTATTTTATGTACTCCTACACATATAGAAAAAGAGAATGTGTGTTCATATACAGTGGGCATCAGAATAGCCATTTTCTAGAAGGACACAGAGAAAACCATTGATGATGGAAACTGCCAGGGCAGGCTTAAGAAGGTAGTTCATTTTTCATCAAAATTTTTGGACACTTTTTTTTTAACAATGTGTAATTTTGCTTGAAATCTTGGTTTTAAAAGCATAAAAATGTTTCTCCACCTCACAGGACTGCTGTGATGAGTAAAGGCTTGGAGGTGAGGACGCTCCCTTCAAACGGCCTGTCCAGTTCAATGTCTCCTCTCCATCCCCAGCTCCTGGCCTGGTTCAGACCTCAGAATGTCCTCCCTGGGACTTCATTCTACAACTGGTCCTCTCCAGTATGCCCTCTACACTAGCCCTAAAAAGATTGTTCTACTACCTGTCCCTTCCCATGGACCTTGAGTTAAAATTGAAGTTCTTCACATTTTTCACATGTATTCCACACCCAGGCTCTGCTCCCATCTCCAGGTTCATCATCTCATCATGACTCAGTTTCTCCCTCTCTATCTATCTCTCTGTTTCTTTCTGTCTTCCCTCTCTTTCTCTCTCACTTTCCTTCTGTCTCCATTCTCTCTTTATGACCTTCTCCCCCCCCCTGCACACAAGCCACTTCTCTTTTTCCCTCTTTTCTTTCTCTTCTTTCCCTTCTCTCCCTCTTTCTCTTGGTCTCTCTCTCTCTCTATCTATCTTTCTCTTTTTCTCTCTCTCCTGCTCTCCTTCCCTCCCTCTCTCTTCCCTCGACCGTGGCCCAGGCTCTCTTCTTGACCTAGGGCACTACTGCCTCCCTCCCTCTCTCCTCCCTCGACCTTGGCCCAGGCTGCCTTCTTGACCTAGGGCACTGCTGCATCCAAATATCAACTGATCATTATTAAGGGTCTCAACCAAGACACCTCACTTTTATTTTCATGTCTTCATATTTTTTAGAGAAAGATTCTTTCTATATGGTCCAGGCTCATCTTGAAGTACTGACCTCAAGTGATCCTCCCACCTCAGCCTCCTGAGTGGCTGGGATTACAGGTTCAGCCACTGTGCCTGGTTGAGACACTTTCTGTACCGCCAGTCATGCTTCTCTTGCTCTCAACCTCATCCCTGCCCATCTGTGCTGGGAGTTTCCTGTCCTGGGGCTGTTCCCCCACCAGGCTGGGAGCACTGGGAAAACAGATCACAGGGTTGGATCCTTTCAAGGTCTCCAGAGTACTGAAAGGTGCTAGAAACAAAACTGGGAATGGGAATGCAGTGTGGGAGCGTTTGCTGAATGAAGACTGGATACATGAACGATGCAGGTGTTCTGGACAGGAATGAATGACTTCTACCCTCAGGTCTCCCTTAGAAATCCTTGGACGGCACAACAGGATTGAAATAGGGTACGGAAGAGCAAACATTCAGAAAGTGAAGATATTTGAAAAAATATGATAATTCAGTGAAAAGAGGAGGTGGCGGAGAAATTCATTTGTTGAATACATGCTAAGTGGCATCATCTGCCTTTACATACTGTCACCAATTCTCCCAGCAGCCCGGGTCCCAAAAGCCTGCAAACCATCCCCTGCTGGCCTGGCTGGGTATTAAGCCCTGCCTCTGAGATTTGCACCGATTCCCACTAAGAGATAATGGAAGAAGTGACAGAAAGCAACTCCCTCTCCCCACCCACCTGAGGAGCAGAACCAATGAGAAAAGATCAAGAATAGGCCAGCACCTGCACTCACCATTCAATCTCAACAGGCTCACAGTCCTTCAGAAGCTCTCGCGCTTCTTGCCGGCAGCGTTCCTGGTATTCTGGGTGCTGTGCGAGGTGGTATAGGACCCAGGAGAGACCACTGGCTGTGGTGTCATGGCCTGAGGGGCAGCCAAGCAAAACGGGATTTCTGGGCTGCTTCAGCACCAGAGGGTGGACAGCACCCATACACTGAGGCTCTCGGGAGAACGTAGGGAGCGGGAGGATGGGCAGAATGGAGTGATCCAGGGTCCACCCACCATGTCCCTGGGATGGAGAGGCCCCTGTCCCCACTGCAGTCCCACACTGAGACCCTCACCCCCAAACATGAAGGTGTCAGCTTCTGCTCTTATGTCCTCATCAGACAACTCCTTCCCGTCTTCATCCTGGAAAGAAGGCAAGACAATACCCCTGCCCAAATCACACCAGCTCTGGGGGCTCTTGAGTCAAACCTAAAACAATTTCTGAAGATCCATCCTCCTTCCAGAAAACCAAGCCCATCGTGCACTCCTAGATGTCTCTTGGTAACCACCATCAGAGCCCACCAACCACGGGCTTTCCCGCTGCCTTCTTTGCCTCCTATTTGGCCCTGCTGGGAAGAGTCAATGACCTATGAATATTATCTTGTCTCTGAATAATGAGGACTTTTGGAGTAAAGTATTACTGGCAACCTGGGTTACAGCATATTTCAATGGCAATTTGGCTTGGAGGTTAGAAATTAAGTATTGTCCAGATGCAGTGGCTCACACCTGTAATCCCAACACTTTGGAAGGCCAAGGTAGGTGGATCACCTGAGGTCGGGAGTTCACGATCAGCCTGACCAACATGGAGAAACCCTGTCTCTACCATAAAAAAAAAAAAAAAAAAAAAAAAAAAAAGCTTGGCATGGTGGTGCATGCCTGTAATCCCTGCTACTTGGGAGGCTGAGGCAGGAGAATCGCTTGAACCCAGGAGGCAGAGGTTGCAGTGAGCAGAGATCGCACCATTGCACTCCAGCCTGGGCAACAACAGCAAAACGCCATCTCAAAAAAAGAAAGAAAGGAAGAAAGGAAGAAAGACAGGAAAGAAAGGAAAAAAGAAAGAAAGAAGAAAGAAAGAAAGAAAGAAAGAAAGAAAGAAAGAAAGAAAGAAAGAAAGAAAGAAAGAAAGAAAGGAAGGAATTAAGTATTGCTGTATAGATATTTGCTCACATTCTAGAGTGATAAACTCAGAGAATCCTTCCTATCTTTCCAGAAGTCATCTGGGTTATAAACCTATAAACCTACAGGGATGGCAATCTCCCTGGAAAGTAGTAGTTTTTATTCCAGAACAAAAGAAACACTCTTCTCTTCTCTTCTCTTCTCTTCTCTTCTCTTCTCTTCTCTTCTCTTCTCTTCTCTTCTCTTCTCTTCCTCTCTCTCTCTCTCTCTCTCTCTCTCTCTCTCTCTCTCTCTCTCTCTCTGCCATTCTCACACTCACCCTGGAAGGAAGAAGGGGCAGATGTGCTAGCTATCCTATATAAGTTCCAAGATGTATAATGTATAATGTGGGGCCCCCTCTCTGCAGTGCATTCTGGTGTATTTACAGGTAAAAACATTGTGCTACCCTAGGAGGAATATGGGAATGGAGGGTCAGCTCTACAATCCTACTCTGGTGGCTGCTATTGCTGCGAATGATTAAAACAGGCTGCTGTGATCCAGGGGTTTGGTGCATCTGTCATCATAGATATAGACATAGACACATAGATATGCATTAAAATGTGTCAGACTGACTTACTAACATGTAAGTAAAATCTCAGGCTCCTCACTATTTCAAACTGAGCGGTCCCCTGCCAGCTGAATTCCACAGAGTCATCTCTCAAACCTATCTCTGACCTGTTCTTTTCAAGCATGTTCCATGGCTCCCACTGCCCTCTGGATCAAGTCCAAGTTCTTTCATTTGACATTGGCATAAATCTCCACTCTGTGACTTGAATTCACATCCCAGAGAAGCCCACCTTGCTCAGCAGAAGCACATCAATGAAGTCCAAAGTCTTGGACTTTGCCTTGTTCTTGAGGAAATTATCAATACCCTGAGTGCGGAGGGTTCGGCGCCGCTCCTGGATGACGGCATCTGTGAAGTCGTGCACCAGGCGGCAGGCCCTGCGGAAGCGCTGCCCATCAGGAGTGAGATGATACAGGAAGTCTGGGTACACGAGAACATGCTGGTTTCTTTTTTCTATAAGTGCACTGAGCTCCAAGATGGCGGCAATATATTCACTGGGCTTCCTGCATGAGGGAGGTAACAACTTAACATATGCAAAGTCCCAGGAGCACCTCTCACCAGCAGCTAGAAGTTACTGCCCATCAGGAAATTGAGTATCCGGAAACAGCCAGGAGACTTGACTCCCCAAACTCCCTTCTCTCCAGGCGTCCCATCTCTGAGAGCTGCTTCCATGCACCTAGGTACCCAGAGCATAGCTTGGACACCATGCTTCTCTCCTGTCTCTGCCACCCAGTATCCAGCCTAGACTCTTTTCCTTCCAAAAACTGTTCACAAAACTCAGACCTCACTGTCTTCCAGCTCTTTCTGGCCCAGCCCCCACCATCACCGACTTGCATCCAATGTCAGCTCTGTGTAGTGTCTACATGACAGGCAGACCTCCACAAAGCTCATCTGTGACTGCACCTGTCATCGGTCCAACCCCCTTGAAAAGATTCCTGGGAACCACCTGATAAAGTTCATGCCATTTTTCCTGATTTTCAGTGTCCTGGTATCTAGCCCCTATCTACTTCCACAAACTCATCTCTACTGTCTGCTGCACACGCTTGCCTCATCCTAGTCTTCTTGCCTATACTCAAATATTTCTACCTACTTGAAAGGACCGTACTTTCTCTCTTCCCTTCCCCATCCTTCAAAGCCCTGCTATGACACACAGAAAGTGCCTTCAGAAAGACACTTCTGGTTACCCCAGTCAGTCATCCTTTTCCAACCTGCTCCCTTGGGTTCGTGGCCCAAGTTCTCAGGCCATAGGAAAGGACTCACTCCTGACAATTGCTTTCAAAGTTGAAGACGCATTTCTGCACACTGTCCAAGGTCATAAGGCTGAGGTGCTCAAACATGTCCAGTCGGGCGCTGCCCTCTGAGGCCAGGCGCTGCCACTTGTCCTAGCCAGAGAAAAAACAGAGTTGAAGCTGGGAACTGCCTCCTGTGAGCACCTTCCCAGACCCAAACACCAAGATGGACCCCCCGCAATTATCCTCCTGGTCCTCTGCCCCAGGCACCCATCCCTAGGAAGGACCAGCCTTGGATAGGACCAGAAACTATTACTACTAGGAGATAAAGACTCATGGCTGGAAGTCGAGAGACCTGGGTTCAAGTCCCAGCTCAGCCTCCTATGGTCTGTGTGCTCTTGGTCAACCTCCTGCACTCCTGTAGGTCCCATCTATCAAATCTTTGGTAACAGTTAGGACAACATGCTTTGGGGCCAGATAAACCAGGATAGAATCACTACCTCAGCACTCCTAGCTCACTTACTATCTGGTTGAACTTTGGCAAGCTCCCTAATCTCTCTGGACCTCAGTTTCATAGTCCGAAATAGGGCAAAACCAACCAAAACCTCACAGGGTTATTAAAATTAGATTACAAAATATATATCATGGAGTTGGCAAATGGTACTGTTTCTAAGATATGGTGAGTGCTCGGTAAATGTTGGTTTTACTCATCTCCATTGCTATAAATTCATTTCAAAAATATCCCTGTTGTGGTAGGGGAATATTACACACTGGGGCCTATCAGGGGGTTGGGGACAAAGGGAGGGAGAGCATAAAGACAAATACCTAGTGCATGTGGGGCTTAAAACCTGGATTACGGTTTGGTGGGTGCATGTATACCTATGGCACATATATACCTATGTAACAAACCTGCACATTCTGCACATGTATCCCAGAACTTAAAGCAAGTGTGTGTGTGTGTGTGTGTGTGTGTGTGTGTGTGTGTGTGTGTGTGTGTGTGTGTATATATACCGTGTTGTTCTTGCTTGGGCCATTTCTCAGGCTTGTGTTTGCAGGGAACAACATTGAGAGATAAGGCAATGACTGCCCCTGGACCAATATCAGGCTTGCTTCTGCTTGCTAAAAAAAGCAGATTCCCGGCCAGGCATGGTGGTTCACGCCTGAAATTCCAGCACTTTAGGAGGCTGATCCAGGCGGATCACGAGGTCAGGAGATCGAGACCATCCTGACTAACGTGGTGAAACCCCATCTGTACTAAAAACACAAAAAATTAGCTGGACATGGTGGCAGGTGCCTGGAGTTCCAACTACTCGGGAGGCTGAGGCAGGAGAACGGTGTGAACCCGGGAGGCAGAGTTTGCAGTGAGCAGAGATCACGCCACTGCACTCCAGCCTGGGCAAGAGAGTCCATCTCAAAAAAAAAAAAAAAAAAGCAGATTCCCTAAGTCTAGTGCTTGTTTCCTTCCATGCAATGTACTGCATGAGCAGGCAACTATTGAAACCTCTCTGTGGCACCCCGTGGGATTTGGGTGGTTTGGAGAAATGATGCAAACCAAGAACATACTGCTTGCTATGCCATGAGTAATAAATAGTCATTTGTCTCTGACCCAGGACTCTCGTATCTCCTTGCAAAATCACTGAAGTATTAACAAAGCTAGCTTATCAGCTTGCAAGTAAGAAAACCATCCTAAGCACTTCGCAAAATCCCAACTGCCAATTCTTCACTTCTCCCTGAATTCATACACTTTGCACTATGATTTTCCAGCAACTTCTATTAAGAAATGGAGCCTCTTTTATGCCACTTTGAGTCTGTGCTGACCTAAGCCTGGTTGAACTTTGAAACATTGCAGAGAGAAAATCCAGAGACATTGCAGTCTCCTCGTAGTCTCTCAGAACCCAGTCTATGCCATGTGAACAGCAGGGTGCATACTGGAGGCAGAGAAACACATGGGGAAAAGTCCAGGTGTCACAGCTGAGGCCATCCTAGATCAACCTGAAGTTGGTGAAGCCCCAAACAAACATGTGAATAAACTGAGCCAGGATCAGCAAAACTGTTCATCTGACCCACAGCTGCACATGTACCAAGAGTGATCCCACCCACATGCAGAAGAAACAGCCAACTGTCTCACACATTTGTTAGGTATCATAAACCCTTATTGCTCTGAACCAGTGAGTTTTGAGGCAGTTTGTACTCAGCAATTGCTACTATGCAATCTTCATCTTTACTCTCTTGAGTTTGAAGGGTTTCTGTGAGAGAAACATGGAATCTCACACCTTCTGAGAGCTACTATGTGCCGGGGACATGAATCCACTACATCATGTTACCACCATTTAAGTAGAGATTAATATTCCCATTTTACAGATAGGGAAACCAAGGCTCAGAGAGGAAGAGCATTGGCCCCAAAGCACAACTAAAATTGCAGACCAGATATGCCTGTGGTCCTTCCACCCCGAGGCTCCACTGGAACTCATAGTTCAAGGGACTCACATGCATGATGTTCACACTCTTGTTGAAAATCTTCATATAAGGCTTCAGGATGTTGAAATGGAAGGCAGGAGTCAGCATGCGACGGTGGCGGCTCCACTTGTCACCACCACTCAGCAGGAGCCCATCCCCTAGCAGGGCAATCAAGAACAGTGGTCAAGGGCAGCACCCTCCCTTATCCCTAAATGACATCCCCAACCCCAATTCACCTCAATTACTCACCCAACCAGGGCTTCAGGAAGCCATAGAAAATCATATCCTTGGGTGCAACAGCAGCTGACATCATTGAGGACCATCAGGGGCCATGGGGTAAGAGAAGGACTTTGAGTATGGAGGAATGCTCCCAGTCAGGGGTGTGCACTTTTCACTTTTCCCACCCAGCATAGCAGGAAAAAGGTCAAGGATAGAGGAAGAAGGGAGGATGGTGGAGGAAGGAGAGACCAGACCAGGCTGCAGTAGCACAGCAATAAAACAGTATGCTCCAGCACACAATGACATATCTCCTACATGGTCCAACATGTTCTGCAACACCTGAGCATAGCTCAACACTCTACAGAATGCCTTTACAGGGATCTAGGACACCTTGTATGTCCCCAGCACTCTCTGCTATCTTCTGACATGGATCTGGGACCTGGGATATTGCCCTGACATGTGTTAACATTTCCTGACATGGCCAAAACACACGTGACAAACCCTAAATCACACAACATGCTCTCCCATGCGCCTGAGATGGTGTAACATGACCTCTGTGTACTACAATGACGGGTTCAGATGACATTTAAATATGATGCCAATAATGTCTTAAACATGGCCCAGGCGTAACCAAGCCTATTCTTCAGGCATAATTCAAATCTACCCTAAGACCTAACTCGACTAAGACTCAAATAATACCTCACACAGTTCTCAAAGAGACCCTGGGTCCTACACCTTGGACAAGCACCAAACATGGCCAAGACATGTGAAGCAGGATAAAAAGACAACCTCACACTACATCTCAGACAAGAACCAAAAAGACTCTGACATGCCCCAAATGTCCTCAGCCACAGCTGAGCCCCACACATGATGACTTCTCTGTGTGATCCCAGGTGGAAGCATATACCAGATACAATCAAATATAATGTAGAAAACACAGGCTATCTATGGGACCCTTGGGAGAAAGGTGGGCTTTCTGGTTGGAACTGGGCTTCTGAGACTCATCGTTGACACCATATGAAAAGGCAAACTGACACAGAGAATGGTAAAACCGAGAGGAGACTGATTCCCAGTGA
Organism: Macaca fascicularis; assembly: GCF_037993035.2. NCBI lineage: Eukaryota > Metazoa > Chordata > Mammalia > Primates > Cercopithecidae > Macaca > Macaca fascicularis. Next base: position 16,299,455 of record NC_088393.1, read on the forward strand.
TGTGGATTAATTGACACCTGGATCCAACTATGCCTGAAGACCACTCTTCCTGGACTTACAGCACATTGATTCTCTTTATTTGCTTAGACCACATGGGCTTGAGTTTCCATCACTCGCAACTAAAAGAGACTTCAGCAGTCAGAGAGAGTTGAGGACCTGCCCAGAGTCACTCACCATCTTCAGGTTACAGCCATAGTTTCTGTGGGATGCTGCCCCTGCCCCTGCTTGGCTTGGCCTGTTCAAGGATAGGATGAGCAGAGGGAAAGAAAGGGCCCCAGACTGGAATGGGATCTCCTACTGGAGATTCTTGGGGCCTGGAGCAGGAGAGTCATGAATAGGGTGGATGAGTGACAGGATTAGGTAGAAGGAATAAACTCACCAGAGGTGAACATCACATAAATAGCAGCCCAGATTCTCCACCAGCCTCAAATCCCCCTAGTGCTGTAGACTTAGGGACAGACAAGGTTGATGCCAGGCCTGGCAGGGGGACCTGGATACTAATGATGTCCACTGCATCACCCCCCCTTGCTTTAACGTCTTTTTACTCATTTTTCCAGCAACCCCTCCTCCAGGAAGCCTTCCAACCTGCCCCCAGGAAAGATCTTATTCTCCCGGTTTCACACCCATCTCCTTCTTGCCAATTCCTGACTCCACGAAGTTTGAGCTGTCTCTGTCCAGATCCATTTCCTCAAGCATGGGGCTTCCTTGAGGATAGGGCCTTAAATTGAGGCTTCTTGGGGCCACAGTGGTGCCCAGAACACAAAAGCAGAGACAGATGGCAGTGGAGGGAGGAGGTGCTGAGATGGGGGTTGGTGAATACATGAAGGAAAGAGGAACATGGCTGAGAGAGAAGCAGGAGGAGGGCGCTGGGTCCTGCAGGGGCCACATAGAAGCTTGAGGAGGGGAGAGGCTAGAAGGCCTTTGATGTTTCCCAGCTCCCCCTGCCCCAACACAAGTTCTGCTTGGGTACCTGAGGCACTGGTGATAGGCCGGATGGTGTCAGGGTGGCATAAAGTGAGGAGGGGAAAGGTAGGACCCATCCAAAACTTAAAACCCTGGGGATAGGTGGCCACCAGCTGGGTGACCTTCTTCATGCCCTCTTCCGTGGGAGTGACCTGAAAGCAAGGCAGACGCCATCAGCCCTTGTGACGGTTAATTCTAGGTGTCCTGAATTAACCACGAATTCCATGTGACTGAGCCAAGAGATGCCCAGATAACATATGCTGATAAAACATTATTTCTGGATGTGTCCATCGGTGTATTTCCAGAAGAGATTCGCATTTGAATAGGTAAACTGAGGAAGGATGATCCACCTCCCCAGTGGGAGTGGGTGTCATCCAACCCTTTGATGGTGCAGATAGAACAAAGAGGCAGAGGAAAGGGTGGATGTGAGCTGTCTTCTGGAGCTGGCTCATCCATCCACTCTTGTCCTTGGACATGAGAACTCCAGGTTCTCAGGTCTTTTGGGACTCCCACTGAATTTACACCACCAGTGTCCCTGGATTCTGGCTTGCAGATGCTATATCATGGGACTTCTTGGCCTCCATCATCACATTTTCCAATTCCTATAATAAACTCTCTCTCTCTCTCTCTCTCACTCTCTCTCTCTGTCTCATACATGCATAAGATATAAGAGGGAAGATATCCTGTCAATTCAGTTTCTAAAGAGAACCCTGAGTAATGCAACTCCCCACCGGGAGCCACAGCAAGTTCCCCCCGCAGCCTCCAGATGTGGTGCAGCCTCTGTCCTGAGCAGCGTGTCTGGATTCTGAACGGCTGCAGAGAATCTCTGCTGACCCCTGCTCCTTCTCTCTTGGGGCTGTCCCCAAGATCCAAAGATAATGGCCGGGCATGGTGGCTCACACCTGTAATCCCAGCCCTTTGGGAGGCCATGGTGGACGGATCACCTGAGATCAGGAATTTGAGACTAGCCTGGCCAACATGGTGAAACCCCGTCTCTACTAAAAATACAAAAATTAGCAGACCGTGGTGGTGGGCACCTGTCATCGTAGCTACTCAGGAGGCTGAGGCAGGAGAATCACTTGAACCTGGGAGGCGGAGGTTGCAGGCAGCTGAGGTTGCAGGGAGCTGAGATCGCACCACTGCACTCTAGCCTCGGCAACAGGGCGAGACTCTGCCTCAATAAATAAATAAATAAATATAAAGATCCAAGAGTAAATACCAAGGCAGAGGGAGAAGGCAAGCTGTCTGCTCAAGAGGATGTGTTTTCTCATCTTAGAAATGATTTCAACCTGGGGACGGCCACATGGAAAAGTCCCCACGGAAGGAGGTTTGTAGACAGCAGTGTGGCCTCAGGACGTGTCCCTGTGGCTGGTTCCCATATCCCTCTCACATCCCAGCTGGTCTGCATGGGCTGCT